>NC_132787.1:48531642-48851320 GCF_048418805.1 Vulpes vulpes | reverse complement strand
GGTAATAACTAATTTTAATTATACCCGAAGACAATTTATTTGTGTCTGGCAGGAGAAGCTCCTGAGGGAAGAGTAAAGTAGAACATTTAAAAACAAATAACAGGGGATCCCTGGGTGGCGCAGTGGTTTGGCGCCTGCCTTTGGCCCAGGGCACGATCCTGGAGACCCGGGATCGAATCCCACGTCAGGCTCCCGGTGCATGGAGCCTGCTTCTCCCTCTGCCTGTGTCTCTGCCTCTCTCTCTCCCTCTCTCTCTCTCTCTCTCTCTGTGACTATCATAAATAAATAAAATTTAAAAAAAAATAAATAAAAACAAATAACAACTTGAGTACATGTTTCAGAATATATTATCTGTAGCTTTTAGAAATTATTATTTCCTATTTTACAAAGAAGCTGGTTTGTGTTGCCAAGAAACCAGACCACGTCTTGAACTTTCTTTAAGTGCAAGAGGAATTTTAAAAATAAATTGATACAGAAAAAGGAAAAACCCATTCTGGTTGATCAGAAGTTAAAGCGTGTATGATGTTCTGAGTCCCATCCGCTAATAGAAGATAACAGGTCTCACAGCAAGCTTACATTTTATTGGACAGATTACCTATATTATAGCAGCATATGTGAAAGATAAGAGGGAAACACGCGCTTGATTGATACCAAGTGATGTAGCAGGAATCAAGGGAGAAATGGGAAGTGGTTTTGAAGTCTCTGACCCAAACTCAGGGCACAGTGCGGGCTCTGCCTTTCTGTTGTATTATGCTGTCCTAGGTGGAAGAGTAGATACATAAAATGCTTATCCCCTAAGGTACTGTTCTGTAAGATGATGTGGAAAGGAGTTTTCCTGTGGCAAATGCACTCTCTGGTCTCCCTTCCTTTTCCTTTTAATATAACATCACTTTCTCTTTGTTCCTGAGGCTGCCAGGAGTATTATGTTTTCTTTCAACTTATTCAGATTGCAATTCTGTTTACTTTCTATCTGGGAACAGTCTTTAGTCCTCCCCCCGCCCACCCCGATACACATCCATGTAGACTCTTTGCATTCAGCCTGCCTGTCCAATCTCATAAAATGTGCACTGAGAAAACTAATTGCAGAGATAAATTGGTTCTTGATGTGCATGACTGATCAAGAGCAAAGTACCTTAATTTCAGATGCCTTCAGAGAGATTTTTCTTTAACCTTTGCTTTTAAGAGGAAGATTATAAAGTATTATCATTACTTCAGGTCAGAATTATATTGCTTTTGGTCAAAAGCTGTTGTAAGATTTACAAGGTAATAGAAACAAAGTAATCTAAAGAAAAATTATAAAGATCAAAGCAACTCAAAATTAAAGTGAATTTGAGTGTAAGCATAGGTATGATTTTAGAGTAAAAAAGACCTCACACCATACATCATTTATGTCTTTTTTTTTAAACTATAACTTCTAAAATAGCTTTAGTTTTCTTTAATTTTAGGGAAAAGCAAGAGACTTGAGTAGTCATTTGAGGGTGTTGTCCCCAATTGGATACAAACTGTTTCAATGATTTGTGATTTGTCCCAGATATAAAGTAGGGTGATTTGGAGGTAATAATGGAAAGTCCTGCAGCGTATACTAGGTACCGGCCTTGGCTGCTGATAATTTCCAAACCTGTATGTTATAACTCTGGCTCCCTTCCTTGTCTATAGACTCATATTTCTATCCAGTTGTGGAAGTTTTTACCTGGATATCTGATAGGTACCTCAGCTACTTCAGTGTGTCTCAAACTGAATTTTTAAAAAATATTTTATTTATTATTTGAGAGCAAGCAAGTGGAGGAACAGAGGGAGAAGGACAAGCAGACTCCATGTTGAGCATGAAGCTTGACTCAGGGCTTGATCTCAAGACCCTGAGATCATGACCTGAGCCGATGCTTAACTGACTGAGCCACTAAGGTGCCCCTCAAACTGAATTTTTAAAATCTTATTTTTAAATTTCTTCTCCAATTTGTCTGTCCTTCCTTATTTCTGTATTTTGATGTATGGCTTCATTATCATCTTCTCACCATTAATCTTTACTTCTGCCCTTTCTAAACTGCCAACTCGTATTATAGCCTTTGAAATGTCTTTCAGATCTAGCCATCTACTCTATCCCCTCTGTCACTGACCAGTGTATACCCTCACTACCTGCTATTTTAAAAATTATCATTGTTATTTTGAGTGATGAATACTTCTTAAAAAAGAAATCAGACCCTTCAAAAGTTTATAAAATAAAAAATGCAATCCTTTCTCTCCCGATTCTACTTCTCTCACATAACCACTGTTTCTGTTTGGTTTATATTATTGCCAGGCATTTTTTTTAAAAGATTTTATTTATTTATTCATGAAAGACACACACACATACAGAGAGGCAGAGACACAGGCAGAGGGAGAAGCAGGCTCCATGCAGAGAGCCTGACATGGGACTTGATCCGGGGTCCCCAGGCTCAGGCCCTGGGCTGAAGGTGGCGCTAAACTGCTGAGCCTCCCAGGCTGCCCACCAGGCATTTTCTATGCATTTCTAAATATACAGATAAAACTATAGAAGTAATCTCATACTTTCCATCTTTTGCTTAGATGATTAAAAAATACTTCTCAATGGTCTCCCTGCCATGGTCCCATCTCCATACTGGCCATTGCCAGAGTTGTCTTCAAAACAGCAAAGCTACTCTGCGTAAAGATCTCTCTCCATGTTCCCTATCACCTATCAGATAAGGGCCAACCTCTTAGTATGGCATATACAGAAACCTTCATAGTCTAGGCCCTGCATCTGTCTCCAACCTTACTACTTGCCACTTTTGCTTTGCTCCTTATCTCATTATTCCCTAGATAGGTCATATCTCATCCTGTCTCCCTAGCTTTGTATATATGCTTAATCTCTTCTCTAGTCATGGCAAGAATCCTGCTCATCTGTTGCCTCATTTGTAGAGGTATCTTTACCATTTTTCCCAAGCAGAAATAATGGCTCTCTCTTCTCTGTTCCTTTAGTGCCTTAATCATATCTTGGGTTTGGTTTGGTTCTGCTTGTTTTTTTGGTCTGTTTATGTATCTCTTCCTTAGTTCTCCCAAAGCAGAACTCTTGTGTAACATAACATTTTATATCTGAAACTCTGCTTAGTATATAACAGGCATTCAATAAACATTTAGTAAATAGGCATGTCTGTACTTTAGACTTAATTTGCTTTAAAGACCTAAGTTAAGTAAAATTTTAGATCCCATCATGTTTTGGAATTTGAAGCCATTTTACTTAATATTTTGATGAGTTTTGCTTAATGTTATTTTTTTTTTTTTACCTTTTATGAATGGTAGTACAATATCAGCATGAAGTTATTTCTTATAAAATAACTCAGCATTTAATGGAACACTATATAACAATTAAAAATAATGAGTTAAATCTATTTAGAGACAAGAAGAAATGTACAAGATATATTGTGAAGTAAAAAATGAGTTATGTAAAAGTTTGATCCTATGTTTAAGGATGTTGTGTGTAAAGAAATCCAGACAAATATAAATTAGATTATCCTTTTTATTTTTTTATTCTCTAATCTTTTTTTAAGAGTTTTTTAAAATTAAATTTATCTTTAAAAAATTCATTCATTCATTCATTCATTCATTCATTCATTCATTCATGAAAGACACAGAAAGAGGCAGAGACATAGGCAGAGGGAAAAATAGGATCCCGGTGAGGAGCCCAATGTGGGACTTGATCCTCAGACTCAATCCTGGCACCCTGAGATCACTCTCTGAGTGCTCAACTGCTGAGCCACACAGGCATCCCTATTTTAACTTATTTTAGAGAGTGACCGAGAGAAGAGCATGAGAGCCTGAGTGGGGGGAGGGGCAGAGGAGAGGCAGAGAGAATCTCAAGCAGGTGGGGCTGAGCATGGAACCTAACATGTGGCTCAAGCTCACAACCCTGAGATCATAACCTGAGCTGAAACCAAGAGTCAGACACTCCACCAACTCAGCCCTCCAGGTGCCCCTATTCTCTAATCTTTTAATATAGTATTTCTACTCTGTAATTCTGTAATGTTTGAATTTTTTGTACAGTAAGCGTGTACTTTTTTTTTCAGTAAGCGTGTACTTTAAGAAGCAGAAAAAAGGGATCCCTGGGTGGCGCAGCGGTTTGGCGCCTGCCTTTGGCCCAGGGCGCGATCCTGGAGACCTGGGATCGAATCCCACGTCAGGCTCCCGGTGCATGGAGCCTGCTTCTCCCTCTGCCTGTATCTCTGCCTCTCTCTCTCTCTCTGTGACTATCATAAATAAATAAAAATTAAAAAAAAAAAAACGATTTAAAAAAAAGAAGCAGAAAAAAAATCAGCCACTCTTCAGTTTTCAACCTTTTCTATTCTTACAGAAACAAAGTCTACGTAGCAGAAGTTTGTTTTGTTTTTAGTTGCCCAGAGAGTTAAAAAACTATCTTTAAGTAAAAACTGAAATATAAATACGAATTTGAGGGGATGCCTGGGTTGCCCAGCGGTTAAGCATCTGCCTTCGGCTCAAGGTGTGATCCCCAGGTCCCAGGATTGAGTCCAACATCGGGTTCCCTGCATGGAGCCTGCTTCTCCCTCTGCCTATGTCTCTGCCTCTCTGTGTCTCTCATGAATAAATAAATAAAATCTTTAAATAAATAAATAAGAATTTGAAGACATTTTAGCTATATATATCAGATCAGGTCAGTAAGTGTTTAAATGCCAGGTGCTGTAGTAGAATGAGAAGGATGTAGTGTGCCAGGTGCTATAGTAGAACGTGAAGGATGTGGTTTCTATCGTGTAGTAACTTATAGCTCATGGTGGGTTGCAGAAATGACGAGTAGTAGTTTGTGAAGGAGATAAAATAAGTTATAAACCATCCTATAGGGATCCCTGGGTGGCGCAGTGGTTTAGCGCCTGCCTTTGGCCCAGGGCGTGATCCTGGAGTCCCTGGATTGAGTCCCACATCAGGCTCCCTGTGTGGAGTCTGCTTCTCCCTCTGCTTGTGTCTCTGCCTCTCTCTCTCTGTGTGTCTCTCATGAATAAATAAATAAAATCTTTAAAAAAATTAACCATCCTATAATTAACCATTTTAAAGATACTTTCTTTAAACTGAAATTTTTCCCTTGTATTTTGAGGGTGAAACTTTATTTCAGTGTTTTATTAGAAACTGAAAAATAAGAATTGCTTTGTTTTAAGGTCAAATTGAAAAGGACATTTGCTTATAAGTAAGACATAATGAAAAATAACATAAGGAAGATTTTTTTAATGATTAAATAGCAAAGATTTTAAAATAAAAATGCCTGAAGTATCAATTTCTAGTAAGCATGCTATTTGTTTGATTAGTATATAAATTGTCACGTAGATCATTAAAAAGTGAAAATATATACTTGATGTTCAAAAGAGTATTTTCTTGACATAGTAAGCTGATATTTTCTCTAAGTTTTGCTGAATAACTGTTAACTGAATATCTTTTGCTGATTGTTTGCTAAGTGACTACCAAGATAGGTTTAGATTAAAGCTTCAGGGTTCTAAAACTCATTGAAGATAATTTGGGATACTTTGTCTCCTCTACCTGTAAAGTGAAACATAATTTTAATAGAAAGAGCTTGGTTTATGGATTAAAACAATTTTCTTGTAAAAATGAGATAATTCATGATGGAGATTCCATTGTGATGGCCGCATTTTTTAAATTATTTTTTATTTTTATTTTTTATTTTTTGCTTCCTACTGAAGAAGCTCTTAGTGCACTTGCTAAGAACATAAGGAGTCATGTCAGAGGTCAGCTATTTGAGTCCATTTTCCCACAGCTGCCTGGTGCGAGTGATCTTTTACTGTGTTTTAAAAAAATGGGCAAGGATTAGAGAGGATTAGAAAGAATATTACCCTCCTGAATATAGGCCCACGGCACTAAGGGGAGAGAACCCAACCAGGCAGCAAATGGGCTTTGCTTGACCAGGACACAACCTCTGCTGCATTCCTTTAAGAAACTGAATGGGAAATGTTAAGTCCCCAAACTGGATTAGTAAATAATCTCATAGCTTGTGACATCTGCTAAAATAAATTGATGAGCAAACTGCATTCTTACACTTTGAGGAGAGAGCCAGACATCAAGATTAAGAGTAACTATTCTTTTTTCTCCCCAGCTTTATTGAGGCATAGGAGTAAGAGCAATTAAAAACAGGCATTAAGCTCAGTGAGTGTTGGAAAGGCACATTTTATAAAAAAAAAAAAAAAGAAAATATTATTTTAGATATATTCATACAGTACACACATATATATTGATTAATAACCAGAGGCTCAATTTTGAAACCACTACACCTTTTTGTTTCTTCCTGCTTGTAGCAGTTTGACAAAGTGTTTCACAAATTTAAGCTCCAATGTATGTTATTTATTTCCTTAGTTTGTGTCACAACCTGAGGAACTCAGAATTTGGAAGTGTGAGAATATATCATTTACGACACTTCTCAGGAGTCTCTCTTTCTATATTTTATAGCATAAGTTAATGTGGTTTGGACCTTAGGATACATAATTTGGTATCAAATTATGTAGAACCAAACAGGTTGTTTCAAACCAGTCAAGTAGGGGAAATGTACTCTGGTCTTAGTCTTTGGAGGAAATATTTAGCTAACTAAATATTTTCTGAAAAGTTTTAAGTTACCACTTTAATAGTAAAGATGATGTACAAGTGGTTAATTCTGCATCTTTATGTAATTAGTACATTTGACTGTACTGCTTTTGTTATGGATTATAATATTAAGGCAAGTATTCAAGAATTTAAGATATTATTTAATTTTGTATGTGAATAAGAATTGATAGGCTAGAACTTCTTTTTTTAAAAATACTACATTTATTTATTCATAAGAGACACAGAAAGAGAGGCAGAAACACAGGCAGAGGGAAAAGCAGGCTCCATGCAGGAGGCCCAATATGAGACTCGATCCCTGGATCCAGGATCATGCCCTGAGCTGAAGGCAGACAAAGGCAGATGTTCAGCCACTGAGCCACCCAGGTGTCCTAGGCTATAACTTCTTTAACAGGCACACTCACTAATTCCTTGAATGTATTGTTTCTTAGCCTTGTTCAAGTTGGTGTACAACAGCCCTCTGTGTCCCCACCCAACTGTCCAATCTGTTCATCCACATTTTATGCATCTTTATGGATCAGTTCAAATACCAAATTCCATCAAGTGGTTTATTTTCAGCTCCTATATCATAATTAATATCTCCTAAATGTATAGTTACCATATGACCCAGCACTTCTATTCCTGGATCTATACCCAAGAGAGATGAAAACATATGTTCACATTAAAAGTACATGAATCTTTATCGCAGCATTATTCACAATAGCCAAAAGTGAAAACAATCAATTGTTCATCCAATAATGAATGGATAAACAAATGTGGTATATCCATATAATGAAATATTATTCAGCTACAAAGAGGAATGAGGTACTTGTATATGATATAATATGGACATACCTTCAAACACTATGCTGAGTGAAAGAAACCAGTTATAATAGACCATATATTATATGATTTTTAAAAATTTATGTGATTCTTTTTGCATGAGATAACCAGACCATATATTATATGATTTTTTAAAATTTATGTGATTCTTTTTACATGAAATAACCAGAACAGGCAAATCTGTAGAAATGCAAAGTACATTAGTGGTTGCTTAGGGGGAATGGGAATTAGAGGGTAATGACTAAAGAGGATGGGGATTCTTTTTGCAGTGATGAAAATGTTCTAAAATTGACTGTGGTGATGGTTGTATAAACCATTAAAAAAATAAAAATAAAAAAATAAAAACCATTGAGTTATATACATTTATTTGGTTGTATACTTTAAATGGGTAAATTGTAAAGTATGAATTATATCTCAATAAAGCTGTTATAAAAAAGTTTAAAAATTTATATCTTTTATCCAAATTCTTTTTTTTTTTTTTAAGATTTTATTTTATTTACTCATGAGAGATACAGAGCGAGAGAGAGAGGCAGAGACACAGGCAGAGGAAGAAGCAGGTTCCATGCAGGGAACCCGACTCGGAACTCGATCCCAGGACTCCAGGATCATGCCCTGGGCTGCAGGCTGTGCTAAACTGCTGTGCCACCGGGGCTGCCCTATCCAAATTCTTATATACACTGTTTATACCTCTAATAAAGCACTCAACATAGTCTTGTTATAATTAGTAACTTAAGAAATCTGCCTTTCTCCGGGTACTTGGGCGGCTCAGTCAGTTAAGCATCTGCTTTTGGCTCAGATCATGATCTCAGGGTCCTGGGATTGAGCCCTGAGTCCTGCATCAGGCTCCCTGTTCAGCAGAGAACCTGCTTCTCCTGCTCCTACCCCCTGCTTGTGCGTTCTCTCTCAAATAATAAAATAAAATCTTAAAAAAAAAAAAAAGAAATCTTTCTCATTATGTTAGGAAGCTCCAGAGAATCTGGCATTTCCTAACAAGCATAGTGCTTTGCACTCAGTAAATATTAGTCTAATTGAACTTATTCACAATTGAGTTCCTCCACCTGTAAAATGGGAATAAGGAAAAAGAATGTCACCACAAAATGTTCCAAAATTGTATTTTAGATCTTTATACTTAATCCTCTTTTGGAAAAAGTAATATTTACTCTCACATTATTTCCTCAGCTGAGTTTCCATTTTGTATTTAGCAGAGTTATACATAAACTATTTAGCACCTTATTTTTGCCTTTAGGAATATTCTGATCTTTGGAATTTGCATATAAGCATTTTATACACATTATCAGTGTGACCCTTTTGTCATCTCAACTAGCTTAATGTTTGTTTTTTAAATCAAACTGATTTTATAAAATTCGTATCTACATTTTTGTGCATGTTTGAGCTTAACATAATTTTTCATTTTCTTGTGGTGTGTCTTTGTGTGTGTTATCTTTCTAGTATTTACTAGAGATGAAAAGTCTAATTTTACCTCCAGAACACATTCTGAAACGAGGGGATAGTGAAGCAATCGCCTATGCTTTCTTCCATCTTCAGCACTGGAAGAGAATAGAAGGTGCTCTTAACCTGTTACAGTGTACATGGGAAGGCAGTAAGTATTCTTTTCCAAATGTACCACTAATGTCTTGGACTGTTATTGCATTCCCAGGCAGCCTTTCTAAATGAGATTGTCTGAGTGTCCCGAAGTATTGTTGTTCATATTTTTTTCAAAGTGAACTCAGAGGTGTTTATTTGGTTTATTGGTAGGAGAAATACTTCATGTACTTATTGATGCTACATTTAGGAAAAGCAAAATGAGAAACTATTACAGTATTTTGCCATGTATTCATTTAAATGACATGTTTGTAAGGACAGTAAATGAAACTTACATCCCTTAATTTATAAGCTTTTTAATGTGGTTGAGTTATTGTTCTAATATTTTTTAAATTGGACTTTTGTTTTATTTTCAGATATATACATCATGAAACTATTTTCCTCACAACTAATATCAACTCTTGTTCTTTTTTTTTTAATATATTTTTTATTGTGGTAATATACACATAACATAAAAGTTACTATCTTAACCATTTAATTTTTTTAACCATTTAATTTTTAAAATTTTTTATTACTTTTAAAAGATTTTATTTTTAAGTAATTTCCACACCCACTGTGGGGCTCAAACTCAGAACCTCAGATCAAGTCTCACACTCTGCCAACTGAGTCAGCCAGGCCCTCCTGTTTAAAGCTGTTTTAACAGTTTTAAAATTTACAGTTCAGTGGTAGTATGTACATTCACATTGTTGTGCCACCATCATCTATCCCTAGAACTCTTTCATCATCCCAAACTGAAATTCTATATCCATTAGACAATGACTCCCCATGCTTCCCCTCTCTCCAGCCCCTGGTAACCATTATATCTTCTGTCTCTATGAGTTTGGGTAGTGTAGGTATCATATAGTATTTATCTCATTAAATCAGTCTTACTTCACTTAATGTTGTAGCATGTGTTAGAAAATCATTCCTTTTTAGGGTTGAATAATATCCCATTGTATGTAATATACTTTGTTTATACATCTGTCAATGGACATTTGGGCTATTTCCACCTTTTTGGCTATTATGAATAATCCTGCTATAAATATGGGTATTACAAGTATTTGTTCAAGTTCCTGTTTTCATTTCTTTTGGGTATATACCTAGAAGTGGAACCAGTAGATTATATAATTCTGCATTTAATTTTTTGAGGAACTGTCAGTATTTTCTATGGCAGCTGTACCATTTTATATTCTACCAACAATGCACAAGGGTTTCACTTTCTCTATATCCTTGGCAACATTTGTTCTCTTTTTTTTTTTTTAATAATAGCCATACTAATGGATATGAAGTGGTATCTCATTGTGGTTTTGATTTGCATTTTCCTGATAATCAGTGTTGTTGAACATTTTTTTATGCACTAATTGGTCATTTGTATATCTTCTTTGGAGAACTATATTGTTATTCAACAATAACAGATCTCTTATTTGTCACTCTTAAAATCACTTAGAAAATGAAAAAGCTTAATCAAAATATTTTGTCAGTTGAATTTTTATGATTGTCTTGGAAAGTACACTTCTGCTGTCAATAAAAATTCAAGAATAAATTCAATACACATTAACTAGAATTGGTTTAACCCCCTCAGTTCCTAATACTGAGGCATCTTGGGGCATTGTAGCAAATTCACAAGAGTGCCAAGGGATATTTAAAAATTTCAGTGGAAACACAGCAATACTCAATGTCAGTCAGGCATCATTCAAACTGTTAGTTCTGAATAGTTCAAGGTTTCACTATTAGGTGGCTCTCCATTTTCTATTTCTTTTGATGTCATAGCTTTACAAAGCTGGATTTTTCTTAGTTGCTATGATTATTTTTTTTAAGATTTTATTTATTTATTCATGAGTGACACAGAGAGAGAGAGAGGCGGAGACACAGGCAGGAGAAGCAGGGAGCCCAACATGGGACTCTGTTCTGGGACTTGAGGATCATGCCCTGGACCAAAGGCAGGCACTAAACCACTGAGCCACCCAGGGATCCCCTAGTTGCTATGATTAAAAGAAATACCACCGAAAAACAAAAATCAGTGTGGAGCAGGAAATGAGGATGGTCGTGTCAAATTCCAAGGTTTGAGAAGTTATGTATAACCCAACAGGTACATACATCCCATTAGTAAGAAAAGGTGGTTGTTTAAAAATGAAATAATTAGAAGTACCTGGCTGGCTTGATCAGTAAAGTGTGCGACTCTTGATCTTGGGGTTGTGGGTTCAAGCCCTACATTGGATATAAGATTACTTGAGAAAATAAAATCTTTAAAAACATGAAATAATTATTTTTCCCTTTAATTTATATGTTTTGTTTTTGTTTTTTCAAATCACTGCTAAGTTGTTAGGACATAAGCCTTTAAAGTTGTTTGGACCCACTACTTAAATAGAATTGTTAGGTATTTGGGAACCACCATCTTCCAGTAATTCGCCAAAATGACCAACACAAAGGGAAAGGAGAGGTACCCGCTATATGTTCTCTAGGCCTTTTAGAAAACATGGAGTTGTTCCTTTGGCCACATACATGTGAATCCATAAGAAAGGTGATATTGTGGACATCAAGGGAATGGGCACTGTTCAAAAAGGAATGCCCCACAAATGTTACCATGGCAAAACTGGAAGAGTCTACAATGTTACTCAGCATGCTGTTGGCATTGTTGTAAACAAACAAGTTAAGGGCAAGATCCTTGCCAAGAGAATATCCGCATTGAGCATATTAAACAGTCAAAGAGCCGAGATAGCTTCCTGAAGCGTGTGAAGGAAAATGATCAGAAAAAAAAGGAAGCCAAAGAGAAAGGTACTTGGGTCCAACTGAAGCGCCAGCCTGCCCCACCCAGAGAAGCACACTTTGTGAGAACCAATGGAAAGGAGCCTGAACTGCTGGAACCCATTCCCTATGAATTCATGGCATGATAACTGTAAAGAAAATAAAAGACCTCAGGATTGTAAAAAAAAAAAAAAAAAATTGTTAGGTATTTCTTTCAGCCTAGGGGCATCATAAAAAATTTGAGGCATGAAGCCTTGAAACAAGAGAATTTGGGAACCTCTGCATTAACCACTTGCTAGAGGTCAGTGTGCTTGTCACCGACAATATACAGGTTAATGAAACTGGGACTGCTAACACTGAGGAGTAGAATGTCTTTGGGTAATTAGACTTCCTTTTGCTTTTTCTCTAGTAGTCTATAAGCTCCTCAAAGGCAAGTCCTCTATCTCACTGCCTTTATGTGTCTTCAGTGCCTACGGTTCTGCCTGGCACATAGGAGGTTTTCAATAAATATGTGACTTACTCTGTATTTTGTCAATAATCTTTTTATGAATGATTTCCTAGTGTTACCATTGATTTACTCTGTGACTTTGGGCAAATCCCTACTTTTTACTGTGGCAGAAAAGTTCATATATTTTTTTAAGATTTTATTTATTTATCCATGAGAGACACAGAAAGAGAGAGGCAGAGACACAGGCAGAGGGAGAAGCAAGTTTTGTGCAGGGAGCTCGACGCGAGACTCAATTCCGGGTCTCCAGGATCAGGCCCTGGGCCGAAGGCGGCGCTAATCCACTGGGCCACCTTGGGCTGCCCCAAAGTTCATATTTTTACAAAAGTTTATAGAGCTAAGCATTAAAGGAAAAACAAAAAACTTATCACAATTTTGGTGAATACTTAGCTAGTTGAGTAGGTAATAAAGATTTCTTCTTTAAGAAGTCTGCAAGAGGGGTGCCTGGGTGGCTCAGTCAGTTAAGCTGCTGCCTTCAGCTCAGGTCATGATCCCAGTCCTGGGATCATGTCCCATATCAAGCCGTGTTGGGCTCCCTGCTCAGCAAGGAGTCTACTTCTCCCTCTACCCCTACTCATTTCTCTCTCTCTCACTTGCTCACTCAAATTAAAAAAACAAATTTGCAAGAGCTGATGATAATCTAGATAGGTAAACTTTTTCTGTAAAAAGCTAAATGGTATTTAGCCTTTGTAACCATAGTCTCTGTTATAGCTACCCGACTTTTATAGCATGAAAGTAGCCTTACATAATATAATGAAGAAGTGGTTTTAATATCTGTATTCTAATAAAATTTTACTTATAAACATATGGGATGTCTGGGTGGCTCAATGATTGAGTATCTGCCTTTGGCTTGGGGCATGATCCCAGGATCCTCGGATTGAGTCTCACATTGGGCTCCTTGCAAGGAGCCTGCTTCTCCCTCTGCCTGTGTCTCTGCCCCCCCCCTCTCTCTCTGTGTGTGTGTGTCTCTCATGAACAAATAAAATAAAATCTTTAAAAATACATATATAAATAGTGGTCTAGGTCTGGCCAAAGGGCAATGCTTTGGTGGCCTCTGATCTAAATTAAATTCTGCTCATAGAAAATTTGGTGATACCTAACAGGTAAAGTTAGGAACCATTGGGAAATCTTGTAGGTTGTCAGGAATTATGGTCACAACAGTGATACATGTTGCAATTTTATAAAGATTCCTGGAAGAAAAGGAATACATACCCACAGAGTCAAGTTTGTTGTGTTTATAGTGAGGAGACGGAGGCAAGAAGGACCCAGCCAGCCTTATTACCCACTACTCCCTTTAGTTTTATTTCAGCCAGACCATTCACTATTCTCTAAATAAATCTTATTCTTCCCCTTATTCCTTCTTTTGCTTAATTTGTTTCTTTCCTCTGAAAGGTATCTCTAAGAAAATTAATAAATGCTATGTGAAAATTTTATAAAAATGTCTCCAAAGTAGCTTTGATCTACAGTATGGGATAAAAGTCAGTCTGAATGGAATGTCAACATATGTATTTTTTTCCCTCAGCTTTTAGAATGATTCCATATCCACTAGAAAAAGGCCATCTATTTTACCCTTATCCGAGCTGCACAGAGACTGCTGATAGAGAGCTATTACCTAGTAAGTAAATATTCTAGTTTTCCTAAACTTAAAAGTAAGATGGTGCTTCATAGTATTTTCTCATAGTAAAAGTGCCTTTGGTTGAAATTCAGGATACTGTTTAAAATACTATTTTAGTCATTTCTTGGTTGTAGTTGCATAATTCCATTCATTTCCTTACATTTTTGGGATAAAATGCTGTGTGAGATACAATGAGAACACAAAAGTTGAAGATATTAAAAAGAGCAGTCATCTTACAAACATTTGAAGAAGAAATAATACCAATCCTTCACAAATTCTTTTCAAAAAAGAAATGAACACTTCTCAGCTTATTCTGTGAGACCAGTATTATCCTGATACCGAAACCAAAGGCATTACAAGAAAACTATAGAATGATATCCCTCATGACTATAGACACAAACATGTTCAACAAAATACTAGCCAACTGAATCCAAATACATATAAAAAGGATTATGCTCCATGAGCAAGTGGGACTTACCTCACAAATGCAAGTGGTTTAACTTTTGAAAAGGTATTGCATCGCGTTAAGAGAGTAAATGACAATGGATGCAGAAAAAGCAGCTGACAAAAATCCAACACCCATTCATGGTAAAAATTTTGAACAAAGTAGGAATAAAAGAGAATTTCCTTAACCTGATAAAGAGCATCTACTAAAACCCCATAGCTAACAGCATACTTAATAATGATTTTATGATTTAAACACTGAATACTTTCTCCCTAAGAAAAAGAATAAGGCAAGGATATCTGCTCTCCCCACTTCTCTTCAGTGTTGTACTAGAGATCTTAGTGCAGTCAAGCCAGGATAAAAAAGGCATTCATGTTGGAAAGGAAGAAGAAAAACTGTCTTTATTCACAGATGACATCATAATATAGGAAATCTTAAGAAATTCAAAAAATACTATTAGATCTAAAAACAAGTTCAGCAAGGTTGCAGGATATGATATCAGCATATAAAACTCAGTTGCAAAAATAAATAAATAAATAAATAATAAATAAAAAATAAATAAAACTCAGTTGCATGTTTATATACTGGCAGTGAAGAATCAGTCCAAAAATGAAATTTAGAAAACATTTCTAATCACAGTAGCATCGAAAAGAACAACCAATTTAGGAATAATTTAACAAAAGAAATACGTGGCTTATATATTAAAAACTACTTAATTTGCTGGGAGAAATTAAAGAAAATCTAAGTAAATGAGACATTCCATGTTTATTGATTGGAAGACCCAATATTATTTATATGGCAATTTTCTCCAAACTGATCTATAGATTCAATACAATCCCTATCAAAATCCCAGGAGGGATTTTGCAAAACTTGACAAGCCGATCCCAAAATTCATATGGAAAGGTAAAAGACTCAGAATAGCCAAAACAGTCTTTACAAAGAATGAAATTGGAGGGACTAAAGTTTCCAGTTCTAAAAGGAGCGTTGTGGACTTAGGGAGAGAACCAGAAGTATGTAGTGTTTTGATCTCTGAGAGTCCCATTGAGTCCTTGCTTTCAGAAGTCAAACTTCTCAAAAGAATGGTCTGTACTTTGTGTCAGCTGCCTTATCCATTTACTCTTCTTCTCTGTGAACTGGTAAATTTCTGTGTAACTTTTCTTTTTATGATTTAACCATTTAGAAGGCATGCTGAAGATTATAAACATTAGGACCATGTTTCCTTATGTGATATAAACCTGTGCCACAATTTTTACAGTTCTGGGGCCGTTAGAACTCAAGTCTAAGAAGAAAAGTTGCAGTTTTACAACCACCAAGTGTAGTTAGCTGAGAAGTTCAAACAGATGAAATTTTAGGAGAGATTATAGAAGTTAAGTATGCTGTTATTTTTCTCCCAGCGTCTTTTGTTTTCTTCCATCCTCTGAAAAAAGTTATCTGTTTTTCCTTTGAACTCTCAAAGCACTTTGTGTACTTCTTAACCTCCCTTCTAGATTGTAAACTTGAAGGCCAGCATTCTCTTTATCATCCCTCATGTATCTCTCTAATGTTCACCATGAAAATTGAATTCAATAAATATTTTAATTAGTCAAATGTATTAATGTATTCTTTTTTTTCAGTTTCAGAGGTAGAGTTTAGCAATTCATTAGTTGCATATAATACCCACCACTTATTACATCAAGCGCCCTCCTTAGTGCCATTAACGTGCCAAATGCATTGTTAGTACCCAACAAAAATATTAAATATTATTCCCTTTTCTCCTTATCCTACTCCAAACTCCCAAACTGCTCACGAGTTAATAGAAAGACTGACAATCGAAAAAGGACAAACATTATATGGTCTTGTTCATTTGGGGAATATAAAAATTAGCGAAAGGGAATAAAGGGAAGGGAGAGAAAATGAGTGAAAATATCAGTGAGGGTGACAAAACATGAGAGACACCTAACTCTGGGAAATGAACAAGGGGTAGTGGAAGGGGAGGCAGGGGGTGGGGGTTGAGGTGACTGGGTGATGGGCACTGAGGGGGGCACTTGGAGGGATAGGCACTGGGTATTATGCTAAATGTTGGCAAATTGAACTCCAATAATAAAAAATAAATTAAAAAAATAGAAAGACTGATAATGTGTTAAGTGCTGCATGTCTACAATAGATTATAAGGAAGCTGGAATGGGGAGTGCCTATATCTCTAAGGTCAGGGATGATTCCAAATCTGACTTGATTAACTTGAGAATTGGTGAATCCATCATACAGCAGGAGGAGGAGGTTTGGGAACAGGAGTTGGGGAAGTAAATAAATTCAGGCTTTGAGTATGTTGCATATGTAACACACTCAGTTGTGTGTGTGCGTGTGTGTGTGTGTAATAAAAAATACTTTATTACATAATCTATTTAGCACATATGTATTTTAGCACATAGCACATTTCATACATCTCTAAATAATATATGGGCTTAAGATGCAGATTAAATGTATATATTATATAAATAGTGATTGTTGTAGGTATTCTTTGGGTACAAGGAATAGCTGTTTTAAATTGAAAGGGAATTTGTTAGAAGACTAGGATTATCTCAAAGAATCCAAAGGCAGCAATTACAGTTGGACCTCAGAAGGGACTAGAACCAGAAATTAGAAGGCTATCAGGATTTCCAGGAGTCACTTATCTGTATATCTCTATCTCTGGCTGCCTTTTTCCATTCTCCTGTTCTCACTTTTTCTCCTTCCACAATGTCATCTCCTCTCTGTATGAACTCTCATTTCTGCTTCTCTCAGTGTGTCTGCTTCACTTTTATATCTTTCTCTTTGTCGTTTGGCTTTTCCTTCTTAGACAGTGATGTAGCCAAACTTGATGCCTCCTACATTGCTCTAGTTTACATGTTATCAGTTCAAGCAAATAGTATAGCATGAATAATATTTCAACCCTGCTTCTGAAACTTCTGGGAGGGCGCCTGAGTGGCTCAGATGGTTAAGTGTCTGACTTCAGCTCAGGTCATGATCTCCAGGTCCTGGGATGGAGCGCTATGTCAGGCTCCCAGCTCAGCAGGGAGTCTGCTTCTCCCTCTCCATCTGCCTCTCCCCCTGTTTGTGCTCTTTCTCTGTCTGTCTCTCTCAAATGAATAAATTAAAAATCTTTTTAAAAAAATTAAAAAAAATAAAACTTCTGGGAGAATCTGATTTATCCAGGTGTTCATTCCTGGTCCAGTTAGTCATGGCCTAGGGACAGGTTCAGGTTGTGTAAACAGAATTGCCAGGGGTTCCAACATCTCTTTCTCTCTACATCTCTTTATCACCAAACCAACTTGGGAGCCTTCATTTTTCTAGGTATGGATGAGATCACTAAAGGGAGGTTGTGCAGAGTGAGAAATAAACTGAGAGTGGAACCACAGGAGAACAAAAATGTCGAAGGAATGGGTGGCTGATAAGGAGTTCGGAAGATTCAGTGAAGGAGTGGTCAGGAGACAGGACAAGAACCAGAACTAGATAGGCTAGGAACTAAAAGGAGCAAAAAATTTCCAAGTGAGGAGGAGTATCTGATATCAAGGAAGGTGATTACTATGAAGAATCCATTGACTCTGGCATTTAAAAGGTCATTAGTGAAAGAAATTTAATTTTCTTTTCTAGGATGGTGCTGGTCGTAGTTCTTGTTGTTTTTCCATTTTAACAGAAACACGGGTATTTAAGACTAATGAATAGTTATGGAACATCAATATGCAAGGGTATATTATATTAGGTTAAATACAGTTAGCCTAAAATAATGCCTCCCCCCCCCCCCCAATTACTGCAAAAGTTGCCTGATACAAGGCCAATTTTACATAGTGGTATGAATAAAATCAGGGTTATTATCATGTATTGCCAGAGTCACAGGCTACAAGAACAGAGAGTTTGCTTTTTTGACAGGCCTTTATTATTTCCAGGGTACTTCCACATTTGCAAATTCCAAGAGGTAGGAGAGGAGGAATATGCTGGGATTTTGTTTGATTATATTGTTTGTTCTGAGAGCATTTGTCTGTATCTGACAATGTAGAATGAACAAATTTTTAATAATGTGGAGTTCTAAAACCCAGGAGTACTTAATGTTTTTGTTTTCAATTCTCCTTCAACCTTGATAGGACTTACAACATTCTGGAATTTGCTTATGAACCTCTTAAGTTCAGACTTGAACTATTCCCTTAGTTCACATAGCTATTTAGTTGTCTTTTATGCCTCCTGATAAATTTTTCTCTACAAGCCAGTGATGAAATTTGAACTTTACTTCCAAGGGAGTGTTTCTGTACTAGTCATCCATTATACTGATGTATTAGCCAAACATTGACTGACAAATGAATCTACAGAAAGCAATCCAAGCCATAGCTTCTAATGTTTCTAAATTTCTTTTAAAAAAATTAAGATACAATGTGCTTTTACTTTAAATGTGACTCAACCCTCTGGAAATTTTCTAGATTTTTAATAAGTTCCATTTTTGGCATATACTTTTTGAGTGTAGTATAAGGTATAAAAAATATGGCTACCAAAGGAAACTTAGGTGTAATCTTCTCTGTGAATCATTATGTTGAAAAGAGTAAAATTTATAGCTGACCTTGATTCAGCACTGAATTAGTCATCCTTTACTTATGCAGGATATTACATCAGGAATTCCTGGGTTTGTGTCAGCCCTGAGTAGTCAACTTCCTGGACTAATGAAGTCCCAGAGTAGCTCTCAGTTTAACAGACATTTATTGAGCACCTACTGTGGGCCAAGCATGATAATAGGCTCATCTCAGCATTGCTATTCAGGTGTTTTTAATCAAATTTCAAATAAGATATAAGTACTTGAATACTATTAGTAATGAAATATCCAATCATTAGAAAAATAATACCTGAGTTAATGTGTGAATAGGATAAGACAAGGGACTTTACTTATGTTCCCAATCCTAGCACTTTGGTGTTCTAGTTCAATTTTTACGGTGCTTTATGAAATGCCACACATAGAACGTTTATTAAAACTGGATGAAATTATGGTTCTGGGAAGTCTGCAACCATACATCTGTCTCTCGATCACTATACTTGTCTCTGAGCTCCCAAAGAACAAGAATTATAACAATTCACATTTAAGGACTTACAGTGTTCATCATAACAACTCCATAGCAACTATGAGAGGGTTTAGCAACTTATTCAGGATCACACAGCTTATCAGTGGCAAAGCTCTTTTTCAAAACCACCTCAGCATGACTTTACAATTAATGTTCTTTCCCACGATGCCATCCTATTCCCAGTCCCCAGCAGTTATCTGGCTCTGTTGATACACTGTTGATGCTGGAATAAATTTAATGGATGACTTTCTTCTACCTTGCTTAGCCAGAGATGCCTTGTTCTTTTTTAAAGCAACTGTTTTCCTTTTGAGTTTCAAACTTTGAACACATTAAAACTGGCTTTTGCTATATTCTTAAATAAAATACATTTCTACCTTTTCTCCCTTGCAGCCTTTCATCATGTTTCTGTTTACCCAAAGAAGGAGCTTCCTTTCTTCATCCATTTCACAGCAGGACTGTGTTCTTCTACAGCAATGATAGCTCTTCTCACACACCAGTTTCCTGAAATCATGGGTGTTTTTGCTAAAGCTGTAAGTATGATCTCAAGGACTTGTATAGAGTATTTGTAAAACACACAAGAAACCATCTCTGATCTATTTGTGCTAAACCAGTTGATCAGTGGAAGATGTTTGTTATAGTGAATTACAGGAATTGATTTGTAAAGTTGCTGCCATAAATATGTCAAACATAAGTTTTTGGTGACTTGAGCTATATTTTTGTTGCTTAAAGAATACAACAGTATATAACATGATAAAGTTGGTCTTTGTAGATCACTTTTGGTGGTAAAAATAGCAATTGTTACTAGCTAAGGAATAATCCAATTCTTTTAAATGCTTTCTTTTTGGCATTTAAAAAAATTCCCTATTTTGGAGATAATTCCCTGTTTTGATTTTTTCATTTAAGTGAAATCATTAATTGTAAGGTTTGCTGATGGAGAATAAGTAGGTAAGATGGGACAGATGGAACATTTGCCCTGGGTACAGAATGTGCTGTTTCACTCAAAGCTTCTCCCTATTGTATCTGCATGTTCTTAATTGCCCTTCCCCAACCTTGGGTATAGAACCCTGTGACCTTTATTTTTATTTTTATCCTTTAATTTGAACTACTTCCCCATTTCCTGAGCTAGGTCCAAAAGGTACTTGAGGACTGATGTTAGAGAAAATATCCCATGATTCTTTTCTTTTCTTTTTTTTTAATTAATTTTTTATTTATTTATTTATTTATTTATTTATTTATTTATTTATTTATTTTCTCTTCTACATAAACTTAGTAATTACTGTCACTGGCTCAAAGTAAAATGATCAAAAATAAGTCCCTTCAAGTCACCAAGCCTTTAAGAAATGTGTCTTTCTTGTACATCTTTGCGTTTTTACCAGGTAATAATAGTTCAGGCCCAAAAGGAAAATGCTAATTCATCTGTCTCAAATTAAAAAGCACTGAGAACCATAGAAACACTAGCCCTTTGTAATTTCTACAATTTTTCTATATGTCTCCATTCTAACTCCCTATTCCTCAAAATTTCTTTTTCTGCCTTAAGAACAGTTTATTTTGTGCCTTAAAGATTAGTTGGTTTTCTTCTGGCACTAGGAGTAAAAGCACTGGTTTCCCTTTTTCCCTGAAGGTCAACTGGATAATGTGTTAAGTTGCCACTGGCTGTAGGCCTAGGAGTCTGAGACTGCACTTGATTCTGGGTCAGTCTTCAAGAATGACTTTCCACTGTTGCTCAGGGAGTATAGATATTTAGGTTGGAAACTGACTATTCTGTTTTAGTGTAAAAAGGAAGTGTAGTGATCATACCCTGTTGTTCAGAGTGGTGCTGACCAGGGAGTGATTGCATCTCAAACTGAAATGACCTAACTATATAATCTGACATGGAAAAAAATTGACTGGAAGGGGAATCCTGTCCATCTAACAACTGGAAAGATATATGCAGCTGTGTATTTGAGATTGCAGGCAAGCAGTGGGAGAGATGGTCCTTAGGATTCTCTCAGGGCATCGGCAAAGAGGAAAAATTGAGTGAGGAGAGAGATTTAGAATCTGGAATCGATATGTAGCGATTGTTAGTGGTATACTTTCATGAGGTCCTGGCTAAAATTAATGCAGTGTTTTCACTGTCAACTCTATCCATTGATGTTAGTATATGGTGTCTGTCTTTACCTGAGACATGGCTGATGCACCAGAGAGCCTTTAAGATTACATAGCACAAGCACCTTAGCACTCCTCTAGCAGAGTCTGAGAGTGAACAATTATACATTTTAAGTGGAAGCTGTTTTTTTAGACCAAAAGTTATTAATTTCCTGTGATTCTAGTTAATGAACAATAAATAGGCATTTTTTTATCATCCTTTGATATTTGTATAAGTTGATGGTATAGAGTGAAAAATGTGTCTCACAGCAAACTTTTATAGCTACATTGTATCCAGTGGCCTTTACACATACATTTTTCATTCCTAAAAGCAAACTATTTACTCAAGGTACCTGAAGACCAATATTTAGCATGCAGCAGTAGCAAGGGCAGGTTCCATTGAAGAAATTATGGAAAATGGTTACATCTAGGCCATCTCCAGTTTACAAACACAACATATAAATGCCTGCCAGCCAGCCAGCCAACTAGGGAGCTGAGGGCTCAAATTCTTTTTCCTCCACTTAATGGTCTATGCAGTAGGAACTTCACCAGTACCCAGGAGCTTGTTAGAAAGGCAGAACCTCAGGCACCACTCCAAACTTCCTGATTCTGCCTTTGAACAAGACCTCCAGGTGATCCTATATTGCGGATTTAAAACTTGAGAAGCCCTGCTCTCCTCTATGCAATATGAGGAATTTAGACTGTCTAGATAGTGCCACCTTTTTAAGTTAGAGAAGGGGCAGCATTGCAGAATGGTAATGAGCATAAGCTCTGGAGCCACACTGCTTTGCTCTGAGTTCCAGCCCTGACACTTACTGGCTGCACAACTTCAGGTAAGTTACTTAACCATTTCTCCCCCTCTCTGTAAAATGAGAATAGTACTACCTCATAGGCCTTTGTGAGGGCTAAATGAGTTTAAGGTATGACAAGTGTTAAGAACCATGTCTGCCCATAGTAGAAACTAGGGAAGTGTTACTGTTGTCGCCACCTGTCATTGTCATCATTATCACCAAAGTGCAGCTGTGTTGAGAAATCCTACCCCCTTCACGTTGGGAGGAGCTGTGTCCTGATAGTAAACTTAAAATGTATTTTCCCATAGAAATTGCAATATAAATGGTGGTTAAGTATCATTTAAATAATATTGCTGGTAATATTATCACAAATAATATGTGTATTTGTACTAATAAGAGTGGAGAAATGTTTCAGATTCTGAGTGCTGGCAAACCACTTTGTAGAACAGAAAGCACTGATAAATTGCAAACTGCCTATGTTAGGATTTTCAATTAGGTCAGATATTTGATAGCCAAATATAGTGGAAGTCATTCTATTTTGTAAGCCAAAGCAATTCAATAAAATTTCCTAAATTCTTTCCATTGTTATCATGGTTTCTTCCTCATCTAATATTCTTTTGTATTGGCTCATATGCTAGAGTAAATTTAATTTGAATTTGTTAAAATATGTTACAAAACTGCTTTTTTTTTTAAGATTTTATTTATTTATTCATGAGAGACAGAGAGAGAGAGAGAGGCAGAGACACAGGCAGGGGGAGAAGCAGGCTCCATGCAGGGAGCCCGATGTGGGACTCGATCCCGGATCTCTGGGATCTGGCCCCGGGCCAAAGGCGGCACTAAATGGCTGAGCCACCCGGGCTGCCCAAAATTGCTTTTTTGTGAAGTCAGGTCTAGGGATTAATGATTTTTAATAATCCTGACTGTATATCAGATTGAGATAAATGGGAGGGTACAAACTAGAATGGCTAGTGGTTTTTTTAATGCTTCATCTTGTGTATGATATGAAGCTACGTGGAATAAGGCTTTAGTTTCAGAAAGTTAGGACTTTTTTCTTGATTTTTTTTCTGCTGGCTGAGATGAAAACCAAGTCTGACATTCAACATAGAGCAATAAAAAAAAAAAAAAAAAAAAAAGCATAAATCCCTGGAGATGTGGAATGTGCTGATATCAGAGCTGATACTCCAAGGCCAGAATTCCTGAAAAAGGAAAAATTGCTTTTAAGTGGTAGGTCATTTTCTCACCTGCTTTGAAGCCTGCTGGGTTAAATATGAGAGTTCAAAGTAAGGGTAGCCAGCAAACCAAATGAACTGGAATCTGATTCTGCTTATCTGAAAGGAGCTTCTTTATTTAAGAGCTGCACTGCCCTCTCCTTAGAGAACCAATCTTCATTTAGCCTGGCCCCTTTCATTTCTGTCCTGCAAGAAAAGCTTTCTTGTTAGTAAGCCTTGGGAGGGCGTTATCACAGCAGTGAAGACTACAGATGGTCTTTGGGGATTTTAGTAACTTACTGATGAATTCAGGCTTGTGGCATGTGACTTTAGTATTTTGAACTCAGAAGTGTGTTTGAATATAAAAAATCACTAGTTGGGTTTTAATTGAAATAGGATAGATAGCCTTAGCAACTTGGCAGAAAAAGGTGTTCATGGGTAAAGACAGGAATCAGAAAGATTCCTAAATAAATAGTTTGTTTCACTAAAGCAAAACTTTGTTGAAATCTTTTTCACTGAACACATATTGTAGTTGTGCTGAGGTGGGAATGGCCCTGTTTCCACATATTTTTACTAATCTTTATGTGGGAAAATGTGGTTGGACATGCCAGTGATGAATTTCTGAGCAACTCATAATTGGCTGGCTCCACTGTAACTAGGGCCTAACAATCTGCTTGATTAATTCTTTAAGGACTACATTAGCCAAGTTGTATGATTTCCAAAGATATAGAAGGTCAGATGTTATACTAACAAAAGAATGTCTCACTGGGATTTCTTCAGCCCCTTCCCAAAAATAATTAACATTTTTCTCCCCAAATTACATTTTAAAAAATAATAAGCAGAAATAAATGCCACATGTGTTTTACTGAATAGTGATAAAAACTTTTGAGGTTTGTACACTATTCTCATTATTTTTTTCCAGGGCAAAGATCATCTTCATACCTAGGGGAGTTGATAATTATAACTCTATATTGATATATGCCAATAGAAAAAAAATATATTATTTCTAAAGTTTCCTAATTTTTCCACTGTCATAACCAGTGACATGAAATCTGTTCATAGGTGAAAGTAATTTTTTATATTCTCCATATGATTTCATTCATACTAAAAACCTATGATAGTTGTATCCCTCTTTATTAAATATATAGGCCACATTCAGAAATTCAACCAACAAGTAAAACAAGTTTCTTCACTTTGTTTGAAAATGGATTACTAAAAAAAATAAAAAATAAAAAAAATTAAAAAATAAAAAAATAAAAAAAAAAAGAAAATGGATTACTTTTCCAAGCTGTGAGGCTTCTTTAGTTCCTAAGAACTGACATAGTTTTAAAAACATTTTGAATTGTAACCAAGCTTATATTCCCCATAAAATATTGTTCTGTAACCATGTTATTTCCACAGTAGTATATCCAAGGTATTTTCCAGAGATTATAATAATAATAAAAGGAGCCCATTGTGTGACAGGTCAAAAAACTAAATGTTTACATACATACAAATGTTCCTTTGTTAGTACCACTGAAATCTTTTTTTTT
This sequence comes from Vulpes vulpes, assembly GCF_048418805.1. Lineage (NCBI taxonomy): Eukaryota > Metazoa > Chordata > Mammalia > Carnivora > Canidae > Vulpes > Vulpes vulpes. The sequence continues at coordinate 48,826,292 of NC_132787.1, read as the reverse complement.
TTAATTGTCTATTTTTTTATAATAAATTTATTTTTTATTGGTGTTCAATTTGCCAACATACAGAATAACACCCAGTGCTCATCCCGTCAAGTACCACTGAAATCTTTCTTTGGGCAGTCTACCATATTCCAATTTTGATTTTCTTAATTGGGATATTCCTAGCAAGAGAAAAGATGTTCTCTCCTCCCACTAAGGGCATTTCTCTATGCCTCTTTCTCACTGTTCTCCTTCAAAAAAGAACCAGACTGAAAAGTTTGTGAAATTGCTGATGTTCTTCTTTATCCCTATTTTCTGATTACTAGACTCTTCTTTTCAAAGAGGAGGGGAATAAAGAACAAAAGTTAAGACAATGTACTTTTTTTAGCATATGTTTATACCCCTTCCCCAGGGTCTGGTTCAGTTTTGAAGTTTGTGGAAAGCACCCTCTTTCCCTATTAACATGTGCCTGTCAAATCTGAAGTTCACAAAAGCTCTCCCTGAATTTATTTGGCAGTATATTTAATCATCGTTTCCCCCTCAAAGTTAACGTCTCAGTGCCAAAGTTTAGGACATCCTGTCACTGACTGCTACTGATATATTGATTGCTTAATCATTAGCACTTGAGGCAAATGGACTGCATAACAGTTTTCAGAAGAGCAGTGCTTAGATATTGATGTCAGTTGCTCACTCCAAACCCATTACACAAGTGATACTAGAATTCACATTAGGAAATCTACTGATTTGTCTTTTAGAAAACATCTTTGTTTTTTGCAGACCCAGCAAAGTTCTCTAAATGGAGAGAATAATGGGATACAGAATAAAATTATAATCTTGAGGAATAGTTTTTATTGGCTTCTTTCTTGAGTCGAACTTTGCTCCTTCTCCCACCAATTAAATTTCTAATGCTCCAGAGAACTAAATTTGTATGGCTACTTAATATATTAACGATTCTAAACCATGGGTCATTTAGATTTCAGTTAGTTATTATCTTTGTTCTTAAGAGTGTATACTTAGACTCTCATTTATTCTTACCTGAGCCATTGGAAGACAGATTGTGGTTTTCCAGTGTTTTAGATAGAGAAGTTTAAAACATTCAAGTTAGTGATTTACTTAAAATCACACAATAGATAGCCCATTAGTCATGATATAGATTCTTGGTTTCAGTAATATGTCACGTGACAACTCAGGCCATAACAAGTACAAAAGAATACATTTCAAACTAAATATGGTAATGATGAAGGGATGTAGAAAGATGGAGTGGTGATAGTAAAGTAGTTTTGCTAGGGAAGTCTTCCTTCAGGAGATGAATTTGGAGAAGAGTTTTAATTATTTATTTTTATTATTTAAATGTTTTAAAGAGATTATTTATTTGAGAGAGAGAATGAGCATGAGCAGCAGGGGGAGGGGTAGAGAGAGAGAGAGAAGCAGACTCTCTGCTGAGCAGGGAGCCCTATGTGCCACTCCATCTCAGGACCCCGGGATCGCGACCTGAGCCAAAGGCAAAGAGACGCTCAACCACTGAGCCACCCAGGTGCCCCTGGAGAAGAGTTTTAAATGAAAAGCCGATAGGGATTTTCAGAAGATAGGACACTTAGGTTGCAGAAATGCTTACTGAAAAATAAAAACATCAGTAGACAAACTGGCTGAAAAACTCTTCACTCTTCACAATACAAGCCTATTTGATGAACTCTAATATTTGATGAACTGTGATGCTTTAAGATAAAGAATGCCCATTTGCTTTTCTATCTTTTAAATGGGTTCACTTTAATTTCATTCCTATTCTTGCGAGTAAGCCACTTAAGAACAAAGAACACTGTTTGATTTCTATCACCTACTCAGACAATGGTATAAAGCACTTCAGCCTTTCTAACTGTCTGAAATGTACAGTGATACCAAAGAAACAGTAGGTACTGGTTTTTAATGAATCAGAGGGAATTTGATTGACTCTCTGAAATGTTAAAAACAAAACAAACTTTTAGTATAAAGCAAAATGCATACCCCATGTTTTAATATCACTCTTCTCTCAAAGTCAGAGGGTAAGTTTGAAGGATTATCGGGGGAAGTTTAACAGAACAAAATAAACTTTTGGTCTAAAATATAACTTGTGAGAATTTTCTGGCTAACATGGGAGTTTTAGGTAGCAGATGTACTTCTAGTAGTTGTGTCAGTAGGTAGGAAACTTAGGTGTGTTCTCTAATGCTGATGAGGCCTCAACACAAGATTAGCTATTAATATTCTTTCTGAATTTGAGGAAAAAATAAAATTATCTTAGTTCTATAATGACATTAAGATTGCCTTATGTCCATCTCTAACAGCCATCTTCAAGAAAAGAAATTATTTGGGCTTCAGATGCTGCTCAACAAAATTAAGAGAACTGATATTCAAGAGAATTCAGACCACATATTCACCCTCTCACCTCATCCTATAATTTCAAGCATTCTGAAAATGAAACATATATGTATTCTTCAAAGTGTCGGAGAGGGCTCTATTCTTTTTTTTTTTTTTTAAGATTTTTATTTATTCATGAGAGACACAGAGATTGAGAGAGAAAGAGAGAGAGAGAGGGGCAGAGACACAGGCAGAGGGACAAGCATACTCCATGCAGGAAGCCTGTTGCAGGACTCGATCCCGGGACCCCACAATTGACGCCCCGAGTCAAAGGCAAACGGTCAACTGCTGAGCCACCCAGGTGTCCCAGAGGGTTCTATTCTTATTGAGCACTTACAAATTACCAGTAGGATATACAGAGAGAAGCAGTTTGGGGAAGAATTCAGAAGGGAGCATATTCTCACACCCTCTGTTAGGAACGTGCCAGCTCTTGTTTTCATCTATTCAAGATGCCAGAGTCCCACTTTCTTTGTGAAGCCAGAGTTCAAGCTTTGACTCCCAGGTTAGCAGCAGCTTTACAATTAAATTTTAATCCCTTAGTCTTTGTTAGACTCCCATCTAGAGTATAGCTACAACTATTCTTGGCAGGCAAATACATTGCTGTGTTTCCTGCAGTCACAGTGAGATAGAAGAATGTTCTCTGGCTGGGTTGTAGATGAAGGCACTTCACTAATCTTACGCATAATTCATCCTTGGTTGCTGGGGTACTCGGAGTTGAAACTTTGCCCTCTGATAAAATTCAGCTGGATTTTTTATTTATTTGACTCTGATCCCTTTGGATTTGGCCCTTATTGGGAGCCTAGGGATTCTAATTCAACTAAGCCCTAGCTGTGTAGACTTTTCTTATTAATTTGCTCTTAGTGTATTTTAGTTATTGTTCAGACTGCCGTAAACAACAACAGCAACAACAGCTGCACTAAGAACATGCAGTTCAGAGGCCTGGAGACCCTGAAGAGATTCTTCTTTCAGTATTGGCTTATTGACTGGAAGGACTCCAGTAGGGCTTATCTTAGTTTGTTTTCAAAGTGTAGTTTTTAAAGAGCCTCTGCATTTCAAACTATGTGAACTCTTGTTCTATAGCATGCCAAAGTATGATAATGATTATTCTGTAATATACTCCACATTTTTGACATTCAAATTCATTATATTAATATGTTACTGTTGATGGACTTGTTGCTTCCTTCATTTATTCAATGGACAGATATGTGTTGGGCACGTTTACAAAGTATAAAATACAGTGTGTGTCCATAGGTACCTTGTAGTCTGGCAGCGGGGAGTTTGAGACAGGCAAGGGATGTATTAGTTATAAGACAGAAGCTACTACCACAGCAATAGATTAGCTCACCCTTGCATGTTTGTTCATTTGATTGGAAGCGACTGAGGAATTACTTTCACGTGCCTCACATGAGGTGTAGTGACCTAAAAAGTCATCTTCAACTCAGAGAAGACTTTCCTTTTTAGAAGACTCTGTTTAGTTAGGAGCCCTTTCAGTCACACAAGGAAGATAGAAAGAGGAGCCCTATTATCTTTCAAACATGAGACTTGTAGGACTTTTATCTTAACACCTAACTGACAAAGTTCATGTTTTTTTTTTTTTTTTTTGGAGATTATTTATGTATGTATGCATGTGAGAGGGTGGAAGCAAAAGGGAGAAGCAGACTCCCTGCTGAGCAGGGAGCCCAATTTGGGGCTCCATCCCAGGACCCTGAGATCATGACCTGAGCCAAAGGGAGACACCTAACCTACTGAGCCACCCAAAGGCCCCATTCATGTTTTTATAAACAGTGGTATTCATTATATTTATCTGAATAGTTTAAGACTATCAAAAAATGAAGCGTTCCACAATTTAGAATTTAAGTAAGAAATGTCTCGCCTCAGATTCACATAGTAGCTGACACTTCTTCATTTTCATCATCTTTTGTATCCTCTCATTCCCTAATAAGGACAGATTGACAAGGGGTATGGGGCATTCTGGTTTAGAAAATGAAATAATGTGATGTCATTGTGAAGCAGAATGGGATAGCAAGAGTTAGAACTGAAATTACTCGGGTCTGTGGTCATGAGGGAGAGACGAGAAAGAGCTATTCAGAACTTCCCAGAGCCTACTGTTAATGTCAAAGCTGTGTCCTGTAGTCACTGATTCTGAAAACCAGTTAATTTTTTAAAAATAATAAAAGGAGGGCAGCCCGGGTGGCTCAGCGGTTTAGCGCCGCCTTCAGCCCAGGGCATGATCCTGGAGACCCGGGATCGAGTCCCATGTGGGGCTTCCTGCGTGGAGCCTGCTTCTCCCTCTGCCTGTCTCTCTCTCTCTCTCTCTCTCTCTCTCTGTATTTCATGAGTAAATAAATAAAATATTTTAAAAATAATAATAATAATAAAAGGATATTGGGGTAGGCACTGAAATAAGGTTCCTTTTCCTTCTCTTCCAAGCTGAATTTTGCTAATCAATTCTGCATCCTGGACGATTCTACCTTTTTATAGGGGAACCACCAAGATTTTCTAAGTAACTAAAAAATATTTCCATTCTTTATTGTATCAAGCAAGTATATGTGCTAATTGGATCACTGGGTATATGACCTTGGAATACAGATTTCAGAATAGGAATAGGACCTATCCTTGGGGAGGTTATACTAATTAGGCATGTAATCAATAAAATATAGTGAAATGATGGAAGTATATGGAGTAGAAGAGTAGGCCTGAGATTATAGTAGGGGGTCAAAGAGTATACTGATTTAACCCAGTGTAGTAGCAGAAGAAAGGAAGTGAGACAGTTTGAACAATGACTTGGAGGCAGAAGACTGCAGGTCAGGCTTTGGAATTTACTGGTGACCATTGGTTCTCTAGCAATCCATCTGAGCTTGCTACATCTGCTGGAATAAGTAGAAATTATTATTCTTTGGGTCAGTTAACAGAATAGATATCTCCAAACAGTGAATTAGATGCATGATAGCATCTTCCAATTCAGAAGTCTAATTTGTTACATGCTAGTAAGGAGGCACATTCTGGGTTGTAAGAAGCCCACTTTCATCCATTCACTGTATTCATGTCTGCCAATATTAGGTCTCTAGAGAAAGAGTTAAGTCAATTCCAGGCCCCCTGAGCTCCTGGCTACCACCTTCTCCCATAGGACTTGGACAAAGATAAGGAACACAGTTACTTAACTTTTTTTTTTTTTAACTTTTATCTTTCAGATGGCATTGAGAGTAACCATATCTGTTGTTTGGCCTCAAGCGCCATACTGAATTTTTTTTTTAATTGCTTTTGAGCAATAAATTTTCTTTGGTCGCTTAACCAGTCATACAAGTTGAGACTTCTATCTTGATGTCTATTTTATACTATCTGCTCTGGGAGAACAGTTGAAAACTAATAAGTCAGTTAGATATTTTATGAGTATCAAAATCTCTTCCATTCAGAAATGTAGGGGGATCCCTGGGTGGCGCAGCGGTTTGGCGCCTGCCTTTGGCTCAGGGCGCGATCCTGGAGACCCGGGATCGAATCCCACATCAGGCTCCCGGTGCATGGAGCCTGCTTCTCCCTCCGCCTGTGTCTCTGCCTCTCTCTCTCTCTCTGTGACTCTCATAAATAAATAAAATAAAATAAAAATTAAAAAAATGTAAATAAAAAAACCAGTATGAGCAATCAGCTTATGTCAGATTCCATGGGCTTATGTTACATAGGGAAATTATAGTGCAACCTGAAACATGCTTCTTCATGAATTCAAAATGGTATCACAGTTACATTCACAGTTGAATGTAAACCCTTGAAAAAAAAAAAAAGAATGTAAACCCTTGAGCTTTCCTATTGTGAAGGGTTTCAGAAATCACCTTTTATAAACTGCCTACGGAAGGAGGAAAAAACTAAGATGATACCAACAAATACTGTCACTGTGTGAGTGGCTGCCTCCCAGCACCAAATTGTGCCAGTTCAGTAAAGCAAACAATTAGGATACTGTTCACCTTTTGGCTTATTCAATGGTATATATGTATGTGTGTGTGTGCTGGGGAGGGGTGTGTATTCTAATATAGTTGACCCTTAAACAACACAGTTGAAAATCCACTTGTTATTTTTGACTTGCCAAAAATTTATTGTTGACTGGACACATATATTGTATGTCATATATATTATATACTGTCAATTTATTGTTGACTGGACACATATTGTATGTTGTATATATTACATATTCTATACTTTATTATATACTGTTACATAATATATATTAAGTATATATTATATACTTAATTATATACTTATAATTAAGGAAACGTTATTAAGCAAATTATCAGGAAGAATAAAATATATACTTACAGTCCTGCACTGTGTCTATAAAACAAATCTGCATAGAAGTAGACCTATGTATTTCCAACCTGTGTGGTTTGAGGGTCAACTTACTCTTTCTGAAAGAAGCACAAGGAAAGTACCGTGGAAGAACAAGTTGTTTGTGATTTTTGTACTCAAAAATTAAGAAAGCTCAGTAAGGAAATATGACAGGAGCCTGGTAAATAGCTCGGTTTTTACCTTGACGAATGCAAGAAGCCAGAGACCTAACTGAAGTTAGGATATCGGCATTTATCTCTTGTTCCTGGCAGCCACTCTATCTAGCAGCTTGTAGTGCACAAGAACTGTCTTCTCCCTTATCAGTGAACTGGTTTGTCATCCCTAAAGCTTTTTCATTGCTCTCCTCCCATTCACTGTGGCCTCATACATGATGAACCTACTCACTGCAAAAGTCCCATATATCATACGGGACATCAAGGCCTGTCAGATTCTAAGGTGGGAAGTAAGGGAAAAAAACCACATATTTTTAATTTTAGTTTTTTTTCTTTTACATTGTAATTTCTTAAGAGTTTGATTTGATTTGTGCCATTTCTGGGCCTATAAGCCTCCCTAATGCATCACAGTTCTGGATAGAAAATTTCATATCTCCGGCAGCCCCGATGGCGCAGCGGTTTAGCGCCGCCTGCAGCCCCGGGGTGTGATCCTGGAGACCTGGGATTGAGTCCCACGTTGGGCTCCCTGCATGGAGCCTGCTTCCCCCTCTGCCTGTGTCTCTGCCTCTCTTTCGCTCTCTCTGAATAAATAAATCTAGAAAGGAAGGAAGGAAGGAAGGAAGGAAGGAAGGAAGGAAGGAAGGAAGGAAGGAAAGAAAGAGAAAGAAAATTTCATATCTCTTATTTAGCCTAGAACCTTAAATGCTAGTGAGTTGTAGTTAACACTTAGCAGTTGTTAGGGTTTGCAGTGAAGCTCTCTTTTCGACCCTGTGCATATAACAAATGGACTCGTCCCTGTGCTTTCCCATCAGTGCCCCTGCATTGATGGACATAGATCAAGATGTTGTGCGGCCCTGCAGGGGCTCTGCACCATGTGACAGTCGAGGCTCATGCAGCTAGTTCACATTATTTCAGCCCTTATCTCAGCGTTCTCATTTCTCTGTCGTCCCCAGTGTATATAATATGTACTGGCTTGAAATTCCTTATATATTGCTTGCACATTCTTGCTCTTACGTTTCAGCGCATACCAGTTCCTTCGCTTTAGCACGCCTTCTCTAACTCCCCTCCACCAGTCCATACCTTGTCTTTTAAAACTCCATCTCAGAAGTCACCCCTGTGGAAAGGCTGATTAATCGCCTCCACCCGATTGCTGTATTCAGAGACTTCTGTTTCTCAGCCCATTCTTCAAACTGTTTTTCCTTTGTGATTGTTGCTTGTGTACCTTGTCACCCAACAAGCATAACTATCCTAGGAATGATGATTTTCCTGTTTCCCCTTGTCTATTACACACAAACATTTTGGAGGCCTACTGACAGCCTTCTTAGTTTCCCCAGAGTTCTAGTCCTCCTTCCACACCCTTTCCCTTTACATCATAGCTAACTGCCTGGAGGAACAGGGCACGTGTTCAGGGCTCGGCCTCCACCTCAGCATGTGTGTGGCAGCCCGCTGAATAGGTCCCAACAAATGGGAAGGATTTAACCCTTCGGCTTGGCAGCCTCTGCATTCTCCTCAGACACCTTCAAGAAGTAGATATGGGATCAGAAATAGGTCTGGAGACAGGAGCAGGGAAATTTTTAATGAAGGCTTTTTCCTTCCTTTTTACACAAGACCCATGCAGCTGCTGTCGGCAGCAGCTCACCCGACACTCTCCTGCTCTGCCTCTTTTCCAGGAGTCAGGGTTAGTTTAAGAAAAAGCCTTTTGCTAGAAGCCATGACCTCGTACTTTTATCCCCTCCATCTGGTGTGCGGCCTCATGGGGCTGTGCTGCTATGCAGGAGGTGAGCAGTGGAATTCTTTAGATGATGACTTCTGAGCCCACATGCGGAGGCAGTGGGGGTGGGGAGCAGGGAGAGCAGTGAGAGCCAAGATCGATGGACCAAAAAGTAAGGTTTGCTCCGGGACAGATCCTGACTATAGGTAGACTGTTTTCATGAGGTGTCCTTCCCCTAGCTCAAGTGGGGGCCCGGGTCTATGATGGATGAACACTGTGTTCCTGCAGTTTTCCCTTCTGCCTTCACAGTTGGGGTGCGCAAGTGGGATAAGTTGGATATGTGCAGGCTCAGGCTGTTTCTGAAGGAATGCATTCCAGGGTTGAACAGGGAAGGGTTCCCCTTGCACACGTCCTCTCTTGGAGCTGCTTTGTCTCACTGTCTTGGACCTAAACAGAAGTCCAGATTTTGAGTGAGGGCGGGAGGAGGGGTTGAGAGCAGCAAAAGTTTTTGATCAAGTAAGAATCTGTTGTCTGCCTCATCTTGTAGAGGTTTCTCTGCAGGGTGAATTCTCCTTGCCATGGTGTAGATAAATTACTTGTCTCAGCTAGAGATCCTAGGACTTTTACCAGGCCTTGAGTAGGTATCTTGCCTGGGATAGGATGGGTTTTTAGCACTCTCATTCCCTGTTCTTACTTTCCTAGCCCAGGAGTTGACAGCATTAAAAAAAAAAAAGAGTGAAATCTCAAAGGAAATTCTAAGAAATACTTTAGAGGCCCAAAACCTTAACAGTTTTCTATCATGGCTTCTCAGGACTACTTGTACTCTGCACACTCAGCATCACTTTAAAAGAACTAGATAAAATTAAAACAAATGTTTAAGTGTTAATCTGAAGAAGAAGAAGAAGAAGAAGAAGAAGAAGAAGAAAAAAAAAAAGAGAGAAAGCACTAGGAGCCAGAGTTGATTAAATGCAGACTGCTTAGTGTAGTGATCATTTTGTGGTGGTGGAAATAGTGGCAGAAATGACAGGGGATTCCTTGATGTGGCTAGAGAAGGCCTAGGCTGTTTCTTTTGTAAATTCTGCTCACATATACTCTCCTCAATATTTTGTATCAGTGTCTGTTCTGAAGGGGCTGGGACTCTGGCCCTTCCAGCCAGAGGCATGTTCTCAGGCTTTGAGAAGAACACACAAGATTTGAAGTGAGAAGCCCTGGATTTGAGTTCTGTCTGCACCACTCAGTATCACATGACCTTGGACAAATCACTGAACCTTTCTAAACAGCACCTGTACAGCGAGAATGTCTCTTGCCTTACAGGGTGGCTGTGAAAATTATGTCCATGGTAAAGCATTTTGTACCTGAAAATGCTTCTTACAAACATCACAGTTTTTCTTGGGGAAACTCCACCTTGAAAGTTGTCAGTAGGACAATGTGGATTAAATGTTCTTCCCTGGGGCCCTTGCGTGACTCAATGGTTGAGCGTCTGCCTTAGGTTCAGGGCGTGACCCCCATATCCCACATCGGGTCCCCACAGGGAGCCTGCTTCTCCCTCTGCCTGTGTCTCTGCCTCTCTCTGTCTCTCATGAATGAATAAATAAAGTCTTTAAAAAATAAAAAAAATAAATGGTCTTCCCTTTTTATTCACTCAGCCTTTCTGGTCAGGCTTGCTTTCAGGGGCTGGTGGTGGTGAAGTAAAGTCACTGGATTTCAGCTCCTTTGGGTCAAAGAAAGAGAACTTCTGTGTCTAGCTGCTCCACCCATAGACTCATAGGCCTAATGGAAGTGAACACACAGTAGTTCAGAGTTAGGGGGCCCAGGGGAGAAAGCTTCACTTGCTTTTTTCAACTCTAGGATGACTAAAATGTCTTAAGTGAGGAAGAGCCACAAAGCTGCTCAGGGATAATTTAAGCCATGAATGGGAAGTGAAAACATATGCTTAAAAACTGTCCCTCTCTGAGCAGCCTGGGTGGCTCAGCGGTTTAGCGCCGCCTTCAGCCCGGAGTATGATCCTGGGGACCTGGGATCGAGTCCCGCGTTGGGCTCCCTACATGGAGCCTGCTTCTCCCTCTGCCTGTGTCCCTGCCTCTGTCTCTCCTGAATAAATAAATTTTTAAAAATCTTTAAAAAAAAAAAAAAAGAAACAAAAAACCTGTCCTTCTCTTCTTTCCCTTTGACCTTTTGGGTCAGGGACAGGCATATTACTGACACACCACTGGCTATTGCCTGAAACCTGCCAGTCACCCAAAGGGAATAACAGCTTCTAGGAAAGTTCCATTCAGTGCAGCAACTGTGACATATTTACCTTAGTAAAGCCACTGCTTGCTCCCCTCCAGTACCTCTCTCCGGAGGAGATTATCTCGGGTACCCAAAGCTATCCTTGTTAAAAATAACAGGTCGTGGTCAGCAGGCTTGGTAATCCTACCTCGTGTAGTCCTAGGAGGCTGCCCCATCAGTCTTAGCACACAGGGCAGGAATTGCACCACCTCCAGCATGAACCAGCCATGAGAAGTCCCACGGTTTTAGCCATTCTGCTTGGGTGGCAATTGTCTCCTGTTGATTTCTCCTCTCTATGCCCTTTCTGCATCCTTTTCCTGCCACCTCCCAGGGGAATACCCGTCCCCAAACCACAGAGCTGCTTGCATATTAATAATGGACCTTCTTAATATTCCTTTGTGATGGCTGAATCTCTGATGTTGGTATGATTTTTGAAGAATTTGACCGAAATCCAGTTGCTCATTTTATTGTTGGGGAGAGGGAGGAGGACTAGAACTCTGTTGCGGCCTGGGAGAAGATAGTGTATGTCCACAGAAGCGCACCTCATGTGTGTGCATATCCTCAGCGTTGTGTGCAGGCTCACAGAAGGAGCAAAGAGTGGAAAGGAAGCATCTTTCTTGTTTTCTAACATTGCTTCCAAGGTGCCCAACTCCCATAGTAGCAAGCATTTCCTAAGTGGAAAGTGGGGGCAGAGGCCTCTGCCAAGGCCATCAATAACCAGGTGTGAGCTACAGGTCTCCGTGTAATGTGAAGCTTTCCCGTATTTCATTTCTGCACCCAGGGGGCGGCTCTGCAGGATTGCTTACGGAGAGCTCTGTGTCTGGCACCTCTCTCCACAAGGCCCAGGAGCCCAGGGTCCCACGGACCTGCCCAGGAATGCATCACATTATTCTCTGGTGCTGTAATTTGGCTGCAGGAGCAAGGCTGACGGCCTCCCAGGGATGAGAAACATACTCTCCCTGGTGTCCTCCCTTGGGCTTCTGCCCTATGACCACTGAGGGTGTTTAAAAACCTCAGAAAAGACTGAGAGGGAAAAAATCCTGATTATCTCTCTTCTGTTAAGCCATGTAGAAACCAATGTCCTGAGTGGATCTGAGAATTTGGTGAAAGACTTAGGGGTTGGTGTTCTTACTACGGGAGGTGAGAAAAAGGAGAAGAAATTACACTCTGCAGTAGGGAGGAAGAGAAATGAGACCATGAGTGGTCATGAGTCAGACCTACAAGATTTTCTACAAACAGACGTTCAGGGCCAGGCAGTGTTTAATTTTTAAAAAATAATCCCAAGTCCCTGATTTCATTTTTCCAGCATCATTCTAAGAAAGCATATAGGTTTGTGCTATTATTCAAGGCTAGCAATAACAGACATTGGCTCTTATCTGCACGACTAGGTTAAGGCTGGCTTTCTTACTTGTACATGATGGAAACTGGCCACAGGCTGTGCAGCCGAGGTACTTCAGCCATGTGCCTTCTCTATAAGAGTCTAAGACTTTTAAAGGATGGAGATCATGTCTTTGAAATTAACTTTGTATCCAAATAGCACTTTCTGCAATGCATTCTACTAAATATTAAAAGTGTGAAGAAATGAGGACTGACACGAAAGAGTGTCCGAGAGGAGAGGGGCTAGGAGACAGCTGCAAGAGGGACAGACCTCTATTGACCCAGAGAAGGGGTAGGAGAGGGGGTTAGAGGCAGTGAGTGGGTGACAGCAGAACCAAATGGAGCCCTGATTGCACCAAATGCAGCTCTCCTTTTGCTGCTTGTTTCAAATAAATTAGTTTGTTTATTGCAGAATGGATGCCAGTTGTCTAAAGCCAATCAGAATGCAGAGGCAAGCTAAGAAATAAGAGGAAAAATCACTTGTTTGGCCATCATTCCTTCTTGGGACCACATAGCCTCTGTAGTGGGACTCACATGGACCTCTTTTCTCTCACTGTCCACTCCTCTGTTCAAATATCTTACTCTCTGGACAGCTTGTTCTTCTCTTAATCGTTTATAGGAAATTGTAAAACTTGGACCTCTACAAACTAGAATTGGAGGCTAGGAGAAGCACAGAGCAATAATGAGATGCCAGCTCCTTCCACAGGGAAGGAACTGAAAAGGAATAGGTGACAGAACATAGGCAGATTGAACCTGGGTTGAAGTCCCAGAAATGCCTCCCTCTCAATGATGTGGTAAGCCGAGCATTCTTGTGAGAGCAGGGGCTGACCAAGACCTGAGGCTCTACCCAGAGACAGTACCCTTATATAAATTCCATCAGCTCTATTCTTGATTCAGACTTACTATGACCCTCTCACCTTCCCACTACCCCAAGGCTTTCTTCCTCCTCATCCCAGCTCAAGATGTCAGAAGCTCTTCTCTTCCCCTCCTGTTTCCCCCTCCCTAATCCCACCATTGGCTCATCAGTTATCCAGTTGACTCTACTCTGCAAAGAAGACATTCCCCTGGCCTGACTCACTCAGTCCCATTTCTCCACAGGAATCCCCTCACCGCAGACCACAAGGGCCCTGACTAGCTCATGTTTTGTGTTAATAGATGTGAAACCGGAGCAAACCCCTCACCAAAAGAAAAACCACCCTAAACTCTCCCACACAGGTCTCAGCAGGTTACACAAATATTAGTCCTATCATCCAAATAAATCTGCCCCCATGGCCCAGAGCTTGACTCCCCCATCCTTCTGCTGCCTGTGCAGAGTGAAGCTGCTCCACAAACACGTGAGGACCCCAAGGGATGTTGGAGAGGAACTTGGAAAGGAGGAGTGCACCTATATTCAGAATTCCGTGTGTGGGCCCCTTAATCTGCAGCCTGCTGTCAATACTTTACGGTTCTCAATGGAAGATTCCAAGAGAAGTCACGATGGGCTAGACCAGTTAGGGACTTTGGTAAGAGCATCTGTTGGCTGGAATTGGGTTCATAATTAAAACTGAATATGTGGAATAAGTTTATAACCTCGTTTTACAGATGAGACGATAAAGGCTCAGAGAATTTGGGTATCTTGCTCAAAATATCAAAAACAGTAAATCTCACATCTGTGATTTCAATCCAAGTCTGTCATAACTGCAAATTTCTCTGCTACTCTGGTCTTTTAAAATATCACCAGGCAGAGACAGCCATTGTCCAAGTCACAGAAAGATAGGACATCATAGTTTTTGGGACTCTATATCCTCTCCTCTAGCTTACTAACTAAGCCTACCATCTCTGGAGACTCCACTACTGCAAGCTTAATTAGGCAGTGGGTAGTAGCATAGAAGGAATTCCCCTATTAAGCCAAAGATGGAGTGAACAATAATAATCACCAGGACTTGGAGAGTCAGTAAATAAAAATTTGTTGAATAAATGGGGAAAGGCTGCTTTCAAAGCTGTTTACCACTTTGGCCCCAAGCCCCAGCAATTCTTTCCTCTGTAGCCACTGGCTTCCATTCCTAGCTTCAAAGACCAGGATCCTCTCCTAAAAACTGGCCGAGCCAGAGTTCCCAACCTGCTTAGTATACACGGATGACTCATGTGGGGCCCTTGAGATCAGGCCGGTTACCCTCTCCCACCCCCCATGAATCCCATACCTTTTTACTGAGGGTTTCCCAAACCTGTCTGACCTCCAGAATAATGCATAGAAACTTAAAAAGAAATAAATCCCAAGGCCTAGGCAAGTTTGCTAAATTATTCTTTCTTAGGAGTGTTCTAAGGTATTCTAATGATATGTTAGGCTAAGAACCACTCCATGCCCCTGGGTTTGAACAGGCAGCAAGTGAGCAAAAGGGAAGTGAGCAACGTGTGCTGTCTGATATAGGTTGAAAAGAGGAGGGAGATTGGAAGAGAAATGTATGTGTGTATAGTTATATAACTTTTTCCCCTACAAAATACAGCAGTTTATAAAACCTATGAGGATGTGAATGGAACCTTGTACACTATGGCTAACTCTTACCTAGCAATCCCAGGCTCTTGATAATGGAAGGTCGTAGCCTAAGAGTTTCTTTTGGGGTACCAGGCAGTCTGCTCAAATTGACCCAGGGAAGAGATGTGGTTTCATCTCTGTCCCGTCTACTCTCAGTCAGGTAGGAACACAAAGAAGCTCTCTCCAGGTACCCTTCCTCTTGCACACACAAGAAGTGTCAGGAAGCCGGTACAAAAGAAAGGAAAAATGAGCCTTGACCATGTGCTTTAGTGCAACTTATATAACTCCAAAGACCCCTACCTCTTCCACTGTCCCTTCTAACCTCTGGAGGGGGCAGTCAGGGAGCCATTCAATTTCTTACATCCCCTGTCAACTCCTTCCTAGGGCTAAGGAACCAGTCAGGACACTAGAGTCCTTCTGGATTATTCTCCAAGTCCTTAAATAGAAACTGTAGCAGCCCAGAGTTGAGGGTAGAGGAAGGTGTGCATGCAAAGATCTTGTGCTTTTGAGTCAGGAGGTTTGAAGTGGAGGGATGAGTGAGGTATTAATATGTTCAGGTCTGGTCCAGCCACTCTGCCTTCTTGGGGGCCTTGCAAGTATGGACGTCCACAGTGTTTCTGCACTCCTTGCACCGCACTGCACAGCACCAGTGGAATTTGCATTCACACTGGGTGACACGGGTGACTCGAGTTGTGTCATATCCTCGGCCACAGCACATGATTTCACAACCATCTGTCCCTTTAGATGTCTTGCTGCAGACTCGGCCCGCAGTGCCTAGGGAACCTGGGTTGGAGAAAAGAGAGAGTGAGAACCAAGTTACCTCTTATGCTCTGGGTTCCCTTACCCACATCCTCATGAGGAAGCCATAAAGAATCTCTTTTCCTGAAAATATGCCCAACTAGCCAAAATAACCATCTTCTTACTTCCTTCTGCACCAGCCTGGCTTCTTCCCACCATTAAGGCTCCCCAAAGACCATTGAGTTCACCTGCAACAGCCCCCCTGCTAATACACAGCTCCATATCTCTTTCAAGACCTGGCCTTAAAATGTTCCTGTTAAAGCTGGGTAAGGGCTTTGTTTGAAGTTGTCCACACTAAAAAGTTAAAAAAACAAAACAAACAAACAAACAAAAAAAACAACTTAGCCTATAATTTATATTTTCCAAGAAGTCTTGCCACAACTCTGATCCAGCTACCATTTGTCAGTATTTCGGTCCGTAGTTGATCTTTTATTAAGTTGTACTATTCAGGGAAGTAGTACAGTATGGCAATTAAAAGCATAGGCCTTATTGTCAGATTGTCCAAGTTTAAATTCCAGCTCTGCCACATCCTAGCTGTGTGATTTCCCAAGGTAGTTCATCTCTCTGGACTTTAGTCTTCTCCTATGAAAATAGGCATAATAGTAGCATCTGACTCAGTGGATTGTTATACCATGACTATAATCTCTGTTCAACTGAGGGAGGTGAACTGATTAGCTTTATTGCCCAGAAGCATATCCCTATGGGATTCCTACAGAATATCCCTTGCCTTGCCCCTTACAGTTAGGAAGCCTTGAAGGGAAAGGATGATGTTCTCTCCCTGCATGGAGAATGCTCAGGACTTCATTCTGACTGATTTTAGCAAAAGAGATCCTGCCAACAGATCATAAAATCATAGAAATTTGGAAGGGGTAGACCCTAGAAAGTACCTACTCTAACCCTTCCGCAGAGATGGGTCAGGGACTGACCTGGGGATTGAGGAAGGGGAACAGAATGACTGATTTTCTCACAGTAGGCTGTGCATTCTACTGCGATATGCAAAGAAAAATGCTAGGACTTAGAACTTCTATATTTGTTTTTTATCTCATAAACTTAAAACCTCTACTTTGTATGTTTTGTAATGTACATATTAGTATCTATCTGTTATAAGTAAATAACCACATTTTGGAGGTACACGCTCCAAGAATTTTTTAACGATAGGAGTTTAAATCCAAAATGTTAGGAAGCCACTTCTCTGGTGTGTAGGCTAACTAGTTGTACTCTTTCTTTTAGTCTCCTAATTCCAAGGACTGGGCTTAAGTCCTTCTCTTGTGTAGCCAAAGCTCTTCTACTTTCTGGAGCTGAGCTGTCCAGTGTAATAGCCACTGACCACATGTGGTCATCCAGATTTAAATTAACTAAAATTAAATACAATTTAAAACTTAGTTTCTCAGTCACACTAGCTATATTTCAAATACTCAATAATACCATGTGGGTAAGTAAGTGGCTACCGTATTGGAAAGCACAGACATAGAACATTTCTGTCATCACAGAAAGTTCAATTGGATAGGACTGCTTTGGAGGGAATTTCTGGCCCCTTCCCTTTGGGGATGACTTACACCCTTTGAATTCCAGGCTCCACTTTGGGTGGACTCCCTTTTGGGATGACTTACACCCTTTGAATTCCAGGCTCCACTTTGGGTTTTATGAGACTTAATTTTATGTCTCTAAGAAAAACTAACACACATATGAACCCATCCTCCCTTGTAACTCCAAAGATCCTTCCCAAAGGTGCATTTTAAGGATGGCAGGATAGGCTTACACCTCGGATGTTATGGAATTATTTCAAGGCATTCAGAGAGTAGTCCTCTGAATCCTGTCACGTGGGGAGAAAACATACCTAGTGGCGGGAAGTCACTGGGAGAATTAGAAGGGCTCTTTTGACCCTTCTCCTAGCACCATCCAAAGGACACAAACTACTTTCTGTGTTACTTGGGTGGAGCCCACCCTGTTTCTGTGCCCAGTTTTGCTCTGAGCCACTTGACTCTCAGGAAGAACAGTGATGGGTGAAAACAAACAGACCTGAAGACAACTGAGTTCTCTGGCTCTCTCTCACCCAAGGCCTGAATGCCAAGTCTACAGAGAAGAGCCTGAGAGCCTGTGACAGTAACAGGGGAAGAACAGTTCTTTTGTGCTGCAGGTTGTTCCTAGTCTAACCTGCCTGAACTAAAATAAGAGCCAAGATGGTAACTTCTCCTCTTTGGGGGTGATAGCATATCAACTGCCAGCATCCCCAAGAATTCCACCACAAATACCTGGAACAGAATAAAAAACAGGTTGCTGCTAGTGATTAGCCCTCCTGGGATCTCCTCTATCCGTGTTCCCCCAACTCCATTTTTGAATCTTCAATGGCAGCACACTGGATAGAGCCTGTCAAGGCCACTAATGGTCTAATCCAGAGCCCATCTTCTTATCTCCAGTCTCCCCTATCCCAAACCATCATTCAGATTAATCTGAGTTCTTAGTTCCCAGAACAGTTGTGTACTTTCCCACCTGCCACTCTGCTTATCTGCCTGGTCTCTGTAGGCTGTCCAGGTCATCCCTACACTTCAAGAAAGAGCTTCTATTCCACATTTTCAAATAAGCTTTTCTTGATTTCTCAAGTCATCTGTCTTTTGCAGTTGCCTTTGTCTCCCTGTTGCATCTCGTTTTTTAGCTAGATCATAAAGAGCCAGAGACTTAGAGCTCCATCACATGCTTTTCCTGTTCAGTCCACTCATTGTTGGCTGTGGAAAATGGGTGACTCGTTTAAACATTCCCTGAATAGCACCTACTATACCCTCAGATGCTGGGGATTTAAAGGAGTGACAGGTGACTTCTCCCCAGCATGGGCAGCCCTGGGACCGGAGGCCTGAGGCATTCATCATCAATCTCATTATAAGGTGTTCATGTAGGGAGGAGACTGACTCCTCCCACAATACTGCTCCCCTAACATTATGATTAACCAGGGGTGCCTGCACCAAGAGCAGGGCTCTTGTATGCATGTCCCTTTCCTTACTCACCTGCAGCCTTGTCCAAGACACAGTAATCTGGGGAGTTGTCAAAGTAGACAAGGTCAGTCCGGGTGGCACGGCGGTAGCCTTGGCGGGCTGCTGTGAAGTTGGCACCATCCTGGGTTGCTGTCACCTGCACAGCACCATCATAGCGCCGCCGCAGGTAGTCACCTGTGCGGCGGAAGTCTGAGAGCGCACGCCAGCAGGTGCGTAGAGTACAGGAGCCACTTACGCCATGGCACTTACACTCGAGCTTCAGAAACCGCCGCACAGCCTGGGTGGTGGGGAAGCAGGTAAGGGAGAGGCAGCCAGTCAGGGCACTTTTCAGTCCTCCCCAGGGCTGAAACCATGAGCGCTCTGACATCTGCTGGATCTGGCCTAGGCTGGACAGGGGGGCCATCGGTTGTTTCCTCTCCCCCTGTCAGATCCCACCCTTTCTTCCTGATCAAATTCAAGAACCTCTTCTTTCAGGGATCCTTCCTGGACCAACAGTGCTTTCCTTTCCATGGTAGCCTGTTTGAACTTCAGAGCCACAGGATAATGCTCATAATTACAGCATGCTGTCACATTCTCCAGTTATCACGTGTTTTTAGGGTTCAAGGTGCCATGCCTTCTACCTCTTTGGCATGCCATTACCCAGCACAGTACATACTAGGCACATCGGAGGTGCTCAGAAATCAGTGAACTGACTAGAACAAGATCTCATCCTCCTCAGTCTTTATGGAGGTGGTTCTTTTCCTTCTTAAAAAGTTATTTCCCCTTGGGATACCTGGGTGGCTCAGCGGTTGAGCGTCTGCCTTCAGCTTAGGTCGTAACCCCGGATTCCCAGGATCGAGTCCTGCATCTGGCTCCAGAAGGGAGGCTGCTTCTCCCTCTGCCTGTGTCTCTGCCTGTCTTTCTAGGTCTCTCATGAATAAGTAAAATAATAAAACCTTTAAAAAAACACAGTTATTTCCCCTCTTTTCTCTACCTTTTCCTTCTTTCCACCTCTGTGAAGACACATTATGCACCTGGTTGAATCTAGACATTCCCAAGCTCCCTTGTATGTACTGTTTCTATCCCATAGGGGCTGGGACCTTTGGAGTGAAGAAGCCATTAGTGCTTCCACCTTCCCATTCAGTCCATGATCACACATACTGGTCACCCCCAGCAGACATGAATGTACATGCATAGACATAAGTACTGACCGTGCGACCACAGCGGTTGTTATGTAAGTTCATGAGGGCCCGGGCATCCTTAAGCCTCTTTTCCTTGGCGTCCACAAAGGCCTTGGCAAAACGAACACCATAGTGGATGTTGTCACTGCAGCCACCCCAGTCAAAATCCCCACGTTGGTCATGGTGTCGGCCACGGGTGTAGGGGTCACAGCTGCACACACTCAGTTCACCCTGGCTACAGGCACGGGTGATAGCATGGACCACCCCTGCTGATGAGATGGCATATACAAATGCTGCTTCCCGGCTACCTGCAGAGAGAAAAGTAGAAGTAGGTTTCAGAAGGGAGGCCCATGTCTGTCACCTTCTTCAGCCCACACAACTCCCGGCTCTGCAGCCTCCTCTCTTCTTGTCTTTCACAGAGCAACTTCTGCACCCCCTTTATTCAAGGCACCCTTCCTTTTCAAGAGCATTCCCCAGAATATCTGACCTCTCCCCCTCGACCCTCACTACTCTCTGTCCACTTCTTTGTACATCTGACCTCTTGGGCTGACCTGTACTCTTGCTTTCTTCCAAACTCTCTGGGTCCATCCATTGAAAAGCTGGACAGTGAGTCATCCCCTCCCACTGAGTGCCAATCCAGGCTCAGCTAAGCCTGCCTCAGTCCACATTCCAGGCCTTTTCAGGCCTGCTCTGCTGGACAGTTCCCCTACAATGGAGACCCCAGCCCAGGGGTCAGCCTGTTTGGGGAGACCTGCTACTTCCCCCGGCCTACTTCCTTCCCTTCCTACTCTTGGGGATTGATGACTCATCACCCCTGGCCCCCAGACACTGCCAGATTCCCATCTTATTCCCTTTCTCCTAGTTTATTGTCTGGCTCCCCTTAGCGTTTTTGCCAAGCCGCCAACTCTCCAAATATTTACATATCACCTTTCTGTTTATCCCTTGCTGCCATTACTGGAGTGTTGGGATGAGGGTAGTGATGGTGGCAGTAAGAAGAGAGCAGCCATTCCTAGTCCTCAGCCTTACACTGGATGGAAACACCCAGGCTGGGCTTGGGGAGGGAAGGGAGAAGGAAGAAGAAAGATGGAAGTGCTAGGAAACCCTGTACCTTTGTGCTGTCCTAGAATACTGGAGTTTAGAGGGGCCCCTGCCTACATCTCTCAGGTACTGAGGGTCTGTTCCCAACTGTATCCTGGGCTCTGCCCTCAACCGTCTGATTATGAGGCAATGTGTAGGAAAGGGGAGGAGGATCATGCCTACCCTACTAACTCACCACCCCAGGCACAGAAAGAGAAGCAGTTGGGGCAGGGTGGAAGAGGCTCCTACTTCTGAGCATGACTCGGCCAAAGACAGTGTGGTCCCGGTCCAGCGTGGTGCAGTTCCAGCGGTGGTGGCGGAACTGGTGCTGACACTCTCGGATCCATTCTCGGGCACCCTCGCCCACTGAGCGCATGATATCTGGGTAACGCTGGCACAGCTGCCGCTGCCGACTCACCAGACCAGGGATGTTGTCACAGATCACTCGGGCCCCCAGTGCCCCGATGTACCTGCAAGGTAGAGAAGGCCCTGTCAAATGGCCCTGTGTTCTGGTCCTTTTCCTGCCTCAGGAAGGGGATAAGGAGGGGAGAGGTTTGGCATTCAGAACTCAGAGAGGTTCCTTCCCCTCCTCCAACCCACATTCCCCGAGGCCAATGGGTACAGCTTTCCCCACAAGCTCTGGAGAAATGGTTACGCAGCTGCAGAGCGGTCTCTCACCATCACCCGCTCCCCAGCTAAAGGCC
Organism: Vulpes vulpes; assembly: GCF_048418805.1. NCBI lineage: Eukaryota > Metazoa > Chordata > Mammalia > Carnivora > Canidae > Vulpes > Vulpes vulpes. Next base: position 48,804,841 of record NC_132787.1, on the reverse strand, counting down.
AGAGTGACACACACTCTCAGAACACAGGCCAGGCATGTGTCACATACATAGAAGCCATGGGCATGTCACACAAACCCATTGCTTGTTTATTTAATAAACATTAAGAGCCTCAGAGAAAAATAAACTAACAAAACAAGAGTCTGAGACAACACTCTTACACCCACATGTAAGAGGCAAGTCCTGCGGGGCTGATCCATGAAGACATGGTTTGGGGAAAGGAGGATGGAGACAAGGAGGGGCCAGTGGAAAGAGACATACTGGGCAATTATGAGAATGTTTACAGCTCAAGTCAGACCCATGTAGCAAAAAATCCTCACCCCCCAGTCCTGAGGTCTGGGAAGAAAGACCCCACCTCCAGATCTCCTCCATATACCCTTTATTTCAGGTCCCAGGGCCCTTCTTAATTAATGAATGTTTTTTTACAGTCATCCTCCCCAACTTAGAAGGCCTGATGTCCTGGTAAACCTGCATGGGCAGAGGGCTATTGGCTGCGGGAAGCCAAAGCAACATATTCTAATCCCTAGTCTGCCTGATTCAAGCAACTGTAAAATGGTTAATTGGAGTGGGTTACTAAAAATTAGGTGGATTGCTAGAATCATCTCAAATTTCTCAAGGCAATATTTTCTCCTCACTCAAACGCTCTTAGCCCTGGACTCTACCATAAGCCTCAAGAAGAACATTTCAGAGAAGATAGGACTGTATCATCATCACCTTTTCTCCCCACAAGGCCACCAAGTGAGATCTGACCCATTCATCTACTTCTCACTCCCTCGCTGTCTCTCCCAACACCTAGTGCCTTCCTTGGCTTGCTGGGGATTCTCTGTTTTCCTCTCCTAGCACATCAAAGGGATACCTCTCTCCCCTTTGCTGAACAGGTGGGGGTCAAGGAGTACAGTTGCTGCTAAAGGCTGAAAAGATTTTGGTTTGGACTGTGAATGAGCCTGTGGTTTGGGAAAAATTCCAAAAATGGGCCTAGAAGTGGATGAGGAGAACAGAAGGCAGCCAGTGGGGAGAGGGGAAAAGCTGCACTGCCCTGGGTTCCATGTCCCCACCGCCCCCGCCCATATTTGCGCACCCGGCCCTCACCCACAAACTAGGTCATCGCTGGTGACACCAACTCAAACAAACACTAGGAGGCTGATGCTTGCCTCTTCTGGAGCTCATGGCTGATGGGGCCCATCTGTCCCAGGGGAGGGGGAAAGGGCTGGCCCACCACTGACAAATCCCATGGAATCAGTGTCCCCAGCAGTACTGTCCATCAGGGCAATAGCTTCCAGGAACAAACAAAATAAACACCCCAGGCTGGGCCAGGCCGGAAAAGGCCGCCTGACGCACAGCCTGAGTTACACCCACTGCCGCGGTGCTTTGTTTGGAGAATCAAGACCGTTGGAATTGGAGCTGGTCCCTGTCTCACCACCGTTCTGCTTCCCTAGTTCAGCCCAAGTACTGGTCTAAGCAATGGGTGTTTGTTTTTTTTACTGGGGCTTGGAAAAAGGGGGGTTGGATGGGAATGGGAGACCAGTAATCCAGCCCTCATGAGACAGTCTGGAGTAGGGCAGGCCAAAATCTGGCAAAAAGTCCTTCCTGTGGTCTGACTTAAATCCATTCTGCTGCAGCCCACATTGGTCCTTCTTGTTACATCCTCACTGAGCGTGGGAACATCTGTTCAGTATCTAAGACAGGAGAATAATGGTTTCTCTACTACCACCCATACCCCACTAAGTAGCTGCATTAAGTGCCCCACTAAGATTCTGCAGAGCAGAATGCTTGCTTACTGGCCAGTTGTCAGCCCCTTGCCGTTGGTGCGAGGGCCTCCAATAAAACTGAGCCCGAGGCCCCTCTCAATTCAACACATGCCTGCAAAATGCCTACCATGTGCCAAGCACTGAGCTCACCTGTTAGGGCACAAAGATGTTTAAGGCACCCCCAGCTCATTGGCTGGTAAGAGGCAAGATGCCCTTGACTCCAGCTCTGTTTTCACTGCCTTCCCAGCTTCCTGCCCCACAATGCTCTCTTCACCTGCTTCTGACCAATTCACATGCCTTCCTTTGACAGAGTGACTCATACCCTACTCTAGCCCCTTGCTTCTCAAAGTGTGGTCCCTAGAACAGCAGTGTCAGCATCATCTGGGGATCTTGGGCCCCACTCCAGGCCTTTGGAATCAGAATCTGCATTTTTACCAACAACCCCAGGTGATTCAGACACCCTAATCCATGAAGGCAGGGATTTTTGTCTGTTCCGCTTACTTTGGTATCCCCAGAACCTAGAACAGTGTCTGGCACATGGCAGATACTTAGTAACTTTGTTAAATAAACACCTAACCACTCTGATTTACTGCCAACTCTCTTTTCCCCCTAGCCAGCCATAAACTTCTTTTCAATTACAGCTTTACTCCTGTTGATTTGCCAGCCTATTTGCAGATGTTTTATATTTGTGTCTTTTTAATGAGGCCAGGGATCCTCTTTTCATTTCCCCTCTTACAGTCCCCTGGTGTACACAATTCAGCCCAGCCCACACAGGGCTTTAGAATGCAGGGATAAAACTATTACCCTCCCTAAATTTCTCTACACCACAACATTTATATGGTACTTTACAGTTCTTGAAACGTTTTCCTTAACAAAAATCCTACGAGACAGAGATCTCCATTTTTCAGAAGAAACTGAGGTTCACACCCAGCTCTGTCCATCAGGGCTAGTCAGAGAACCAAGGACATCTGACTCCAGAGCCCAAGCTTGTGTTCATCCCACAAGCAAGAGAGCATACAGTGCTTAACCAGGAATAGAGGCAACCTAGCTCCAAAACTGGTGTGCTCCTGGGCAAGTTCCTTACCACTCCCCTCCTAGCCCCCATTGTCTTTATGCGTGAAATGGGGATAAGGATAGTATCTACCTCATGATGCTCCTAAGGTATTTAGCTGTAGGGTCCAGAGCTTAGTAAAGGCTCATTAAATGGCAATCATTGTCAGTAACAGTAATGCCAATTTAATAATACTGCTCTGCTCCTCTCCCTTCGTGAATCTGCAGACATTGTCCTGCTCTTGGGATTCCCTACATCCAGCTCCCTGCAGAATGCAAAATGGAACAGGGCAGCCCATGCGAGGAGCCCCCTATTTCTTGTTCTGTTTTTCACAGAATAAGAAGAGACCATCTGTTTCCTCCTCCAGTGAGAGGTGGGGAGAGGGAAAGAGTGACCAGAGAGTAAGGGAAGGGCTGTGGGGAAGATCAGACTGTTAGCTGGCGATAGTGGTGACCTTCTGCTCTAGAGTGGAACATGGACACACAGTCAACGGGCATCTCTTCCAGGGTTTGGACAGGGTATCAATCTTGCTGGTTTTTTGTTTTTTCCTAAAGGAAAGAGAGATAATCACCTGACCCGTGTGACCTGCCTTTAGAAAGCAGCTTTCCACTTTTATCTCAGAAGTGATGACCACTGAGGCAGGCACCTGGAGCCTACAGCTGTGACAGGTGTGATGCAAGGATATTGAAATGATCTCTGCACTCATTCCCCATCCTGGCTCCATTGCTGCTTTCCTCCCTCTCACAGGGACTGCTGACTCCCTCTGTATCAGTGGCTTGCCCTGTCTCTAGCTCTTCTACCCAGAGCTTTTCCAAGATATTTAATATGAACCATGTGGGGTGAGAGTAGTAGAAGGGAGAAAGGAAAGGAGTGGGAGTAGCCAAGGGGGCAAAATGGGGGCCAGGAGGCACCCTAGTTGGGTCTTCAAGAAGCACTACCAAGATGCTGAAATCAGCAGAGTGACACTTGCTCACCTAAACACCAAGTGGTTCCCAAACTGGTAAGAAGCAATAAGAGTCCCCAAGAACAAAGTGCCATCTGGGATGGATAAAGATGCACAGTGGTCACTTCATCCTCTCTCCATCAGGCCACTGAACACACAAATCCCCAGCCAAAATGAGCCCCTGACAGTTTAGGGTGGCTTTGATCTCACTCTGAACTTTGAAAGGCTTTTCTCCTCATCCCCTCTTCTCTTTCCCTTAGGAAGAATGTTTCAAGCCAGATGTAAGATACAAGCCTCCCTTCTCCCCCATCCAGAACCCCCTCCCTTGCCTTCCCCAACACTGCAGAGATTAAAAAGATCCAAAAGAGAGATTTTTCTGAAACAGGAAAATGGGGGCTGGGGGGTGGGTGTTGTAGATGGAGAGCAACGCATCTTGAAATGATAGGAATCTGCAGCCCTAGCTCGCTTACCCCCTCAACCAGCCACCCCTCAACCCTTCTAGCCCAGATTCCAAGTCTAGAGGAGAAAAGCCACAGGGTGCAAGGGGAGGAGAGACCACTCTGTGTGGTGGGGAGGGTGGGGGGGAGGGGCAGAATCAGGAAAGGAAGGGGCACTGCTGGGTAGGGAGGGGCAAGAGCCCAGTCAGGCCAGTTTGATTGGGGGGGGGGGGTCCATGAAGAGAAAAGATGAGAAGACTGCCTTTCTCTGTCCACCTCCCCCTTCACCCCCATCAACAGAAGGTGGGGGAGGAGGGAGAGCGGCTCTTTCTCCTGAGAGAAAAAGATGAATGCCATCCAGGTCTGGAGGGGGGGTGGGGGGCAGGAGATTGGGGAAAGACCAGGCATCCAGTGGGTTTTTAATGCCTTTTGCCTCATCGGCCCTCTTGTGCAGTGTCTGGAGTCTAAGGCCTGCAAGAAATCTGAGGGGAGGGTCTCAATACTGTGGGACTTCAGAAGCCTCTAGTTCTTGGAGGGGAGAGAGCTGGAAGAGATAGGGTGGTCATCTGGGGAAGAAAAAGGAAGAAGAGAAGGATATCAGGGTTCGAAATAACATCCTCCGCGCTGAGGCTGAAGACAAACGCCTAAATTATGCAAACCCAAGTGTTTTGTTTGTTTTAATTGTGGGAATTAATGGAGTATTTGTGCCTTGATTCCACTTATAAACCTTGTACTGGGTGCTGCAGCCTCACCAAAGCTGAACTGCAGTGCGGGGTGGAGTAGACTAACGGGAGGCTCCTCGCTCTGGCCAGCTGCCCTTTTCTCCCCCCCCCCCCCCCGGGGGGCGACCTTCGCGTTCACCGGGTCCTCTGGACCGCCACCCAAGGCCCCAGTTGGGCGATGAGTTCCTGGGGTCCACCCAGAGAGAAACTTGGAGGATAGCCTTTCCCCTGAGAGGGCTGAGCTGACTCGGAGGGGGCACAGCCATGGGAGTCCGGGAAGCCTCGACCACCGGGCGTCCTCGCCCCAAGTGCCCAGGCCCTCCGCCCCCCCCCCCCCCCCCCCCCCCCCCGGCCCAGCGCACACCTCTCCACCCACCTCCCCCACACACTCTGCAACTTAAGTGACAGTCCTGCTGGGATCGCCTCCCGCTCCGTCGAAGCCAAAGCCAGGTCTCCTGAGCCACCTCCTGGGGTGCCAGGAGCTGCGTATTCCCCCCGGGTGCCCCCGGCCTCTGACCCAGCGCCTCGCCCTCCCCACCCCACAGCCACGCTCACCACCAGGACGTGTCTACACGGGCCGGCAGCGTCAGCAGCAGCAGCAGCAGCAGGCAGGCAAGACCGAGGCGGGAAGAAGCCCGGGCGCCGTCGGGGGCCACGGGGCCTGGCGCGAGCGTGGGCACAGGGGCGCGGGCGCGCCTGGGGGGCAGCTGCGCGGCGTCCTCCGCACCGCCCGGCTCCAGCATAGCTCCCCGAGGACTCCCGCCGCGCGGCCCGGAGGGGCGTGGACGGGGCACCGGCTCGGGGTACTCAGGCTGCGCCTTCCTCCGCCCCCTGGGGGGCCATCGGCCTCGCCGCCGGCCGGGGGCCCCGAGCACCTGGAGTCCCGAAGCCGGGGCGCAGGGTCCCGGAGCGCGGCGCGAGGCACGGGGCCCGCGAGCTCACGGGCGCGCCAAGCTCGGGGTCTGGGGCGCGCTGCCCGGCGTGGGGCGCGGTGTCAGGGGTCGCGGCGCGGAGCGGGCTGCGGGCAGAGTGCGCGGACAGCCCCTCGGCCGCGGGCTCTCATTGGACGGCGCGGGGCGGGGCCGAGGCCGGGGACACGCGGGCCCTGTGGGCGGCTCCGCCCGCGCCGCTCCCCGGCGCCCCGCGGCACCCCCCGCGCTCCCGCTGCCCCGCGCCGCGCCCCCACCTGCTCCCGCGGGGTGACACGGGGCGCGGGGGCGCCCTTGGGAGCCCGCAGCGCCCAGTCCCGGCCGACGCCGCTCCACCGGGTCCTAGCGCCCTCACGCAGCCACCGCAACCAGCGTGGGTGCTGGCCGGGAGCCCGGAGGGGGCTGCAGACACGGCCCCGGCCCTCCCGCCCCAGGGACGCGGCTGAGCCGCGGAGGACGCACCCATTTTCTTTGTCCCCTCGCTCTTGCGCTTCTGTGAAATGGGTCGAACTCTGCCTCGGGGAGCGGCGGGAGCATGTCAACTCCCTCTCCGCACTGCCAACGGGGTCGCCTGGGCGGCCGGCTTCAGCGGGAGGCTTCTCCCCGCTGGGGCTTGCTGCTGCCGGGTCCGCCGACGCCCCGCCGCGGCAGCCGCGCAGGGTTCAGACGCGGTTCCCAGCCGCCTGCCCGGGCCGTGCACGGAGACTGGCGGCCCGAGCGGAGGGCGCACGCCTGCGGGCGGACCAGGCCTCCCCGCCCTGACGGCCGTCCCCGTCCCGAGCGGATCGCGGCCTCTTCCCGGCTCCCCCGGTGCCTCGGTCCCTCACCCCGCGGCGGGGCCAGGAGCACGGGAGAACCAGAAACAGCTGGGCGGCTTTCCCCAACCGGAGGCCGGGGGGCGGGGGGCGGGGGGCGGGGGGGGGGCCTGCTGCGAGAGTGCGAGCCCTGGAGCCCTTTCTCCCCTGCGCCTTTTCACCCTTCCTCCTCCCCACGGCTCCAGCGCCCCCTCCGCCACCCACCCCCTGCACACCGCCTCGGGGCGACGTAAATCAGGAGGGGGTGGGGAGGTGCTGGCTGCTGCTGGTGACACTCCTCTGCCCGCACCCACCAGGCAGCTGCCTGGGGTCAGGCAGAACTTTTGGGGTCAGAGTGGCCCTCGCTGAGATGTACAAAAGAAAAAAAATTGTTTTTAAACCCTGGCCTTACAACTTGGAGAATTTGCCTGGGAAATGGCCCTGACCTCCTCCTGAGGCCCTCAGCCTCAGTTTCTCCTGTCCAGCCCCTCATTCCCAGGTGTCTTTTGTGCCTCTCCCCCTGATTTATCTAAACTATAAAGCCTTGGTGTAAACAATGCGCTGGAAACTGCCCACCCTCCTCAACACCAAAATCACTATCTTGCTTGGGGGCAGGAGGGGTGTTAGAGACGCCAGAGTGTGAGTGGACAGGGCACAGCTGGCTTCAGAGATGCTGCAGACATCCAGAGGCAGATGGGGGGAGGGGGGCTCCACAGGACCTTTATCTCCTCTCCCACCTTTCATTCCTTTACCTCACTTTTTTTAAAAAAATATTTTTATTTATTTATTCATGAATAAATTCATTTATTTATTCACTCTGTGTGCCTATGTCTCATACACAGAGACCTCAGAAGAGGGAGAAGCAGGCTCCCTGTGGGGAGCCGGGTGCAGGACTTGATCCCAGGACCCCAGGATCGGGACCGAGCTGAAGGCAGACTCTCAGCCACTGAGCCACCCAGGGGCCCCCTCCTTTACCTCACTTTATGTGGCAGGGGACTGAGTGTATTCATTAATGAAACAAATATTTATTTACTCTCTACCACGTTCCTGACTGTGCTGAGCACAACGGGCACATCAGCAAACGAGCAAAACAATTTCTGCCCTCATGGAGTTTACCTTCTCTTGAGGGAAGATGGACAATACATGGTAAACATCTTAAGTAGAACATACACTGTGTTAGGAAGGGTAAGTACAGTGGGAAAAATCATTCGTTGTAACTAGGATGATCAAGGTAGGCTCATTAAGGCCACGTTCAGGCAAGAAACTTGAGTTGGCCAGGGAACAAGCCAGGTGGATTCTTAGTGAAGAGCATCCCCAGCAGAGGAAATAGCTAACACAGAGACCCTGTGGTGGGTGTGGGCTGGTGTGCAAAAAACTAGCCCAGGGGCCAGCCAGACGGAGCCTGGGAGCTGGGGAGGAGAGGAGTTCAGCTAGGTGTGCCAGGGTGATCCACTGTCCTACGGGGTAGGGGACAGCCATGGAGCGTACGGGCTGGCCTGGAGTTGCATAGGAGTCGGAGAGGATTGAGTTCAAAGACCAAGCAAGGCCAGCATGCAGCCACATCCCTACCTGCCAACCTGCTGACCCTTCTCTCCCCTTCTCTCCTTTCAACTCAGTCTGGGAGGCTCCAGCTGGCCCTTGCATTTGTATTTTCTCAAAAAGAAGCGGACTCTCTGCTGAGTGTCCCTGAGAGGGGCAGGTGAGGGAGGAGTGGGCCCAGGCTCTTTCCTGGCCCGGACCCTCTCCTTGAGCCACTCTCACCTCCTCCCAACTCAGCCCCACCCTGATGCTGAGCAGCAGTCTACAAGGTCTGCAAGCTCTGGCAGCCTCTCCCAGACTCCCCTGTGTGCTTAGGCCTGGGTGTGACGCTGGCCCTGTGTTTATTTCTACATATGGGCCCAAGGTTGTGGGGTGGGCTGGAGATGATCACATCAGCCCTAACTGTGGGTGGACTCACCCACATGGGCCCCAGACTCACTTCTGAGGCCCCTTCTTTGGCTTCAGCTGTCTTCACAGTCAAGTGGGACCGTGTCTTGGCACAACATAGATGCTCAACTACTAAAGCATGTTGCTGAGCTAAGGGGGCCCCCAGAAACATCAGCAGCTCCAAGAGCAAGGGCAGTGGGTGAGGGGACAAGACTTCTCCCCAGTGCTTTAGGCTACCTCTGCTCTAGAGTGGACAACCCAAGAAGGGGCTCTGCTCCTTCATCTTCCCCTCCCTACCCCTTCCCCTCTGAGCCCCCAGGTCCCCAGGAGGAACCCCAGGCTGCAGAAGCCAGCTGACTGCAAGAGCTCCACTCAACCACTTAACAAGAGAACAAATACAGAACCAGAGAAGAGGTTTTCTGGGATCTGCCACTTTGGACTTCAGATCTCAAAATAAACTTCCAGTCTCAAGGTCCTGGACGCTACTGGAGAGTTCAGCTCCTCACGCGAGGGGAGGAGTTACTGACTGGGAAGTCAAGTACTGGTCTGGAGGGAGCTGCATGGAGTCAGGTTGGCACTTATTGAGCACCTGCTGTATGCCCAGCACTGGCCAGAGAATCCTAAATGACTCAGAAGGAAAGAAAGGGTCTTACTCCCCGGTGTTTTCAGGCAAACACAATAAAGCCACCTGAGGGGTGGCACACTAGACTCTGCTCTTCAGGGCTGCGTACTGCAGATTTAGCAGGCAGCGTCAGGGGAGAGCTGAGGATGAATTCCAGACCCCCTCCCCCTGGAGTCCTCTAGAGTCCCTGGGGCCTTCCCAAGGACACTTTCCACCCAGCCAGCAGAGCCAAGTCTCCCTTCTTCCTCAAGGTGGCACCATAGCCTCCTGCCTATGCAAATGAGACTGCCCAAAGAGGGCCCCCCCCCCTCACCCTTGATGTCTAACCTCATACTCTGCTTCCCCATGGGGACTACTTTCACTCTCAACTCTGTGGGGCTGAATGATCTGGAGTTTTTACTGGCCCTTGGATGGGAGTGGAGATGAGCTAAGGGGAGCTGGGGTGGTGTGGGTAAACAGCTCTTACTCTACCCAGGTTGACACCCCCCCCAGGAGGCCCCCCTTCCCCGGGCCCCTTTGGTGATGACCTTCTCTCTTTCCTGGTGGGTGGGAGGTGGTGTGGATGGTAATAAGCAGAGAGAAAGGCCGAGAAGGGGCTGGGGGGAGGTTTGGATGGGAGTCAAGGAATTCCTGAGCCTGCTGCTTGCACAAGAGGCCCTGAGACGCCTTTCCTGAGGTTTCTTTGCAGACCGAGGCAAGTCTTATTTGAAATGGGGCCAGGTTCACACAGGCCCCTCATGCCCCCACCCCATCCCTCCCTCCCCAGCCACCCCATGCAGGTGTCTAGGGAAGACTGAGAGAGCTTGGGAAGAACCCAGGGGCTTTTAAGGGGGGTGGAGCAGGGAATCTATACTTTGTACACAGCCTGACTGGCCTCTCCTTGGTATTTATGAGCTCCCAGGCGAGGCATGGAACGTGTGTCAAAGAGGCCAGGCCAAGAGGGCTTTGGAGGGAAGGAGGATCCTGCCCAAACCAGGGAAGGGGGCTTGATGGGGCAGAGCCAAGACAGGGACCCTCTTCCTCCCAGCTAGTGGCCAAACAGGAGAGTAGATTCTTCCCCCAAGGGGACTGGGAGAAAGGAAAACAGGGCCCTAAGGGAGAACGGGAACCAAGAGGGGAGGCTTGGGGACGCCTGGGGAGGCTGAACCGTGGGGGCGGGGCAAGGGGGTCTGGAGCCTTTTAGCACTTTGGCTGTAATCAGACTGGAGCCAGGCGGTAGGCGGGCTCACAGCCATCCTGGGCGGGTGGCCCAGGTTCTGTGTGAGGCCAGTGGGTGTGCTGCTGGGATTCTGGGTGGTCACTGACCAGCCTAACCCCAAAGGAGAGAGGTTCCCACTTTGCCCCCAGTCACCCTCTCCCAATCAGCCTGTATCAAATAGTCTAAACATTGAACTCTCTTTCTCCATGCCACCTGTCCTGGGTCCTAGAATGTTCTGGAAGTGAGATTTGCTTTCAGTGGACACAAGTCTGCCAAGCCCATCCTATCTGCATCTCTCCCACTCTGTGTCCCTCAGTCCATTCTGCGTCTTGGGCTTCCCTGTCCTCTGTGTGTCTCTCTAGGCCTGCCTCTGGCTTGTATTTCTGTCATGCTGTGTCCATTCCTGTCTTTCTATGTTCATCTCTGTCTTCATTTGTCTCTGTGTCTATGTCTGCCTGACCTTTTATCCTCCATCTGAACCTTTCTTCATCTTTCTCCCTTCATCTTTTCCTCTCTCCATGAATCTATATGACTGTCTCTCTCATCTTTCTTTCACTCTCCATGTCTTTTCTGACTCTCTCTGGGTACACGTATGTGTCCCCCCCCCCCCCGCCCGTCTCTTCCCCCTCAGTGTCTCTTTGTTTATGTTTGTCTCTGTTCCTCTCTTTCTCCTGCTCTCTGTCCCATACATCCCACACTTGCCTTGGCTGGCCCTGTGACACAGTATAGAGTGAGTGTACTGGACTGAAGAAATCAGAAAACCAGAGCTCCCCCTCCCCTCAGCCATGCAAACCTTCCGTGGCTCTGAAGATCACTTCTGCACTCCTGGCCTCAGTTTCCTCACTGGCGAAACAAGGATGTATATCTAGTTCCCTCTGGTGGGGGCGAGGGGACCATTTCTGGCTTTATCCCTCTCTTGTTTCTCACAGCACAACCCATTTAATCTCCAAGGCCTCTGCTTCTCTGCTCACGAAGATGTCCCCCTGGAGTCAGGACAGCAGCATCCTTTGGACTCCAGTGGGAAGGAGTCTTTGATACTGCCAGTCAGCGGGCCCCCCAAGGAAGACTCTTCACTCCTTCACCTCCTTAAACATCAGGGTAGACAAGATCCCTTTCTGGGGCCATGTCTGGCATACAAACCAGATTAGCTCATCTCTCTAATCCTCTTTGTGTTGGGGCCTCTGCCAGGCAGGGACACCCACAGCGCAGAGGGTGTGTGTGTGTGTGTGTGTGTGTGTGTGTGTGTGTGCCTTCTTAGAGAAGGCAAGACCAAGGTTCTCCTCCCTCCTGTACCCCTTCCTGCCTGAAGAGCCCAAATCAGCAGCCCTCACTGTACCAGAAACCTCATCAGGCTTGAGCCAAATCAGGGTTCTCAGAATCCCGGCCTGCCCCACCCCGCGCCTCCGTCTCGGTTTCTACGGCGTCCGCAGGGCTGGAGGAATCATTCCCAGAACCCACCCCTTCCCTATGCATAACCAATGGCATACACGCGAATATTATTCTGTAGTCTAGGAAAAAGGTGCTTCCGTCCCTCCTTGGAAAGCCTGGAAAGCCTGGAGCGTGAGGCGGGGTGCAGGGGACGGGGCAGGGACGCAGTGGGGGCGTAGGCTGTCCCCCGGCTTCACACTCCGAATTGGAGGCCTTCAGCCCCTCGGAAGTTTCATTTGGGGAGGTCTTGGCCGACAAGATCAAAGCATTCCCTCTGCCAAATCATTACCTTATTTTCGAGGCAATTACAGACCTTATTGTATCAATGAGCCGGGTCTCCAGCTGCAGCCGGTTATCGCTGCGGGCCGGGCCGCTCTCGTAGAGGAAGGATCCGGCCGGGCGCTGCCCGCCTGCGGGGCGGGGCGGGGCGGGGGGCGGGAGGAGCGGGGGGGCGGGGAGGGGGTGCAGGAGGGGCGGGGGGGGCGGGAGGAGCGGGGCGGGCCGGGGAGGGGGTGCGGGAGGAGCGGGGCGGGGAGTGAAGGGGGTGCGGGAGGAGCGGGTGAGGGAGCGGGGCGGGGCGGGAGGAGCGGGGCGGGGAGGGGAGGGGGGCGGGAGGAGCAGGGAGGGGAGGGGGTGCAGGAGGAGAGGGTGAGGGAGCGGGGCGGGGCGGGAGGAGCGGGACGGGGAGGGGGTGCGGGAGGAGCGGGGCGGGGCGGGGAGGGGAGGGGGTGCGGGAGGAGCGGGGCGGAGCGGGGAGGGGGTGCGGGAGGAGCGGGGGGCGGGGGGGCGGGAGGAGCAGGGAGGGGATGGGGTGCAGGAGGAGAGGGTGAGGGAGCGGGGCGGGGCGGGAGGAGCGGGACGGGGAGGGGGTGCGGGAGGAGCGGGGCGGGGAGGGGGTGCGGGAGGAGCGGGAGGGGCGGGAGGAGCGGGGCGGGGAGGGGAGGGGGTGCGGGAGGAGCGGGGCGGGGAGGGGGTGCGGGAGGAGCGGGGCGGGGCGGGAGGAGCGGGGCGGGGCGGGGAGGGGGTGCGGGAGGAGCGGGGCGGGGAGGGGGTCCAGGAGGAGCGGGGGGGGGGCGGGAGGAGCGGGGCGGGGCGGGGAGGGGGTGCGGGAGGAGCGGGGCGGGGCGGGGAGGGGGTGCGGGAGGAGCGGGGGGGGGCGGGGGGAGCGGGGCGGGGCGGGGAGGGGGTGCGGGAGGAGCGGGGGGCGCGGGGGGAGCGGGGCGGGGCGGGGAGGGGGTGCGGGAGGAGCGGGGGGGGCGGGGGGAGCGGGGCGGGGCGGGAGCTGTCCCGCCGCAGTCGGCAGACGGTGCAGGTGGAGGCCCGCCCCTCGGAGGACCGCAGAGCCCGGCGGCCTCGGGGGCGCCCGCTGTCTGCTGCCGCGGGAGCACCCCTGTCCCCACGCGCGGGGGGGGGGGGCGAGCCGGCTGAGCCTGAGGGACAGTGAGGCCGGCCTGGCCCGCGGAGGAAAGTGCGGGGCGCCCGGACGCCGCCGTCCCCCGCCCCCCGCCCCCCACCGCTGGCGGCTGGGTGACTGTGGGCCGCGCGCCCCGCAGTGGCCTCTCCCGAAAAGGCGCGGCAGCGTGAGCCTGGTCTGCGTGGGGCGCGTGGTTCGCAGGCGGGGACAGACCCCGAGGACCGAGAGTGCGTGGCACGGAGAAGTGGGTGTCCCCGTGGGGGCAGCGTGCGGCTTCCTCTGCTCCTACCCGGTCTGCAGCCCCCTCCTGCAGACACACGCCCACATGTGCTGTTGGGTCAAGTAAGGGGTCCCTTAGAGCCCCAGTTCTCGAACTTTTCCGTCTCAGATCCTCTTTACACAAAACTTACCGAGGATCCCAAAGACCTCTTATTTATGAGCGTGACAGCTATCCATATTAAAATTTACGAGGAACACAGGAGCCCGCTGGGAGTGCTTCCCGTGGACAAAGTTGCACAGTTGGAGCAACAAAATAGTTTTGGATTATAACCCAAAATATAAATAAATATGCATAGATCTGTACTGACATAAATACGTGAGTAAATAAATACAAGAGGGGCGGCGGTAGAGACGGAAATCCATGCAGAGTTCCAGGTAATTTACGTAGCTACGCCCTAAGTGTGAGCTCCAGGTTGGGATTTCCTGACTAGGGTCCAGAACAGTAAAAGGCAGGGGTGGAGGAGGGGTCGGGAGTAATTTTACGGCGCAGCAAGCTGACAAACCTCAGTCAGGTGATCAAAGTCAGCATCAGCGGTGGTAAGTCATGTTGATGGTGTGCAGCCTGGGTCTGATGTGATGAGGAAGACATTTACCTCTGGTCCTCCTCCCCACATCCTCCGTGTAATCATGAGATTGATTCATACCTGTTGAATCATCCTTGCAACCCAGGGATAAATCCCGCTTGATCACGGCATGTGATCCTCTTTTTCCCAAAGGTTTTACTTGTTCACTTGAGAAAGCGAGAGAACATACACAAGAGGGGTGGGGTGCAGAGGGAGAGGGACTAACAGACTCAGGCAGGGAGTCTGATGCCATTTGATGATGCTGATGCAGGGCTCAAACCCAGGACCCAGGATCGTGACCTCAGCCAAAGGCAGAGAGAGGCTTAGCGGAATTAACCACGCAGGTGCCCCGGTGTATGATCCTTTTATTATGCTGTTGAATTCAGATTGCTGATATTTTGTTGGGGATTTTTGCATCTATATTCATCAGGGATATTGGCCTGTAATTAATTTCCCTCCCTCCCTCCCTCCCTCCTTTCCTTCCTTCCTTCCTTCCTTCCTTCCTTCCTTCATCAGGGTAATAGTAACCTTGTAAAATGAGTTTGGAAAGTGTTTTTTCCTCACCAGTTTTTGTGGAAGAGTTGAAGATTAGTATTAATTATTTATAAAGATTTTATTTGGACACAGAGAGAGAGCCCAAGCAGGGGGAGGACCAGAAGGAGAGGGAGAAGCAGACTCCTTGCTGAGCAGGGAGCCTGATGTGGGGCTGGATTCCAGGATCCTGAGATTATGACCTGAGTGGAAGGCAGATGCTTAACTGACTGAGCCACCCAGGTACCCCAAAGATTGATTGGCATTAATTCTTTAAATGTTTCTTTTTTTTTTTTTTTTTTAGATTTTATTTATTTATTCATGAGAGACACAGAGAGACAGAGGCAGAGACACAGGCAGAGGGAGAAGCAGGTTCCATGCAGGGAGCTGGACAGGGGACTCGATCCCGGGTCTCCCGGATCACACCCTGGTAAACCGCTGAGCCCCCCGGGGCTGCCCAATTCTTTAAATGTTTGATTGAATTCACCAGTGAAGCTGTCTGGTCCTGGGCTTTTCTTTATTGAGAGATTTTTAATTACTTATTCAACCTCCTTATCAGTTATGGATCTATTCAGATTTTCTGTTTCTTCCTGATTCAGTCTTTGTAGGATGTACGTTTCTAAGCATTTATCCATTGTTTATACATTATCCAATTTCTTAGTGTATGATTGTTCATGGTTGTCTCTTCTGAACCCTTGCGTTTCTGTGGTATTCCCTGTAATGTGTCCTTTTTTATTTTTATTTGAGTCTTTTTCTTTTTCCATTACTCTAGCTAAAGATTGGTCAACTTTATCTTTTAAAAAATCAGCTCTA
Organism: Vulpes vulpes; assembly: GCF_048418805.1. Classification (NCBI taxonomy): domain Eukaryota; kingdom Metazoa; phylum Chordata; class Mammalia; order Carnivora; family Canidae; genus Vulpes; species Vulpes vulpes. Next base: position 48,789,446 of record NC_132787.1, on the reverse strand, counting down.
AGTTTTGCTGATCTTTTCTGTTGTGTTTGTAATGACTACTCCATTTATTTCTGCTAACCTTGGGCTTAGTTTATTCTTTTTCTTCTAGGTCTTTCAGGTATAAAGTTAGGTTATTTGAGATCTTTCTTTTTTTCTTAATGTAAGCAATTATTATGATAAGCTTTGCTCTTTGAACTGCTTTTGCTTCATCCCATATTGGTATGTTGTGTTTCTTTCTTTTTTTTTAAAAAAAATATTTTATTTATTTATTCATGAGAGATACAGAGAGACTGAGGGGCAGAGACACAGGCAGAGGGAGTAGAAGTCCCCATGCAGAAAGCCTGATGCAGGACTCCATCCTGGGTCTCCAGGATCAGGCCCTGGGCTGAAAGCGGTGCTAAACCGCTGAGCCACCCAGGGATCCCCAGGTATGTTGTGTTTCAGCTTTCTTTTGTCTCATGATATTTTTTTATTTCCCTTTTGATTTCTTCTCTGATCCATTGATTCATCAGGAGTATATTGTTTAATTTCCACATATCTGTGAATTTTCCAGTTAGATTGTAGAGTTGATATAATTTTGTCCTTAAATGTTTGGTACAATTCACCAGTGAATGCAACAGAGCCTGGTACTTTCTGTATTGGAGGGTTATAAATTATTGATTCAATTTCTTTAATAAACATAGGCCATTTGGATCATCTATTTTTTGAGTGTGAGTTTTGACAGATTGTGTCTTTCAAGGAATTGGTTCATTTCATCCAGGCTATCAAATTTGTGGGCATAGAGTTGTGGGGTTTTTTTGTTTGTTTTGGGTTTTCTTTTTTTTTTTTCTTTCTTTTTCTTTTTTTTTTTTTTTTGTATTTTTGCATCTACACTTATGTTTATTTTTAATTTTTTAAAATTTTTATTTAAATTCAAATTGGTTAACATACAGTGTAGTATTAGTTTCAGATGTAGAATTTAGTGATTCATCACTTATATACAACACCCAGTGCTCATCACAAGTACCCTTCTTAATACCCATCACCCATTTAACCCATCCCCTACCCTCACCTCCCCTCTGGTAGCCATCAGTTTGTTCTTTATAGTTGAGAGTCTGTTTCTTGGTTTGCCTCTCCTTTCCCCTGCACCATGTTCATTTGTTTTGTTTCTTAAATTTTACATATGAGTGAAATCATATGGCATTTGTCTTTCTCTGACTGACTGAATTTGCTTGGCATTATACTCTAGCTCCATCCATGTTGTGGCAAATAGGAAGATTTCATTCTTTTTTATGGCTGAATAATAATCCGTTATATATATGTGTGTATATATATGTGTGTGTATGTAATGCTACTATAAAATAAGGGTGCATGTATCCCTTTGAGTTAGTGTTTTTGTATTTTGGGGGTAAATACTCTATATTGTGATTGCTGGGTCCTAGGGTAGTCCTATTTTTAACTTTTTGAGGAATTTCCATACTGTTTTCCGTAGTGGCTGCCTGAGTTTGCATTCCCACCAACAATGCATGAGTGTTCCTATTCCTCAACATCCTTACCAACATCTGTTGTTTCTTGTGTTGTTGATCTTACCCATTCTGACAGGTGATATCTCTTGTGGTTGTGACTTCCATTGCCCTGATGGTAAATGATGATGAACATCTTTTGATGTATGTATTAGTCATCTGGAATTCTTTGGAGAAATGTCTTGTTCATGTCTTCTGCCAATTTTTTAATTGTATTATTTGTTTTTTGGGAGTTGAGTTTTATAAGTTCTTTATAAATTTTGGATACTAATCCTTTATTGGATATGTCATTTGCAAATATCTTCTCCCATTCAGTAGGTTGCCTTTTAGTTTTGTTGATTATTTCCCTCACTGTGCAAAGCTTTTTATTTTGATGTAGTTCCAATAGTTTTTTATTTTGTTTCCTCCACCTCAGGAAACATATCAAGCTCATTACATATGAGCTTGAGAAGAATGTATATTCTGCTGTTGTTTGATGAGGTGGTCAATAGATGTCAATCATAACCAGTTGATTGATAGTGCTGTTGAATTCAACTATGTCTTTACTGATTTTCTGCTTTCTGGATCTATTTCTGATAGTCTAGAGTTGAAATTTCCAACTGTGGTAGCAGATTCACCTATTTTTCCTTGCAGATCTATCCATTTTTCCCTCATGTAGTTTGATGCTGTGTTGTTAGGCACATACATATTAAGGATTTCTAAGTCATCTTGAAAAATTGACCACTTATTGTTATGTAATTATTCTATATGTTGGCAAATTGAACACCAATAAAAGATAAATTTATAAAAAAATAATGGGGATCCCTGGGTGGCGCAGCGGTTTGGCGCCTGCCTTTGGCCCAGGGCGCGATCCTGGAGACCCGGGATCGAATCCCACATCAGGCTCCCGGTGCAGGGAGCCTGCTTCTCCCTCTGTCTGTGTCTCTGCCTCTCTCTCTCTCTCTCTCTGTGACTATCATAAATAAATAAAAATTAAAAAAAATTTTATAAAAAAATAATGCCTCTTTTTCCTTATTTTGATGTCTGCTTTGAAATCAATGCAGCAACTTCTGCTTTTTAGAATTAGCATTGGCACAATACAGCTTTCTTTATCTATTTACTTTTAATCTATGTGTTTTTATATTTAAAATGGATTTCATGTAGACAACATACAGATGGGTCTTCTTTTTTAATCCATTCTGACAATCTTTTGTCTTTTATTTATTTTTTCTTTTATTTATTTATTTGAGAGAGAGAGAGAGAGTGCATGCATGTGTGAGTAGCAGGGGTAGGGTGCAAAAGGAGAGAGAGAGGGAGAAGCAGACTCCCTGCTGAGCAGGGAGCCCAATGCAGGGCTTGATCCCAGGACTGTGAGATCCTGAGCTGAAGGCAGACGCTTAACCAACTAAACCACTCAGGTGCCCCACAATCTTTCTCTTTTAATTCATGTATTTAGACCATTGACATTTAAAGTGACTATTGCTATAATTGGATTGATGTCTACCATATTTGTTTCTGTGTTCTATTTGTTGCCTTTGTTCTTTGTTCCTATTTTTTTGTTTGCTACTATTTTTCTGCCTTTTGTGGTTTTACTTGAACATTTTATATGATTTCATTTTCTGTCCTTTCTTAAATATCGATTATACTTCTTTTTTTATGGTCACCCTAGGGTTTGCAATATACATTTATAACAAATCTAGGTGCACTTGCAAATAACACTATATGGTTTCACTGGTAGTATGAGTATCTTATAATAACAAAATAATCCTAATTCCTCTCTCCTGTCTTTTGTATCATTGTGTCATTCATTTCACTTATATTTAAGCATACATAAGCATATGTATATACTTAAGCATACATACTCAAAATACATTATTGCTATTATTATTTTGAACAAGCCTGTCTGTTCAATCAGTTAAGCATAAGAATAATAAATTTCTGTTTTACTTTCACCTATATTTTTCTGATATTTTTCTTTTCTTTATGTGGATGTGAGTTTCTGACCTATATCATTTCACATCTCTGAAGAATTTCTTTTACAATTTTCTGCAAGACAAGTTGGCTGGCAGCAAATTCTTTCCATTTTTGTTTATCTGAGAAAGTCTTTATTTCTCCTTCATTTTTTGAAAGATAATTTCACAGGGTATAGAATTCTGTGTTGGTAGGGTTTTTTTCTCTCAGTGCTTTAAATATTTCACTCATTTTCTTCTTGCTTGAATTGTTTCTTTCCTTCTTTCTTTCTTTCTTTTTTTTTTTTTTTTTTGCTTGAATTGTTTCTGAAGAAAAGTCAAATGTAATTTTTATCTTTGCTCCTCTATCAGTGAGATGGTTTTTCCCTCTGGCTTCTTGCAAGATGTTTTCTGTATTGTTGATTTTCTGCAATTGGAATATTATATACCTAGGTGCTTACATTCCCTACCTATTATTTTATCTGTTAGAGCCTTTAGCATATTAATCATAATTGTTTTAAATTCTCTGTCAACATCTCTACCATGCTTGAGTCTGTTTTTGATGAATCTTTGTCTCTTCAAACTGTGGTTTTTATCCTTTTATTTATATTTTAAAGATTTATTTATTCATTTTTTATTTTTATTTATTTATTTGAGAAAGAAAGAGTGAGTGGGGGGAGGGGCAGTGGGAGAGGGACAAGGAGACTCCATGCTGAATGTAGAGCCCAATGTGGGGCTTGTTCCCACAACCCTGAGATCACAACCCAAGCCAAAATCAAGAGTGAGATGCTTAACTGACTGAGTTACCCAGGCACCCCTTATTTATCTATTAGAGAAAGAGAGAGAGAGAGTGCATGCACCCTTAAGTTGGGGGAGGGACAGAGGAAGAGGAAGAGAATGTTCAAGCAGGCTTCCCGCTGAGCACAGAGCCCAATGCAGGGCTTGATCTCATGACCCATGAGATCATAATCTGAGCCAAAATCAAAAGTCAGATACTTAACTGACTGATCCACTCCTGTTTTTTAACCCTTTTATTATGTTGTGATTTTTTTCCTTAATAGCTGGACTTGAGGTAATGGGAACTTCAGTAAATAAGCCCGTGATGGTCCTGTGACTAGTTTGTAGTCTTTTAATGAACATTTGCCTCTGGACTGAACTTTACGAGTGTTTCTCCTAGTTTCTCCCCTCTGCTTAGTTGGCAAATGATAGATAGAGTGGGCTGAAATGGGAAATTTCCCTTCTTCCACATGGAAGAGTAGAGTGGGCTAGAATTATTTTCTTTTCACCAATTTGGTTAGGCTCTGAAAAACCACAGATAGTTTTGGCTCTGGTTAAATAGTTTCTCCCTAGGGAAGGCTTTGTTAAGATCAAAATGCTCTGGTGTATTTCCAAATGATTATTTGCCCATTCTCCCTGCTGGAAGCATGAGGGGACCCTTCTCTAATATTCACTCTGAGAATCAGGTCATGCTCCTGAAGGTAAACTCACAAAAGTGGGGGGGGGAGGGTCCCTCATCACTGGTTTCTCCTGGAGTTTTTAATTTTCAGACTTGTCATACTGACGGCTGCTGGCAACTTGCCATGCTGACACTGGCTGGCAACTTGCCAATTACAGTGTAAGCTTACCTACTTTGTTTTCCTGGCACTGTTTCCTGCAGAGGTTTCTGCTCCAGTAAGTTGTGATTCTCTGTATTCACCTGTTTTCTCCGATTTCGGGGGGAGTGGTTTGCCCTGTGACCTCACTTTTCTGAGGGATTTAGGGAGATTTGTTGATTTTTCCATCTGTTCAACTTTTTACTTGTTAGGACCAAGTGACAACTTCCAGGCTTCTTATGCCAGACCAGAAATCAGAAGTCTTGAGTTTCTTTTCATATTGATTTATAAAAGTTTCTTTATGTGTTATGGAAAACAAGTCTTTGCCATATATGTGTTGTAAACGTTTCCTCTATTCTTTTACTTTTTCTCTTAAATTTATTTATGAAGACTTGTCATAAAAATATGTTTATGCTTCAAGGTGTTATTTAGGAAGGTGTCCTCCACTCCTATAATTATAAAACCAATCTTCCAATTTTTTTCTAAAATTATATGTTCTTTCACTTAAACCTTTAATACTCTGAAATTCATTTTTGGTATGCAGTATGAGGTAGGAGTCTAACTTAAATTTCCCCCCCAATTCTTCCTAACTCTTCACCCTTGCTTACAGACTTCCCTTATCCTGGAATGTTCTTCCTGTGTTTACATAATTAGCAGAATCTTATTCATCTTTCCAGGTCCTGCTCCATGTACCCTTCCTTTCTTGACCAGCTCAAAATGTTTTGGCCTCTTCTGAAATTCTATCACATTTGTTATTTGACTCATTGATTTATCACTTATAATTTGCTGTCTGACATTTTAATTTTCATTTAGATTTCCTTTTTTTGGAAATACACTTCATGTGTAATGCACTCTACCTGCCAGATGATATGACTCCTAAAGATCCTTTAGTCTACTGGGAGAAAGAAACACTAGGCCTTTGGAGATGGATAGGATTTGGGGCATTGGGATGGCTCAACTGATGCTTCAAGTTCTTTGGGGCATTGGGGTGGCTCAACTGATGCTTCAGTTGGCTGAGTGTCTGACTTCAGCTGATCATGATCTTGGAGTCTTGGGATTGAGCTGCACATTGGGTTCCCCATTCAGTGCGAAGTATGTTTTTCCCTCTCCCTCTGCCCCTCCTCCTGCTCATTCTCTCTCTCTCTTTCTCATATAAATAAATAAAATCTTTAAAAAAAGAATATAAATTGAGGAAAAGGAACTTATTATTCTTATATCTCTCTCTTGAAGCCACTTGAGCCCCTCACTCGCACATGGTAGAAAATCTTTGCTACAGATTACATTGGAAACGGAGTCCTTTACTAAGCCTTCTTTAGTGTCTCTCTCTCAGAATGAGCTGGTGATCCCAAGGCTGATTTTCTCTACTTGGATTCTAAATTCCCAACCTCCCTCCAACAGTTACTCCCAGCTCCAGAGCCTGTTACTATCTTTTGGACCTCAGGTATACAGAGTTGGGTTACTCCTCTTCCTCAGTTCTTAACACATGACCACCATCAAACTGTGTAAAGGCTCTCTCTTATCTGTTTCTTTCCCCCCTCTACTCCATTCCCCACTCCTATTCCCTTCCCCTGTTTTATAGGCATTGCTCTAATGTGGCTGATATATGCCCTTGGATATATACGTATCTTTATGTGCTGTTCGGGTATGTATTCCTTATTTTTAATTTTTATGGGTTGTACTGTGATATAGACCTTATATGAGTCAGGTTTGCAGAAGTAACAAACAACTAAAGTCTTGGTGGCTTATGACATTTATTTCTTGCTCACATTACATGATAGTGATGGTGGGTTGGAGGTTGAAGTTCTCCACCTCCATATTCTCACTTTAGAATCCAGGTTACAAGATTAAAAAAAAAAAAAAAAGATCAGAGCTTTCTGATGGACATGCTATTCTCTTGAAAAGAAAATAGCAAAAGAATTGGAAGACATTGTAATGCTTCTTAAAACTTCAGTTTAGCCTTGGCATTTGCCCCCACCAGTCATATCTAATCCTAACCATGGGATGAGGAAGTATACCTGTTGGGAACAATGGCATTGCAAGTTTCATCCAATAGGTGGGATGTATAGTCCTGTGAAGAACAATAATACAACTAATCTTAGACCTCTTTGGTTTTTATTTTTTCCCATACTATTATGTTAAAAATATCTATTCTTGTTGCTGTGTAGATATGTGTAGTTCAGTGCTTCTAAGCATTGCACTGTATTCCATAATGAATATTTGTCATATTTTACTTATCTGTTATCTCAATGATAGACCTCAAAGTACCTTGAACTCATGCTATCACAATGACTGCCTTCCCAAACATCTTCATACCTGACCTTTAAGTGTGCATATTTATCTAAGATTGATGGGTTTCAGGATGCTTAATTTTCACTATAGCTATGTACTGTAACTTCCACAGCTTATGCTTTTGAAGCGGTGAATGAGAATTCCCATTTTCTCTTGTTCTTGACAATAGGTGATATTTTTCAACTTTTTGATATTATCTTATAAAGTTGCATTTCATTTTAGTGTTGTGGGTTTTTTTTGTTTTGTTTTTGTTTTTTTGTTTTTTGTTTTTTAGTAGACTCCACATGCAGCATGGAGCCCAACACAGGGCTTGAACTCACGACCCTGAGATCAAGACCTAAGCTGAGACCAAGAGTCAGATGCTCAACCTACAAAGCTACCCAGGTGCCCCTCATTGTAGTTTTAATGTGTGTATATTTTATCAGCAAATTTGTACATAATTAGTCTGTGAACTGCGCATTTGTCCATTTTTCTATTAGGCTTTTTGTGTATTTTAATATCTCCATGACAATTTTATTTATTTATTTATTTATTTATTTATTTATTTATTTATTTATTTTAAAGATTTTATTTATTCATGAGAGAGACAGAGAGAGAGAGAGAGAGAGAGAGGCAGAGACACAGGCAGAGGGAGAAACAGGCTCCCTGCAGGGAGCCCGACATGGGACTTGATCCCGCGTCTCCATCCCGGGTCTCCAGGATCACACCCTGGGCTGGAGGCAGATGCCAAACCGCTGAGCCACCCGGGCTGCCCCTCCATGACAATTTTAGATGTTGCATTTATCTCCTCTGAGTGTAACTGTCTGTTAATTTTATCTATTGTGTTCTTAATTGAACAGAAATCCTTAATTTTGATGTAGCTGACTACATGGTCATGGTTTTTGTTTTTTGGGTTTTTTTTTTTGAGATTTTATATTTGAGTTTATTCTTCATTTAACTTTTAAAACACTACTATAGTTGAATATTAAAACAAAAACAATAGCAAGTAGTGAGCTATGATTATAGTCATACATTCATTCACTACTGCATATAAAATGCCAGCAGCAGTGTTATTCACTGGTCCCATTAAGAGATCTGACACTGAACACCACCCCTAGGATGATGTTCATCATTCTCATATCCTTCCCCATTGTAATGGCAGCATCTTTCCTGATTGGGATCAGAGTCCACCAGTTCTACCTGGTCCATTTCATCAGTCTCTTCTACTTCCTTCCTCTCAGGTAGGAGTTTTTCCAGCAAAGAAAGTTTATCAGGAGAGAGAAAGCCATTCTCGGGGAAGTTTACCTTAAATTCGATGATTAGGCGACCCTTCTCATATGGTCTACGATAAATTGGCATGCCTTCATTTAGCACACACTTGATATCCCCATGCTTGACAATCTGATCTGGATGAGAGGTGATGACAATGGTTCAGTTGTCAAGAGTAGATACTGGCTTTTGAAAGCCACACAGGGCTTCAACCAGCTGTATATCCATATACATGAAAAGATCTTCTCCTTGTCGAGTAAAAACAGCATGGTCCTTCTGATCTAAAACGATGATGAGGGATCCCTGGGTGGCGCAGCGGTTTGGCGCCTGCCTTTGGCCCAGGGCGCGATCCTGGAGACCGAGGATCGAATCCCACGTCTGGCTCCCAGTGCATGGAGCCTGCTTCTCCCTCTGCCTGTGTCTCTGCCTCTCTCTCTCTCACTGTGTGCCTATCATAAATAAATAAAAATTAAAAAAAAAATAAAACGATGATGATATCTCCTGGTTCCAGTCCTGGTTCTTGGTCTTCCTCACCATTAAGTCTGAACTTAATCCATTTTTACCTCGTGGCTTTATACTTCTTAGGTTTTACTTGAGAAGTCTTCATTATCCAAGGATCACAAAAATATTTTCTTACATTTTCTTCAGATAGCATTATAGTTTAATGTTATACTTCAGTTTTAATTCCATTTAGATTGGATTTTATACATGGTTCAAGGTCTTTTATTTTTGTCCATATCATGAATCATACTGTGTCTGTCCCTTAGCCAGGTATTCCTGGTCTGTAAGTAAACTCTATGTTTTTAAAAACTTTTTTTCAAAGCTAAGCTCTTTGTCCTTCCTTAACCACTAAACTTCATGAAAACACAGTCTGCACTCTCCATTAAGGAGAATTCCATACTTAATTGTTGTAACTTCTGTTTATTTCTCAATGTGCCATAATCTGGTTTTGGTACCCAAAAGTATATTTGGAATTGTTCTCAGTATCATCACAAAACACCTCTAATTGCTGGGTTTTATGGCCTATTTTCACAATTTGCCTTGATTGACCTTTCCACAGTTTATTATAAGTTGAAGCCAGCCTCATACTTCTTCAAAAGCTCCTCCTCCTTTGCCTTGAGAGCCTTTGAGACCTTGTTTCCACTTGGTCTCGCTCTCTCTCCATCTCCCCCCCTTTTACCTGTCTTCTTTTGTACAACATAATTATTTTTTATATCTTCCATGTTATTGCATTTATTGATACATCATTCTTTTTAATTGCTGAGAAGTATTTCATTTTATGGATATACTACCGTTTATCCATTTATTTATTGATAGATATTTGGATAATTTATAATTTTTGGTCACTATACAAAATTCCTATTTTTTTTTTTTTTACAATCTCTGTATAGGCATCTACTTTCATTTCTTTTGTGTTAATATGTTGGGAGTGGGATGACTGAATAGTATGATAGGCAGGTGTATGTTTAACTCCTAAGGAAACTACCAAACTATTTTCCAAAGTAGTTGTACTATTTATGGTCCCACCAGAAGTTCCAGTTGCCTTATATCCTTATCAACACTTACTATGCAGAGTCCCTTTAACTTTAGCCATTCTAATAGGTGTGTAGTGTTATCTCATTGTGGTTTTCATTTGCATCTTCCTAATGACTACTGATGTTGAGCATTTTTTCATTTACTTATTTGCGTCTTGTATATCTTCTTTTTTGAAGTTTCTAGTCAAATATTTTCCACACTTTTTATTGGGTTGCTTGTTTTCTTACTTTTGGGTTTTGAGAATTCTTTGTATATTTTGGGTATAAGCCCTTTGTTAGACATGTGACTTGAAAATCCATTTTCTAGTCAATGACTTATATTTCCATACTCTCTCTCTCTCTCTTTTAAAGATTTTATTTATTTATGAGAGACACACAGAGAGAAAGAGGCAGAGATACAGGCAGAGGGAGAAGCAGGCTCCATGCAGGGAGCCCAATGTGGACTCAATCCTTGGTCTCCAGGATCACGCCCTGGGCTGAAGGCGGCACTAAACCGCTGAGCCACCAGGGCTGCCCTATGTTCCTTTATTAAACTGTAAATCCTACTAGGCCTAAGTCCATGTCTTCTTGTTCAGCATTGTATTCCAAGCCACTTACATTAGTGCTCAATAAACAAATTAATAAATTTTTACAGAAGAAAAGTTCCTCCTTACAGGCTTTTGCTTCCAAAAGTCTCGATAAAAAAGATAATATAACTTGTATCCATGGATTCTAAATACTGACTAGTAAGAATGACAAGAGAAAATTAAAGAAATATCAGAATAGGATCACATTCATGATTAAATAATTGAAAAAAAAATTTTAACCATGCTATCAACTAAGTCAATTATCACTCACCATCATATTTTGCTAAACCATTGAGCCACCTGGGCTGCCCTCTTTCCATTCTCTTAAGAGTCTTTTTTTTTTTTTAATTTTTATTTATTTATGATAGTCACAGAGAGAGAGAGAGAGGCAGAGACACAGGCAGAGGGAGAAGCAGGCTCCATGCACCGGGAGCCCGACGTGGGATTCGATCCCGGGTCTCCAGGATCGCGCCCTGGGCCAAAGACAAGCGCCAAACCGCTGCGCCACCCAGGGATCCCTTAAGAGTCTTTTAAAGAGCAGAAGCTTTTTCATTTTGATAAAGTTCAATTTATCAGTTTGTTCTGTATGGATAGTGCTTTTGGCATCATATAAGAAATCTTAGCCTAACCAAAGGTCACAAAGACATTGTCTTATGTTTTCTTCTAGATGTTTTGTAGTTTTAGGTTTGACATTTAGGTGTTCAATATGTATCTTGAGCTCATTTTTGTATATGATGTGAAGTATGGGTCAAAGTTTGGTTTTTGCATACAGATATCCAATTTTCCAGCACCATTTGTTGAAAAGACTATCTTGGCTTCACTGAATTTCTTTTACACATTTGTAAAAAAAAAAAAATCACTTGACTGCATATTTGAGGATCTATTTTTTAGACTGTCTTCTGTTCCACTGATCTGTTTATTTTCATGCCAGTACCATACTGTCTTAATTACTGTGGCTTTATAAGAAGTCTCTAAATCAGGTAGTGACATTTTCCACTTTTGCTCTTATTATTCAAAGTTGTTTTGACTATGTAAACTCTTCACATTAAAAAAAAAGTTAGAATGATCTACTTCTACAAAAAAGGCTATTGAGATTTTGATTGGGATTGCATTGTGAATCTGTCGAGCATTTTGGGGAGAATTAACACTTTAGCAATATTGTCTTCTGATTGATGAACACAGTATATCTCTCCATTTATTAGGTCTTCTTCAGATTCTCTCAGCAATGTTTTGTAGTTCTCAGAGTACAAATCTTGCACATGTTTTGTTGAATTTATCCTTAAATATTTTAACATTTTGATGCTATTTTAAGTGGTATTGCTTATTAATTTCTATTTCCATTGCTAGTATAAAGAATATCTTCTGTTCTGTAACCATGCTAAACTCACTTATTAGTTCTAGTATCATTTTCTTTTTTTTAAAAAATATAATCCATTAGTGGTGCCTGTCTGGCTCAGTTGGTAGAACATGTGATTCCTGGTCTTGGGGATGTAAGTTTGGGCCCCATATTGGGTGTACAGATTACTTAAAATTGAAAAAAAGAATGAAAAGAATAGAATCTATTAGATTTTATACTTAGAACATTAGGTTTACAAATACAGGATGTTTTACAATTCCCTTTCCAATCTGGATATCTTTTGTTCCTTTTTCTTGTTTTATTGTACTGGCTAGTATCTCCAATTTAATGTTCATAGAACATGGGTATTACTACCTTATTCCTAATTTAGGGGAAAGCATTTACTCTTTCACAGTTAAATTTTATGTAAGCTGTAGATTTCTCCCTGATGTCCACTATCAGGTTGAGGAAGTTCCTTCTATTCTTGGTTTATTTTTTTTATTTATTTTTAATTTATTTATGATAGTCACAGAGAGAGAGAGAGAGAGAGGCAGAGACACAGGCAGAGGGAGAAGCAGGCTCCATGCACCCGGAGCCCGACGTGGGATTCGATCCCAGGTCTCCAGGATCGCGCCCTGGGCCAAAGGCAGGTGCCAAACCACTGCGCCACCCAGGGATTCCGTATTCCTGGTTTAATGAGTGTTTTTGTTGTTGTTGTTGTTTGTTTGTTTGTTTGTTTTACCTGAAATGGAAGTTGGATTTTGTCAAAATGCTTTTCCTGAATCTTTTTTTTTTTACTCAAAAATTCTGAATTTATTATTTTTTTTTCAAAACAAACACTGGGACATGATTATGAGAACCGAATGACATTAGACATTGTATTCTATGGATAATTACCATAGCCACATTCCAAAATATTCTTTTCCTTGAGAGTGAACTTCATGAAAGTTACTCTTCCAGAAAACATAGTATGGTAATATAGGCCTCATGAGCCTTTGAAATTTTTAAGTAATCTTCAGTGATGTTGATGAGAAATTCTTTCATTGTGGAATTAATTCTCCAGTCTCCAGAATTTTATCACCTGGAAATATGGAAATGATCATATAGTTTTCCTTTTGAATTGTTAATATGGTACATTACGTTGATTGGTTTTCTGTTTTTTTTTTTTTTTAAAGATTTTATTTATTTATTCATGAGAGACACACAGAGAGAGGCAGAGACATAGGCAGAGGGAGAAGCAGGCTCCCTGGGGGGAGCCTGATGGGGGACTCGATCCCAGGACTCTGAGATCACAACCTGAGCCAAAGGCAGACATTCAACCACTGAGCCACTCAGATGCCCCTACATTGATTGGCTGTCAAATGTTAAAGCAATTTTGCATTCCTGAGATAACTCCAATTGGTCATTATGTATTTTTATATATTATTAGATTTGGTTTCTTATTTTTTTTTTAAAGATTTTTGCATCTTTGTTCATGAGGGATATTGGTTTATAGCTTTCTTTTCTTGTCATGTTCCTTCTTGGTCTTATCGAATAGTTGGGTAGTGTTTCAACCTCTTCAATAGTCTGGAAGGGTTTTTGTAGAATTCATTTTATTTTTCTTTAAATGTTTGTAAGATTCACCAATAAAACCATATAGGCTTAATAGTTTCCTTGGTGGGAAGTCAATTTCTTTGGTTTGCCATCTGAGTGTTTTCTCTTTTATTTCTGATCATTCTGGCTCTTATCAATTGTATTGATCTTAAAGAGCCAGCTTTGGGTTTCTTTTTTTTAAGATTTTATTTATTTATTCATGGGAGACACACAGAGAGAGGCAGAGACACAGGCAGAGGGAGAAGCAGGCTCCCTGTGGGGAACCTGATACAGGACTTGATCCCAGGACCCTGGGGTCATGACCTGAGCCAACAGCAGATGCTCAACCACTGAGCCTTCCAGGTGCTCTACCAGCTTTGGGTTTCATTGATATTTCTCTGTTGTTTTTATTTTCCATTTCACTAATTTCTGCTGTGATTTTTATACATTCCTTTCTTGTGCTTACTTTTTCTATTTTCTTTTTATTAAAAAATTATTTATTTATTTTAGAGAGAGTGTGTGGGAGTGCACAAGTTGGTGGTGGTGGGCAGAGGGATATGGGGAGACAAATCCTCAAACAGACTCCTTGCTGAGCATGGAGCCTGCCAAAGGGCTCAATCCCAGGACATTGATCATGACCTGAGCCAAAGGTAGACACAACCAAATGAGTCACCCAGGTGACCCCCACAATGAATTTTTAAAGACATTTAAAGAATAAGAAAAATAATCTTTTATATTTACCCACATAGGTACTATTTTTCGTGTTTTTCATTCCTTTGTATAGATACAGAATTTTTTTTTTTTTGCCTTAAGCACTCTTTATTATTTCTTATACTACAAGTCTGACAGTGTTGAACTCTTTTGGCTTGTGTATGTCCAAGAAGTCTTTATTTTGCCTTCACTTTTGAAAGGTATTGTCACTAGGGATAGAATTCTAGGTTGACAGCTTTTTCCTCAGTACTCCAGAGCTGTTGGTCCACTGTCTTTAGGCTTACATTGTTACTATTGAGAAGTCTACTGTTATTTTTATTCATGTTCATCTACATATAATATGGGTTTTCTTTTTTTTTCAAAGATTTTATTTATTTATTCATGAGAGACACAGAGAGAGGCAGAGACACAGGCAGAGGGATGGGTTTTCTTTTCTACAGTTATTTTGAAGTTTTTCTCTTTATCACTAGTTTTAAAAAGTTTGATCATGATGTTCCTTGGTGAGCTTTCCTTTATGTTTCTTGTGCTGAAGGCACATTGACATTTTTCTATCTGTGGGCTCATCATTTTCATCAAATTTGGAAAAATTTGTCCATTATTTTTTCAAATATTTTCTTTCAGGCACTCTAATTCAACTCATATTAGGTCACTTGAATTTGTCTTAAAGTTCACTGGTATTTTATTATTGTTGAGAATCTTTTTATGTTCTATGTTTCACTGTGGATGGTTTTTATTGCTGTTTTTCAAGTTTAACAGTCATTTATTTTATAATGTATAATCTGTTGTTAATACCATGGTTTTCATCTCTAGAAGTTTTACTTGGACTTTTTCTATGTCTTTCTTATCTTTAACAAACTCATTCTTTCTTTTATCTCCTTCAGCATATGGAATGCAGTTGACATAGCTGTTTTAATATCATTGTCTAATAATGCTACCATTGCGTCATTTTGGGTTAATTTTCAGTGGATTGATTTGTCTCCTAATCACGTGCCATATTTTTCTGCTTCTTTGCACGCCTAGCAATTTTTTACTGATGTTAGATATTCTGAATTTTAACTTTTGAGGTGCACATATTTTTGTTTTCCTATACAAATCCTTAAGCTTTGTTCTGGGATACAGTTTTTTGGAAATAGTTTGATCCTTTTGAGTTTTGCTTTAGTATAGTGCTATTGAGTCAAGCACTTGAGTCTTCTCTTTTAAACTTTTTTTTTTTTTTTAGGTGGGAGAAGAGCAGCACTTACTCCAGGGTTAATTTTGGCTCACCATAGAAACAAAAACCTTTTGGGTACTCTATCCAGTGTTCTGTGAATTATGAGATTTGTCATTCTGGCTGCTGAGAACAGAAAACTACTAGTCCCACAAGAGCTCTGAGTAATATTCCATCTAATCCTTTTGGGTGGTTTTCTCGAATGCATATGTTGATTAGTATTCAGTTGAGGATTCTGGGGAGGGGCACTCTGAAGATCTCTAGAGATTTCTCTTATTGCAGCTCTCTTGTCTCCAATACTCTTCCTTCCCAACTCACAGCTTTATCTCAACTTAGGGAGATTGCCAGGCCATGACTCCATTACCCCTCACTGCTGGGACAATCATAGGACCCACTTGGTTGATTTCCCATTTCAGTCCTTTTATTTATTTATTTATTTATTTATTTTTGCCTAAAGTCCAATGTCTTGAAAATTATTAAATATATTTTGCTCAGTGCTTAGTTGTTTTAGGGGGGAGAATAAAACCACTCCCTGTTTTTCCATCTTGGTCAGAAGTAGAACTCTATAATTAAAAAAAAAAATCCAAACATGTCTTTTGACTCCCTACTTATTGATTACATCTTCATATTCACGGTGTATTTATAATTGTGTACATTGCATTATTGAATATTTTCCTGACAGAGAAATTTTGTTTTGACTAGACATTGATGAGAAATTAATTGCCCGTTATGATTTTACATATCCAATAACTAGATAAATTTTTTAGAGACCAGCTTCTGACTCCATTCATTTCAAACCTTGTTGCCCTCCATTTCTCACTTGACTTCTAGTGCTAGGTGCTATAGGATATATCAATAGCAATAGAACTGTTGGCACTTTTCCTTCATATCATGCAAAGTGAGGCAGCATAATGAAGAATGGGAGCATTCCTACACCAGGATGGCTGGCAAAAACTCAAGTATACATGGAAATGACTGCAAATCACATAAGCATATTCTACTCAAAAGTAGTCCCCTTTAGCTGAATTCCAAAAATGATTGTGGCCACCATTCCAAGGTTACCCAACATGGGGAAAAGTATTATGTAGGAGAAGTCAGAATGAAGAGAGACAGCAGTCATAACTGATTGCAGTTAAGATATCTTACTTTTGCAAATCTTATAAAAACATATGGCCATGTGAACACATTCCTTGGCCTCTTTAGGGTTGGGAAGGGGTCATGTCAGCCATGGTTCTTGAAGCTTAAACTTCATTAGCTTCATGGTATAACTGTTTCTGCTCATGATGCCTCCTCAGTTCAGGATCCCAGTGGTTCTCCCAGCAAGAGTCCAGAGTCTTTCCCTGGGCAGACTATCCCCTTTCCTGTTCTTTCCTTCTCCAGATCCGCACTCCCACCCCGGGCTTTTCACCATGCCCGCGGGCAACTCCGTGCATTACAGAGGTCGTCATTTCTTGGAATGTCCTTCATCCCTTTCTTCATCTGGGAGCATCTCTGCCTACTTGAAGGCCGGGACATGTGTCACCGCCTCTGTGTGACCACTGCTGACTCCACCGGGAATTAATTGTGTTGCCACAGCCTCCTCCTGTTTTTATGATAGAATCACGGCTCACTGTTCCCGGGGCTGCACCAGACGACCCTCCACGGCTGGCGGAGGGCTTGCGCGTGCGCTCTCGAGTGTGAGGTCCTGCCTTTGCTCACTTAGCCCCCCCCCCCATCCTGCGAGGAGGCTCCCCTTGTTCTCATCCCTTTCGCTAGTTCCGGCTTCCACCCGCGCCGCGGGCGGCGGCTGCGCCTCCCCATTCCGGAGGCGGCTGAGCGCAGGACCGAGGGACGGAGGGACAGAGGGACGCAGCCCCGCTCGCGCCCGCAGCCCGCACTCGGGTCCGGGTCCCTCCCGGACCGTCGCCGCGACCCAAGCGCCAGGGGGCGCCAGCGCCTCGGCTTTCCGGCCCAGCCCCGCGCGGGAGCCCCCGCGTCCCTTCCCCACGTGCCGCCCGGGGGTCGCCCCCGTCACCCCCGCCCCGCCGGGTCCCCGCGGTGGGCCGGGCCCCGCTCCGCGTGGTCGCGCCGGATGCGCGCAAAGCCCTCCGAGGGAGGGTCCGGGGCTTCACCGTCGGGTGCTGACCCGGGGCCAGCGGAGGCTCCTCGACCCGCCCGAGCAGCCCCCCGGCCCCCGACGGCGGCACGGCCCCTGTTGGGAGCCTCTGTCGCTCCCCCCGGGGTCCTGCGCCCGCGCGGCGCGCACGACCCGTCAGCACAGACCGGCTGCGCTGTCCTCCCTTCGGTCTACTTAAAGCCGGTGCCCCCGGCCCGCAGATTCCCCCGCCTCGCCCGCTCGGGGGCACCTGCTGCGCCCCTCCCTGCGCGGCCCGGGAGGTCACATCTGCGACCCTCGTTCTCCGGCAGAGTGTCGAGTCCAGCCCTTGGCGCGAGGCTCGGCCCGCAGCGGCCTCCTAATAGACACGGGAATAGACGGCCCCATGCCCGGCGCGCGCGTCCCAGACGGCTCCGGGCCTGCGGCCGGCAGCAGCTGCACACAGCGGCCCGAAATAGGCGCTTGAGGATTTCACAGGCTGACACGTCCGCTTTGTCCCACCTCCCCCGTGTTTGCACCCCGCTGGGACGCAGCCTCCCGGAAGGCGGAAGGCGGGGAGGAGGAATGTGGGCGCGCGGCGGGGCGAAGGCGGGGCGGGCTCAGTGGTGTTGGGGCGGGGGACGCCCGAGCGGGGAGCAGCGCTTTCCCGCGGCGGGAAGGAGGCCCGCACGGAGACAGGGAGGGAGCGAGCCGGGGGGAGATGCCCAGATCCGAGGAGAGCAGAGGGACGTGAGCCCCGAATGGGAGCTTGGCGTGTGGCCCCGGGGCGGACTCGCCGGGGCGGGAGAAGGAAAACCCTGGGGATGAAGAGGGGCCTTTCGCGGCGAACCGCCCCGCCCCCCGCAGGACACCCTGGAAGGCTTCGCCTTGGGTCGGGTGGAAGTCCCAGTCCCTGGGGCAGCGGGAGTGGGCAGTGCAGGGAGGGAGGCGGCACGGCTTTGAGGCTGCAGAGAGCCCTTCCCGGGGGGGCGGGGCTGGGGGCGGCGCGGCGGGGAGGGCGCGGGCGGGGCCGGGGGCGGCGCGGCGGGGGGGGCGCGGGCGGGGCCGGGGGCGGCGCGGCGGGGAGGGCGCGGGCGGGGCCGGGGGCGGCGCGGCGGGGGGGGCGCGGGCGGGGCCGGGGGCGGCGCGGCGGGGGGGGCGCGGGCGGGGCCGGGGGCGGCGCGGCGGGGGGGGCGCGGGCGGGGCCGGGGGCGGCGCGGCGGGGGGGGCGCGGGCGGCGCTGGGGGCGGCGCGGCGGGGGGGGCGCGGGCGGCGCTGGGGGCGGCGCGGCGGGGGGGGCGCGGGCGGCGCTGGGGGCGGCGCGGCGGGGGGGGCGCGGGCGGGGCCGGGGGCGGCGCGGCGGGGAGGGCGCGGGCGGGGCCGGGGGCGGCGCGGCGGGGAGGGCGCGGGCGGCGCCGGGGGCCGCGTGGCGGCTCAGGCCTCCGGGCGCGGGGCGGCCGTGCCCGCGGCGCGCGAGGCCCGTCGGCCGGGGGAGCGAGGCCAGCCTCGGCCGACTTCCAGCCCCGAGCCGCGCAGCGGGAAGCGGCCTGGACTAGCAGCGCTGCCGTCTCCCGCCGCCTCACCTGGCTGGGAACGCGCTTCGCGGGCGGGAGGACGGGCCTTGCGCGGCAGCGTAGGGCGGGTGCGGCGGGCAGCCCCAGCCAGGGCCGGAGGATCGGCTTGGACGGCGGGGCGGCCCGGCGACCGGGACGCGGGCCCAGACCTCGGAGGGCGGGGGGTCCGCGGAGGAGGCGCCGACCCCCGGGTGCGCCGCGCCACCCACGACACCCGCTGACGTGAGCACCCGCGGACCTCCGGGCCGCGTCCGCGGACCTGCAGCGGGGCCCGCCAGCCCTGGCCTCCGAGGGCTGGGCGCGTGCAGCAACTCGTCCTTCTGCGGCGCCTCACCCGAAGCCTCGAGCCTTCGGCGTCCGGTTCGCGCCGCGCCGGGACCGACAAGCTCCCACGCCGGCCGCCCGCGTCCGTCAGCGTGACTGTTCCCGGCGGCCGTGGCGGAGCGAGGAGCGGGCCGGAGGCCTGCGGTGCCGCCGGATCCCAGCGGTGCCACCGAATCGGCGCCGCCGCGGCCGCACTCGGCCCGGCTCCGTCGCGGCGCGCGCCAGTCACCGCTGGGTTCGGGCGTTGGCGGCGGCGTTAGTGAAGCCACGCAGGTTCCCTGGCACCAAACCACGTAGGAAGGGCGCCTGCTCCCCTTGGGGGGCCTCGGTCAGGACCCAAGGAGCGGAGGAGAGTCCGAGATGGAGCCCGGGAAGTGAGGGGCTTAGCAAGGGGTAGCCTCGGCATCCACAGGAAGGGACGGGGGGGGGGGGGGGGGGGGGCGGGGGTGGAAGGGAGGGAAGGCCGAGCTGGCCGCAGCCCCACGGGGCTTTTGAAGCAGGTAATGACCTGCTTGATCAAGAGTCCTCTTGATCTGGGACAGGAGGCCAGGTCTTTTTTTTTTTTTTTTAAGATTTTATTTATTCATTCATTCATTCATTTATGAGAGAGTGAGGAATGTGGTGGTGGGGGGACGTGAGGGGCAAGAGAGGGAGAAGCAGCCTCCCCACTGAGCAGGGAGCCCACTATGGGGTTGTGTCCTGGGACCCTGAAGCAGACGCTGCCCTGCAGGTGCCCCCCTGAGCAGGGGACCCGGCCCACCACACATGGGCTCCATCCCAGGACCCTGATATCATGACCTGAGTCGAAGGCAGACGCTTACCTGACACATCCCTCCAGGCGCCCCTAAATCCTTCATCTCTGAAGGGACTTGAGTATCTCACGTCAGTCTGCTGTACTCTTGTCAAATTAAGTAGGTGCCGGAGTCCCGAGGGAGAAGGCCAATCTTGTTGCCACGCCTCCCAGTAATTTCTCCAAGGTCACCATTCACGGTGGCATCAGGAGAGAGCCCTGTGCTCGCTGGCCTAATGGCAGCACCAACATTCACACTATCGGGACAAGAGAAGCTGTGTTCACAGGCCTCTGAGCAGTAAGTCACTCGCAGGTGTCCCAGGATGATTCATGTGACTCCTTTCGAAGCTTGATCTTCATTTCTCTCTTGCTGGTGGAGATTGTGGGGGTAGCAGGGAACATTTATGAGGAATGTAGGGATCCCTGGGTGGCGCAGCGGTTTAGCGCCTGCCTTTGGCCCAGGGCACGATCCTGGAGACCCGGGATCGAATCCTACGTCGGGTTCCCGGTGCATGGAGCCTGCTTCTCCCTCTGTCTGTGTCTCTGCCTCTCTCCCTCTCTCTCTGTGTGACTATCATAAATAAAGAAAAATTAAAAAAAAAAAAAAAAGGAATGTAGCATTTTTGCCAGAAGGTCCTTTCCCTATTTGCCTTTCCCGAGGTCTTCCTACAAGTTCCTGGGGAATACGTTGCAGAGGGCTGGGCCCTGCGAGCTCCTTCCACCAGCTCAGAGCCCTGCAGGAAGCGCAGCACACCGTGTCTGGTCGGTCTCCCTGAAACCGCATGCCGCTCCTGGGGACTCATGTGCCCCTGCCCACGTCCTAGGATTAAGGAAGCCAACGGACACATAGTGCAAACACAGGGAGATACCTTCTACCAGGTCGAGACTGCTTTGGAAAGAGGAGGAGACATTCGCCCCTTTTCTAGTTAACAGGCTCCTGCCCACAAAGAACTCTGTTGCTGCCATAGTGCTCTTGCCAGGATCACCTTCACTAACCGCACGTGGCATCTAAACCCCAATTCCGTTGGTTAGTTGCCTCTGTTAAGATTTTGTGGGTCAATGTTCTGCTCCTCCCAACTAGAATGTGGGCATCTTGAGGGCAAGGAACAGTTACACTGGTTTTCCATAATTCCTACCTTGGTTTCTGGCTCATCTTAAACTTAGGAAACATCTGGCTGCTTGAGGGGAATCACAAGAAAGATATTACTGACTTTTTTTTGAGGGGGGGGCACAGGGGAGGAACGGTGGGAGGGGTGAGAACCTCAAGCAGGCTCCACGCCCAGGGCAGGACCCTACATGGGGCTTGATCTCGAGATCCGGAGATCGGAGATGGTGACTCAAAGCCAAAATCAAGATTCAGGCAATGGCTGAGCTGCCCCAGCATACCTGTTTTTGTCCAACTTCTGTGATCCAGTGAAGGTCTCCTGGCACTGGCTGGGTCTGAAAATTCACTCCTGGGGGTGGGGTTTTTTAGGATGAGTGGAAGGAGCAGTGTGGTGTCCTGCAGGGTTCACACCTGGTCTATCCTAAGAATCAGCCTGGGTATTTACTAAAGCCCCACCTGGGGCTACGGAGTCAGAATCCCCGGGGTAGGGCCTGGGCACGGCTACCTGCTGCCTCAGGAGAAGCCAGGAAACACAGGTAGTGGAAAACAGGAAGCACTGGGGGCTTCAGTCCAGGTGGCACTTACTAAGGGCCCTTGTGTGAACCTCTGGGCCCCAAGGGCCTCAAGTACACAGGGTGCTTGGACCCAAGTAGGTGCTCTTGGCTCTATCATTGACAGTCTGGCCAACCAGATTCAAGAGTTTAAACTATCTTCTGAGGTCAGAGGCAAAGGACAAGTTCTTGTGAAAGAGCAGGGAAGGTTATGAGGCACCATTTCTCAAAATGCGAGCCGCAGAGCACCTGAGCAGCCAGCCCCAAGGCCCAATCCTCAGGAGTCTTATTTTAGAAGCTTCCAGGTTACACGAAATTTGAGAACCACTACCTCGGTCTCCTTTCCCCTCCTCTGCTTTTACCAATGAACTGGCCATTGACAGCTGGCAGATGGGTGATCTCCAGAGTTTTCTCAACCTGTTTTACAGCGATTAGGTGTAAGTAACTCCTTTGGAACACTGCTCACTGGCTACTTTGGCCTTAGGATTCTGAGAATAGATACTACTTTGAAGCCAGCGTTTCAAGACATTTGAGGTTCTGTTTAAAGGACCAAGCATCAGAAGAGCACTTTATAAATTAATGACAAGGTGGCCTTGCTACTTCTGGGGAAGACAGGCAGAGCGGGAGGACCCAGGCTCACCCGTCCCATGGATATGCCTCGGCAACACCCACGTCAGTAGAAATAACTCAGAAAATGAACCAAAGCCTAGAAGAATGTTCTCCACAGCTGGG
This sequence comes from Vulpes vulpes, assembly GCF_048418805.1. NCBI lineage: Eukaryota > Metazoa > Chordata > Mammalia > Carnivora > Canidae > Vulpes > Vulpes vulpes. The sequence goes on along the minus strand of NC_132787.1, from coordinate 48,766,831 downwards.
TGTAGAGAAGAGGCCACATCCAAGAGTGTTGGAGGGCGGAGACGCTGTCTGTGGGAGGGAGGAAGGGAGGCTCTGGGCACAGAGGGCAGAGGGGAGGCCCCACGCCAGGCTCAAGGGACCCTGAGAAAACGAGGCACTGCCCAGCGGCTGGTACAGGAACACAGACACGCCCAGTGTTAGCTGAAACACTCATTCATTGGCTTGAAGGATGGCAACTCACCACATGTGACTATCCCCGCTGTCACAGGAGCTTCAGGGGCTTCTGCCGCTTGCAGCCTGCCCTGGCTAACGGTGCAGCCCGGGAGCACTGGATGAGGAGACACGGGGCACACTGGTCATTTTGTCAAATGCCCGGGCAGGCCAAGAGCAGGCATCCTTACAGTCGGGAGCACGAATCAGGGATGGCTGCAGGGTTTCTGGATCCTCTGAAGCCCTCGACCACATTATGCCTCTTGGTATGCCCATTTTTCTGGGGACAGAGTCTAGCTTTTCTTAAATTCTCAGGTCTGGAACCCCCAAGGGTTTAAGGATTGCAGGCTGGATTACTGCCAAGGCTTCCTCTAGCTCTAAGGTTCTAAAGAAAACCAATATCCCAGCTCCTTGTGGAGCCTAACATGGATGGGTTACTGACCTCACTTGGTTTTTGGAAGCCACAGGCGACTGCTCCCTCTACACCACCTGCTCCTTCCCTGACAAAACAGACCCAGTTGTGCAACATCCTTCACTTTGTACAAACAAGACTAGATTTTGCCCAGACAGTATGATTTAACTTGTTTTAATGCAGTCTGCTATAAAAATGGATGAAGACTTCTGCATGGTACATTTGGCTTCACAATGAGAATGCCTGGTTAGTGCCTGTGGTCTGTGCTGCACATCCACTAGCATCTGCTGACTAGCAATCTAGCTTCCACAACATGGGTTAAGACCCAAGCTGTGGATTGTGGAACTTTTACTTAGCACACACACGATCTACAGCAAACTTAAAATACTAATCTATAATACCTAGCTGGATTATTGGATTCATTGCAATATTGTGCTTATTTATCTTAGAAGATAGGCAACTAGCAAAAATACACATTTCTTTTGCATTTCCCCACCCCCATATTACACTGTAAAAGAAATACATTATTCAGTGCACTTCCTAAGAAATAAACTTACTTATAGAATCTCTCTCTATATAGATCTATGCCAAAACAAAGGAAGAGCACAATGCAACTTTTAAGATTACCATTTAAAGCAAGAGAGGTAATAACACTCTGAGACTGTAGCCCCCATCCTGTTTACAAAGTTTAGTTATTTTATCACTTCACTAGGCCATGCGAGGGAATGAGGTTTAATGCATGATTGCCTTGGGAAGTTTATAAGATGCCCCATTCATCACTTGGTAGACACCCTGGGGCATTAGTAGTATTTTAATTTTTGATGTATCGGCCTTAATCAAACTGTAAGCCCTGGAGACACCAAATTGTGATTTATACATTGATTTCTATCACTGGCCTGTCTCCCATCAATTCATACTGGATTAAGAGGAAATAGGTTTAAATTACCGCAGGAGGACAGGGCTGCTGAGTAATGCTGGCCAGGGAGAATGTATGTGAGGATACCGGGACCTTGCCATCCCTGAGGACAAAAAGTCCTAGAACCACCTCATCTCAGCTGGGTTGCAAGGTCTTACTTGGAAGATGGGGAGAGTCATTATATCCTGTGGCCTCTGTCAGCTGTACCAGCCTATATGTTGGAAAGAGTGGAGGTGTTTGTCCTTAGAAACTCACAATAATGGAAATGACAGAAGTTTCTAGAATGAAAGAGGTTGCAGCTTGGCAGCTGGTGAGCTAAACCCAGCTGCAGAAGCGTTTAAACAGCAGTTTAAAATTGTTTTTGAATCTATTTTGATACTTCAAAGTGAGGACGTTTCTATGAAAATTTGGATTTCACAAAAACTTGAGCTGGTAACCCTGGTTGGGCACTACTGCATGGCGACAATTAGCTGGAGCTGAACAGGGGGGCTTGGGCACTTCAGTTAGCTACAGCTTCCCCCACCCTAGCTCTTACAGCCCCCGATTGACCGGTTTCACTCATTTACACAGCCAGTTGAGTTCTGTGACGCTGGGGTTGGTTGGACTCTGGCCCTTTATGGCCCTGAAGATCTGACTTTGTTTGGAATTCCACGCCCTTTCTCTGACAGATGGGGTCCCAGCCACGTCTAGTTGCTCCGTTAGGTAATCCTAATGTGCATTTCTACTCACCTTTATGCTATATTGCAAACTCCAAAGGTATAATCACACTAATATTCATGTGTTTAGGTGTGTGTATGTGAAACATGTAAAGGGTTGTGCATCTATACAGATATATGTATACCTCCATTTAGGGAAAAGTTAATTTGGTTCCACAGATACAGACACCAAGTTCTGGCAGCTCGGACAAGAAGTGTGGCAATTTGGTAAAACCTGTATAATTCTGACTTATAATATTACAAAGATAGTGAATTTTAAGTTATTGCTTCGTGAGTACATAATAAAGATCTCATTCTGTTGCAAAATTTTTATACAGAATGAGTAACCATTTCCTATTCAAGTAACAGCAATTGGAATCAGAAGTTCCTTACACAACAGTAGATGCCTGAAGAGATTTTTTGAACGGAGATGTGATTTCCTTCTATTCAAGAATTGATGTGGGAAATGGGGAGTGACTTCATTTCAGAAGTACATGAAAATCAGCACCCCTACTGCTTCCTGCTCAGGAGGGATTCTTGAGGGCTCTAAGAGCTCAGCTTTGTGGTGAGGTCACACCTACCTTTAGGATTCCCGTCCTACTGATGCAGCCTTGTTTCTGAACACAAAGCTTATATTAAAACAGTAAAAGATTAAAAGCAGTGTTGGTTTTTAACATTCAGGATTCATGAAGGATCTCGTTTTCTGCAGTTACATGATCCATTTTGTATTGTTGCTGCAGGACCATATTTGTATTGCAGGCTTATTTCAGGCACTTTTGAAACATGTTCATCTGGAATAAAAATCTGCATGAACCACTTCTGCATAATTCAAAATGAGTGTTGAGTGATTTCTAGTCCCAAAATTAGACAGCAAATCACTGCCTGTCCTCAATTAGCTTTCTCCATCACAAGACAGTGACTGCTGAGCTTGAGACATCTTTGAGGTGCCCTTCTAGCTTTAGTACAAAGGTGTGAGGCATACAAATCCAAATGACTCACTTTCTACTTAAAAAAATACAAAGAAAGGCGAAATACACTAAATGGACTATACAGATGGTTTCAGCTCCTATCAAAATAAATAACATGATCTGACTCAACGGTTGGACTCTGAGCTCTTGGACGAAATCTGGTGGAATGTCAGCCGTGGAGACTCCCGCTAGGGACTAGCTGCTGGTGGGCAGGAGTATCTCCATGTCCTTGCCGTTAGCTACGATGGCAGTAGAAGAGCAGCTGACGGCTAGGTCTTCTGTGGTGGCCACAGAAGAGGCCTGGGAATGAGTTTTGGTCAGTGGAGTGGTAGTGGATGGAGAAGGGGTGAGGCCAGGTTTTTTGGGTGGGATGGGTGGAGGATTTCCTCTCTCAGCTCTGGGGATGGTGGGGGACTTGATCCCTGGGGACAAAGGGCTCAGTGGGCTGGATACTTTCCCTGGAGTAGGGGAATGGCTGGTGTCACCTCTTGGGGTGGCAGTGTTGGCCAGATTTCGATAGTCTGTGCCAAAGGGAGAGCTATTGGGGGAGACGGGCTTGATGGACCCTTGCTGGCTAGTGAATCTGGAGAGCACCTGAGTGACTGTGTTGCGGGCCAGCTGTTTGGCAGCAGAGTTGTCTAGGAGGGTGGGAGACAGGTCCCTGGATGGGGGACTCTGCAGACCACTGGCCTGTTGGTCCTGATCTGCCTGGGACTGAAATTTGTGCCGAGCTGCATGGAACCGCTGGTTGATCCCTACTTGGTAGGAGGACTGGTAGCTGGGGCTGCTGGCTGAGGACCCCAGCAAGCGCTTAGTCAGCACTGGGGAGGAACAAGGAGAGGATGTGAGGGAGGAGGAGGCGGTACTGCTGGGAGACAGAGAGCCCCCACTGGACGGGAGGTGACCGGTTGCTGGGACGGGAGTCTCAATTCCTGCAGGACACCCACCATTCTCCACAGCTTTCTCTTGGGCCAACCCCACAGATCTGTCTCGTGGAGGCACTTGGCTCTCCGCACTGCTACCGATCATCGACTCCTTGGCAGTTTGTGTCTCTGGCTCAAAGTGGCCATTGGTTTTTGCATACGAGTAAGGAGGAGTGGTGGGACCAGGCAGCCCGGTGGCTGTCACCTTGGCTGTGTTGCTCCCATGGGTTCTTTCTGCCTGCGAACTTTCTGTTTGGCAAAACACAGATACCAGCATGGGAGGCTCAGTCAGGGTGCCTTTAGACACGGTTACTGGTTTCCTCACTTGCTCCGTGGGGCCACTATGCTGTTGAGAAGCCTCCAGGTCCTTCATTATCTTCTTCAGACTTTCCATCTCTTCCTTCAGGGTTTTGGTCCGGTTCTCTTCTCGGTTCAGTTTTGCTCTAAGTTGTTCTCTTTCGATGTCGAACTCAGACAGCTGCTTCTCCACCTGGGCTTCGGTCTGCAAGCCTCGTTTCCTCTCAGCTGCCAGCTCTTCCTCTAGTTGGCTCACCCGGCTCTTCTCCTTCTCCAGTTTCAGGCTCAGCTCGCCCGCCTTCTGCCCCTCCTCGGCTGCCTTGCTGGTGGCTTTCTTGCACTCGAGCACCAGCATGGACGACAGCTGCTTGTGGCGGGTGCGCTCCTCTTCCAGCTGGCTGGACAGCTTCTTCTGCTCTTTTTCAAACTTTTTCACTTGGGACTTCTCAAATTCCAACTAGAAAAGAAGGCCACCATACAGCTTGATTAGGATAAGAAAGCAAAGAGATGTGGTGCAAAGCTCCTATCAGGTAGTGCATCCCGGCTAGTGCTTGTCGGGCACATGGATTGCCACCTACGCCACATGCTTAGTTCAAATATGTCTGAAGCATCAGAGCACCTGCCACAGAAATGTACACACTACGGTTCAATCTTTCTCTGATGGTTTAGGAGGCACGTCTAAGTGCTCATATTGTATCCACAGGAATACGGGCCATTGTCTGTGTTTTAGGTCAGAGGGTCAAAGCGACCAGTATGGGTAACAGCAAGCCCTATGCACCAGGTTTCGTGATAAATGCTGATGGAAACAGAGCTATTCACTTATTTAACTCCAGTAGAGTTAATGTGGTGTTCTGTTTCAGGTGTATGATATAGTACTCATCCTGGTAAGTGTACCCTGTAAGAAGACAACACTTCTGAAACTTCAGTAATCCTTCTTTTTGGTCTTTAAAACAAATAGATGCATTTAAATTGTACTTTTTACATAAATGCAGTCTATTTTAATTATCCTCCCCACCCTACTTAAGGCACAGCAACCCTGTGCAAGAGGGAAAGGGTTGACAGAACTCTATTAGTCAGTGTTTTTCAAACTCTGAGACTCATTAATGGACGAGGAAACCAATCTCATGAGCTACGATCAAAGTTTTAAAAAAATGAATGGCTATTGTAAGCAGTAAGGGTGATATATGATTTCACGAGATTTTTGTTTCAGGCATGTGTTTCTTTGTGTGTGTGTGTGTGTGCACAAATGTATATACTGGGTTGTGATGTAAACAGTATTTATTACTGGGATTCCCAAGTCAAAATGCTCAAGAGTTTGAAGCTGGTGTTCCCACAGTATGTTCTATGGAATGACAGTCCTGCAGTGAATGCTCTATATCAAACAAAGACTGTAAAATTGTAGATTTGCTAAATTCAGAATACCTTGTCGTGTTCTTAAGACTCAGGATGTGCTTATCTATACTAAAGGGCCTAATGAATTAGAAACCTATTTCACCAGGCACCTGGGTGTCTCAGGGGTAGAGCATCTGCCTTTGTTTGGCTCAGGGTGTGATCCCAGGGTGCTGGGATCGAGTACCCCATCAGGCTCCCTGCAAGGAGCCTGCTTCTCCCGCTGTCTCTGTCTCTTGCTCTCTGTCCCTATGTCTCTCATGAAAAAACAGAATCTTAGAAAAAAAAAAAGAAAGAAACCTATTTCATTTTGTTTAATCCAGTCATTCCCAGATTTATTGGACTGCAAAGCCCTTTGTTTTTAGCAACACTAATTTACAGCCTGGAGAACAGTCTTTGAGAAATGCTATTATAGCCAAACGGTGCTTGAGCCCCTTCGCCTTAACTACCTGCTGGGTCAGCCGCTCTCGCTCCTTCTCCAGCATGTAGGTGACATCATCCCCTTCAGCTGTGTCCTGTGCATGCCTCTGCCTTTCCTCCTCAAGGTCCAGGATCACCTTTAAAGAATTAAAGGAAAAAAAATCCAAATATGAAGAAAACCCATATAGAACACAACACAATTAAATACTAGGCACCGATCTAAGCACCTAAGATAGTTCTGGAGATCAATGCATCCATCCTGGTTATGGCTACCAAGGATCATGTTGTCTAGCAGGCTGAAAGACAGGTGAGCTACATGCTAGAAAACCGTAATACCTAGGCTTTATTTCAGGGTGCACAAAAGGGCAAGTGAATAGAAGAGAGCAACTAATGAGCTCCAGAGGTTGAGAAGCTTCTATTAATGAGTGTAGCCACTGCAGGCAGTTTACTCCGACAAGCGGGTGGGTGCCAGTGATGAAGCATGACAGGACCGTGGAAAGCAGAAAGCTGAGCTCCTGCCTCAAGCTCAGATCACTGTGCCCTGCTTAGTTGGTCATAGCATGTAGTATATAGTTAGCTAAGATGTGGGGAGACTCTCAGGCTCAGCCTGCACACAAAAAGCCTCAACACTTGGGATTTTATGTGGAGATTTTTCATAAGACCTTTTAATTAACCTGCATCCCCTATTCCACTTATCCTGGCACCAAAGGATTAAGCCCAATTAAGGTGAATACTGTAGACATTTAGAGGTATATTTCCTATATACTCCCACCTACAGCTGCTGAGCGGAAAGGGATTTCTCAGCCACCTCTGCCCACTTCCCACGTCCCTTGGGCCAGTCCTCAAGCGCAGAGCACTGTCCTCCCGATGACTGTTTCTCAGCCCTTCTCTTCACTAACAACTTTCGCAAATGGAGAGAGAAAAGTCTCTGGGACATGAAACACGAAATGTTTTCATTTAGCGGAAATGAAAATGTCTCGGTGTGCTTCATTTCCGGTTTAAAAAAAAAAACCTAACTTGGGGCTCCTGGCTGGCTCAGTGAATAGACCATGCAACTCTCGATGTCAGGGTTGAGCTCGAGCCCCATGTTGGGTGTAGAGATTACTCAATGAAATCCTAAAAAAACCCATAAAAACCTCAGACCCTAACTTTTCAATTTAATAGAACAAGTTTTGGCTAGTGGTGGTTGATCATCTCCTTTTCTTTTGGAGAACTCTCTAAAGTTACAGAAATGGAATGAAAAGCTAAAAACCTATAAAGACAGAGAGACTGTAGCAGACAAGAAATGTTAATAACATCCTGAAGAGGGAAAGAGGCAGGAGGTGTGGTAGCCACTTTGAACACCCACAGGGCCATGGGGTGGGGGAGAAAGCCACAGGGCCCTGCAGGATCCCTAGGAGATATGGAACCTAAGGGCTCTGGCCCCAAATCTGTATTTTCCAGAAGGTATGTGTCCCCTCTACCCAATTCCTGAACATAAAATGTTCAGCATGCCCTGCCCAGGCATAAGGCGAAACAGATTGTGGCAGGCTCAGGATTTGGGGATGCCAGCTATGACATAGGAGAATGAGGGTGAGGGAAAGGCACTGTGTCTGTGTTGGGAAGGTGGTAGGGTGGAAGGTAACCGGCATCTATACTAAGAGGAAGCAATGTAAGTGTCAAGAATTGTAAGTATCAAGTATCAAGTATAAATACAAGGATCAAGAATGATAAGGCAGGGAGGGGGAATAGTATACCATTTAGAAATATGGGACTTAGCTACCAGAATAAATGGTCAAAGGAAAAAAGTGGTTGTTTCTGAATATGGAGAAGAAGGAAAGGGGAGAGATGGACTAGGGAACTATGTTTCATAGTAAGCAGGGTAACCATGTCATCTTCAGTGCTGACCAAAACACTACTGTGAGTCAAGGGGGCATTCCTAATGACGATCCAAGGCCAGTGACATCAACCGGGACGCTCTTGGGCAAACTGGGGCAGTAAGCACCCTAATTATAAGCCTCTAGGTACTATTTGATTTGTAACAAAGTCAATGTTTTACTTTAATAAAACACATACAAATAGATTGGCAGTTGGTTTAAAAATATTTAACACTCAAATAATCTGATTTTTTAAAAAGATATTTTATTTATTTATGAGAGAGAGAGAGAGAGAGAGAGAGCGCGCAACAGGCAGAAGGAGAAGCAGGCTCCATGCAGGGAGCCTGATGTGGGACTCAATCCCGGGTCTCCAGGATCATGCCCTGGGCGCAAGGCGGTGCTAAACCGCTAAGCCACTGGGGCTGCCCTCAAAAAATCTTATATGGAAATATAGTATTACAGAACTTTGATTTTTAATTTCTTCCTCTCCCTAATCACCAAGAGCCACAAATCATCCCAACACTACACCTTTCATGGCCATGACAGCCAGCCAACACTTGAGTGCAGCTCAGCTGCTTCATGTAGGAAGGGGAAAGGCCTGCCTATCAAACAAGCCTGCTGTGAATCCTTCCTTAGAAGGAATCCTTCCTTAAAGGAATCCTTCCTTAGAGGATTACATAAAAGGCCTCCAAATTTTGGCAACTCAGACCTACGGACACATTTTAAATTGGGCATAAATGTCTTTAGATTACTTCATTCTAGACTAGAAGTTAAACTCTTCAGGTCTTGGAAACTCTGAGAATTCAATTAAAGACAGAGGAAAAAATTCACATTCTACAAAAATGTGTAAACTTTTGGCATTCTGTATATTTTCTGGGGGGGATCATGGAACATCTGAGGCGCATTGGTGGTTAAGAATCTCTACCCCGGCCTTTCATTTGGACACTGGGAAGAGTAAAAAAATACATGGGCAAGACACATGCTGAAGCAATCTGTCAGGTGCATTTTAAGCAGATGGCTCTCTAATGCAGGTAATCATAAAAGTAATCAATTTGCAGCTGCTGAGCCAATTTTGCAGAATAAAATGCTTCCTACAAAATGCGTTGATGTCTCCCTTGCTGGTATGAATCTAAACCAATAGTTTAGAAAATGTAGCTTCTAGCCAAACATCTTTTACAGGCCAAATCTGAGTGGCAAATGACAGGTCAGGGAATAAAATTACAAGCACCAGAATTTCGATGAGGTGAGGTAGAGGAAAGCACAGGTTTGCCTTCCTAACTAGGGGCTGCGAGGCCTGGACCCAAAAACACACATGCGTGCACACTTTCTAATAGGGTAGAATAGCTTTAAGGTAAATAATCCTAGAGACAGTTTATGGTTTTTTGAGAAGTAAAATGTGACAAATCTCAAAACTAGAGATATATAAAAATAATCCATTGGCTTGCATGTTTATAACCAGGTAAATTCTCTCTTTCTCTCTCTCTCTTGCAGCATTCCCCAAATACCTATTAATCTCATTATTTATCACTTAAGTAGGCAAATAGGGAATGCTCTGTTCAGCTAAGAGCTTGGTCAAACTCCAGTTTGTTGCCAAAGTTTGGATAATCAAGAGCTGAAAAAACAGAGCAAGTGTTTTGGAGTGTCACATCAAGAAGGAATGCCGTCTTAAGTGATGTGTCTGGCATCCTCCCTACATCGAACGTTTTGAGTAACTTGTGTTTTCTTTCTGATCTCTTGGCTCCTAGGTAAGATGAGGGGCTTCTGGAACCCGGGAGACCTCCCGATTGCATCACTGTGGAAACTGGCAGCAGACAAGTCTTCATAGGAGTTTCTGTGGCACAGGTCAACTGGCCAAACCTACTTTTCGGTGCCTGCTCTCGGCCGCGGCCAGCTGGGACAGCATTCGCTCCTGCATGTTCTTGCACTGCTTCATTACCACCTTAAGAATGGAGAGTGGGTTTGTGCACACCGGCTGCTTTTCACCGTCATTCTTCTCCTTCAGTATTTCAAAGTCTCTCTGCAGAGCCATTAGAGGATCACTGATGTTGTATTTTCCATAGCGTTCTTCAATGAAAGTATCTCTGTGTTGGGCCTGGGAAAGAGGAAACAAGAAGCATTTGGCTTTTTAAACCTACTGTGGAGGGGGATTTGCTAGCAGTTACACATCAAGGATGGTGGTGGCAGTATGAGTGGAACCTGCTTGACTACAACTCTGGTCTTTGGGCCAGCTCAATATAGAAACAGCATCAGAGAAGGGGCACAGTATAATAATATTAACGAGGACAGATACTTATGCAGAGCTAATGATGTGTTAAACATTGTTATAAGCATTTATATTCACATTAGCTTACTTAAATTTTATAAGCCGATTAAGGTAGTGCTATCGTCTTCAAATTGCAGATGAGAAAACTATTATAGAGTGGCCAAGTACACCGGTTCCAGGTTAGTCATTTAACAAGTAGTCAGAATTAGGATTTAAGCCCAGGCAGCCTGGCTCCAGTCTTTGTCCTTAGCCACTATGCTTACATGCCTCTGCTTATGAATGCATCTCTCTGTATTATGGCATTTGCATTTCTAAAATATGGTAAACATGATAATTTTATGAGTTTAAATATTTAGGGGTGTAACAAGGTGGATATGGATAAGTAATGGATGCTAAACGTGTTTTCACATTATATTCTCCGACTGTGATTTGAAATACAGAAATGCATTTAGTTATTGGCGAGTCAAGAGGATGGAGGCACGTACAACCAGAAGTGCAGACCAGATCCCTTCTGCCTGCTGCCAAATCCAATCCCACCCCTTCTCCTCCTCTCTGTCTTCCTTTCTGTCCCAATCAGGGTCTGGTGGGCTTTGGGGATGGGAGAGAGGGTGAGCAGGGAATGCAGTTGGTGTTGGAGTCTGCTTTAGGGCTTTGGCCCTGGGTGCCAAGTTGGAGCCAAGGGTCAGAAAGGGAGTGGAAAGCTATTCTTTGGCTTCCCTACTCGGTCTGCTCTTCTTGGGGGGACCTGAAGTTGTAGCTCATGTGAGCATCAGATATTACATGCAGGTGAAGACATTGACAGTCACTTTACTGCACTGACATTAAAAAGGTTCCTGAGACATTTTACAATGAAAACAAAAATGAAGTGTTAATACAGCATTGAAGAAACTTCCTCAAAAACCAAGTACTGTATAATTTAAAGCTTTCAAATGAAATCTAGTCATGAAAACTACTGTCGTTTATCAATTTTTTAAAAAGTATTTCATCTGAAGCTAGGTTTTCTTTTTCTTTTCTACTTTTTTTGGGGGGGGGCGGAGCTAGGTTTTTTTTACCACCATCATCCACAGGGGAGCACATTTGAAAAGAAAGGGAAATTCACAATTCAGTGAAAACAAAATAACCCCCTCAAGACAATAAAGAAAGCATGGGGTTTAACACAGAAGTATATTTCAGTGCTAAAAATGTGATGATGCTTCCTTCATTAGATTGTCCAAGTTCAAGACCAAGGAATCACTTTGCCTTATGCTATAAATTTGTCTTGGTATCAATTTGCAAGTGTTCAAAGCAGCATTAGAAGCCATGGGTTTTACTTTTGGCTTAACTACAATCATTAAAAAAATTTTTTTAAAGATTTTTTTTCAACTAATTTCTACACCCAACATGGGGCTTGAACTCATGACCTGGAGATCAAGAGTCGGTCACTCCTCAGACTGAGCCTGCCAGGGGCCCCTAATTACAACCATTTTGAATGATGACTTTTTTGGGGTATTTGGATAAAATCGATATACTGGAAATATGAAGACCCAACCTGTTTTGTTCCTTCAAGTTACTATCTTAAAATAACCATCTTCCATCTTCCTTACTACAAGTGTGTGCACATGCACGTGTGTGTGTGTGTGTGTGTGTGTGTGTAAGCATGTGAATTAAAGGGGATGTGAATTTGAAAAAGTCTAAGACAGACTTCTATTTTTTTAGCTCCCAACTGAAGAGAAAATCCTCAGTAAAATTTCAAAGTAGTCTATATATTCCATTTTAGGATGGAGAAAGACTAATTCCTGAATTAGCTATTTAAATTCTTTTTTAAAATCATGGCAAGACTAAAACAGAAAAAACCAGTTTTTAGTTGCACTTTAAAAAGGAACAGTGTCAAATAACAGACTCATCGATATTTTCCTTTCGCCAAGAACATCTGTTTCTTTCAGTTGAGGTGTAAAACCTTGAGATTGACAACCCAGGATTCAATGAAAGTCCTTGTTTGTAGCTATTAATGTCCTAAAGGCAAATCCAGGTTCAGAAAAATGCTTAGTGGGCAGCCCAGGTGGCTCAAGGTTTAGCACCGCCTTTAGCTCAGGGCGTGATCCTGGAGACCTGGGATGGAGTCCCAAGTGAGGCTCCCTGCATGGAGCCTGCTTCTCCCTCTGCCTGTGTCTCTGCCTCTCTCTCTGTCTCTGTGTCTCTCATGAATAAATAAAATCTTAAAAAAAATTAAAATACTTAGGCAAATGAGGCAAGAGGAAAAAAGACTCTCTTTGAAAAACATTTTGAAATGCCGCTTTTCTTACTGTCACCTTGCTTTATTCATGATTCTCATTTCTGTCTGATCAGCGAATGTAAAGGAAGGATTATTGGTCCTGACTTTGGTTTAGTAGGGCAGAAAAGGAAACGGAAACCTGAGTATTTCTACAGCCTTCTCCCTTTCAGAACAACACAGAGGAAGTGTATTGGGGGAGCAGGAGCTAGGAGTATAATTCATGACTGTGACAGATCTGCTGAGATGCTGTCTCTCAGGTTGGAGTATAGTTAACTAATCCTTAAAAACCTGCCTTTTAAAAACCCATGCTGTTATTATCCTGTATAACTGTATAATTAATAAGTATCACTGAGTTACGAGTAATAGATGAAGAGCTTCTTTGGTGAGGTCTCAGACTTCTCTGAGAACAGCTGTTAAGCTGTCTGTTTTCTCCTGAAGTAGTTCACGGTAATTCCATAATCACTTGCATAGTAATTACAAGTTATACAAAATTGGTGGTTTTGCACATAAATGAAAAGAATCTGTGGAATAATCTAAAAAGAGCTCCTTGTCACAAAACAATTCTTTTAAGTACATTCTAATAGGGAGCCCAGATATGGGAAAAGTGAATTCAAAGTCTGTATTTATTATAACCAAACACTGGATTGGAAAATGGGAGATGGAATATGGTATTTTTCAACCAATTTTTAAAAAAGATTTTATTTATTTATTCATGAGACACACACACACACAGAGAGAGAGAGAGAGAGAGAGAGAGAGAGAAACACAGGCAGAGGGAGAAGCAGGCTCCACGCAGGGAGCCGGACATGGGATTCAATCCCAGGTCCCCAGAATCACGCCCTGGGCTGAAGGCGGCACTAAACTGCTAAGCCACTCAGGCTGCCCCCTTTTCAACCAATTTAATGCCTTGGGTGGATTGTAGGGATGACAGGTTTAACAGAATAATAACAACAACCAAAAATAGATGTTAAGAATTGAATGAAAAGAGCTTTAGGGGAGGTGTGTATTGGTTATCCATTCCTGCATAACAAATCACTCTCAGATTTAACAGTGCAAAGAGTAAACTTTTTTTTTTAATCTCCCACAGTTTCTTTAAAAAAAAATTTTTTTTATTTTTTTATTTATGGTAGTCACACACACAGAGAGAGAGAGAGAGAGAGGCAGAGACACAGGCAGAGGGAGAAGCAGGCTCCATGCACCGGGAGCCCGACGTGGGACTCGATCCCGGGTCTCCAGGATCGCGCCCTGGGCCAAAGGCAGGCACCAAACCGCTGCGCCACCCAGGGATCCCCTCTCCCACAGTTTCTGATGGTCAGGAGTCTGGGAGGGGTTGAGCAGGGTGGTTCTGACTCTGTCTCCTGAGGTAGCAGTGGAGCTGTTGGCTAAGCTGCAGTCATCTGAAGACACAGCGAAGGCTGGTGCATCCAGTTCCCAGCTTACTGGGATGTTGGCACAGGCTTTGGTTCCTTGCATATACTGGCTTCCCATAGAGCAAGTGACGGGAAGAGAGAGAGAGAGAGAGAGAGGGAGAGAGAAGGGGAGGGGAGGGCGAGAGAAGGGGGAGGGCAGAGAGAGAGACTGCCACTAAGATGGGCCTTCCAATGTCTTCTGTAACAATCTCAGAAGTGACATACTATCACTTGTGATGTATTCTCTTGGTCACAAGGTCGTGACTATCAGCTGTGGGGTGGGGGTGGGGTGTCAGTAGAGGCTGTCTTGGCAGCTGGCTACCACAAGGTGGATGACTAGATACGCCACCACTGTTTACATCTTAAGTAAAATTTAGAGACCAAGTCCCTACGGTCAAGGCTGAGTTTTAATACTTTAATGGTATTTCAGTTATTTTATAAAAAAATTTAAATGATATGGATTTGACTTTTTTGGGGAGGAATTCAGTACTACAGCTAAAATCAATCAATTTCTTGCAATTTCATTATTTTCACTTCACCGACAACATATATTTTAATTGAACAGAAATTTCTACATTATCAGAAAACATCATGTTCTTTAATTTCAGACAACGGGAATATAATTGGCTGGTTAGACAGATTCACTGATAAAGGGTATTGTTACAGCAGACAAAACACAGTAGTCATCTATTACTCATTTTTCCTGTCACAGACTGAATGAAACACCACCACTACTGAAAGCTTAAAGTAAAATTATATAATGTCCTCAGAGTCTGCTTTGCTCACTCTCCAACATTTTCAGCTTTGCTATCACAAACTTCAAAAATATGAAACAAGTCACCTCCTCTCCCTCCCCCAATATTATTTATACTCTTACAAATATCACATATAATATATATATATATATAAATAGTATAATAACATAATACATAAAGCAGTACAACATATATGGTATAGTAAAATAGTATACTATTACAGTAATGTGCATGTGTGTATCTATCTATCTGTGCATTTTTTTTTCCAATCTTAAAAGTGGAAATCAACCCCTTTATTCTTTGGATGATAATCACCAATATGAAAAATGGTTCCAAATCTAAAAGTGTAGAATTTAAGCCCACTTAACTGGGGCTTTGCATTCAAGTACAAGTTTTATTTTCAAGACTCAGACTGGTACCACAATGGGATTAGGATACATATTTGCAATTTATTGCCAATTCTGAAGTGCTACTTTAAAAAGTAATCAGGGAAATCCCTTTCACAAAGATGGCAAGGAAGACAAAGAAGGAAGCCCCTGCCCCTCCCAAAGCCGAAGCCAAAGCAAAGGCTTTGAAAGCTAAGAAAGCGGTGCTGAAAGGTGTGCATAGTCACAAAAAAAAGATCCATAAATCGTCAGTCACCTACATTCCGACGACCCAAGACCCTGCCTCTAGGAAGGCAGCCCAAATATCCTCGAAAGAGCGCCTCCAGGAGAAACAAGCTTGATCACTATGCCATCATCAAGTTCCCCCTGACTACCGAGTCAGCCACGAAGAAAACAGAAAACAACAACACACTTGTGTTCATTGTGGATGTCAAGGCCAATAAACACCAGATCAAACAGGCTGTGAAGAAGCTCTATGACACTGATGTAGCCAAGGTCAACACCTTGATCAGGCCTGATGGAGAGAAGAAAGAATTATGTTCGACTGGCTCCTGACAATGATGTTTTGGATGTTGCCAACAAAATTAGGATCATCTTAACCGAGTCCAGCCGCCTATAAATCTAAATATAAATTTTTTCACCATATTAAAAAAAAAGTAATCAGCAATACAAATTTTGTACCTTAAAAATATCTAAATATCTCTCTATACCAGAGACCAGAAAGACCAGAGAACACGATTCCAGGATGGTTGTAATTAATGCAGCACCAAAAGCATGTTAAAAGCTATCTTTTTCAAACACAAGTTGAATCTACTAATCCTCAAATAATTTATACTCTGGAGTCCCTGATAAACTATAAGTAGCTACCTGAGTAACTAGAAATAAAGCAACCACCATTCTGGATAAAGATGACAACAACATTATAAGAAGTGTGCCCTCTGTTCTGGAAGTTCCTTTTACTTGCTCAAAGAAAACTGAATTTCAATGTTTGACAATATTAATCAGAGAGGATTTAGCCACATTTGAATTCAACTTTAATTTTTGAAAATAGTACAAACTTTGACATGAAAATTTTCATAATTTGGGATCCCTGGGTGGCGCAGCGGTTTGGCGCCTGCCTTTGGCCCAGGGCGCGATCCTGGAGACCCGGGATCGAATCCCACGTCAGGCTCCCAGTGCATGGAGCCTGCTTCTCCCTCTACCTATGTCTCTGCCTCTCTCTCTCTCTCTCTCTCTGTATGACTCTCATAAATAAATAATAAAAAAAAAATTTAAAAAAAAAAAAAAAAAAAAAAAAAGAAAATTTTCATAATTTAAAAAATACTTCTCACATATTATTGAAAATCCAGTTTTCTTTCCACTTAACCATTAATGCTATTTCCTCAAATTCAGCCTTTTCTATACATTTATTTTCTTTAATAATTTTTGGCTCTGGAGTCTACCAGAACTGGGATTGTATCTGGGCTCTACGACTTTCTATCTATATACTCTCAGCAATTCCCTTAACTTCTCTGTACCTCAGATCTCTCATCTGTAAAATGAGGGTAACAATCTACCTATAGGTTTGTTGTAAAAATTAAATGAGTAATAAATACAACATGGTTCTTATAAGTACCTGGTACGTAGGAAGTACTATAAATAGGAATTAATTTTTCAACAACCGAGTTTAAAGTCTAGGTTTTCCTTCATTTTAGACCCAGTGACGAAACCTGCTCCTGAGATTTAAGATTCTCACCAATCCACAGACAACTCCAAAGTAATACATCACTAAAAACATATCGGGAATCTGTTTAACAGTATTTATTTAGCGATTAATCCTGAACTGCTCTGTGACATTTTCTGTGATATCATTAAGTGGTATTTATCTCCTGCATTATGATTAAACATTTCCCAGTTTTCTGTTTTTTCTCCTTGCCAGACTGTAATGATGCAAAGGAAAAAGCGCTTCTCATACACTTTCTTCTTCCTATGTCCTGTATTTCTACTTATGCTCAAAGCATTGAACAGATGTTCAGTTTCTAGCTCTTTCCTGATGTCTCAGCCTCTCCTAACTCACCATTTTTAGTAAGGTCAATATTTTATTTCAGTGTTTTTTTTGTTTTTTTTTTTTAATTTATGATAGTCACAGAGAGAGAGAGAGGCAGAGACACAGGCAGAGGGAGAAGCAGGCTCCACGCACCAGGAGCCTGATGTGGGATTCGATCCCGGGTCTCCAGGATCGCGCCCTGGGCCAAAGGCAGGCGCCGAACCGCTGCGCCACCCAGGGATCCCTATTTCAGTGTTAATAAAATCTATGATTCATTTAGTAAAATCATTTAAGGTAATATTAACCTATACATTTAGCAAACTGACTTTAAAGTAGAATGAGCTTCAAAGATTCCTTTTGGAGTCAGTTTGCAGCCACGGATGTTTATAAAATCAATTATTTACATAAAGATAGATAACCATTTATTTTTATTTGACTAAAGTGCACTAAATTCTTTTGAAGACTAAAAATGGTAAGTTTAGAATAAATAGCTATAAGTGTGATACTTGCAGCTGGTAGGCTGCTTGTTGATAGAATGAGAATATGGGTATAAAGGAAGCTGGATCCTATTTCCTGTAGAGCTGAAGCTCTGCAGCACTGCATGATCAGTAGCCTTAGAGCCGGGCAGGTGTTTGTGCAGGTCTTCTGGGGGAGGGGCCTGTGGTGCTGGTGCCTGTGGACTTGTCCTGGTGGAGATGCACCTGCAGGGCGCGGGAGGGTGGGGCTCGGTGTAAGCAGCTCTGGCCTCCACTACGGAGCACTGAGGGGTAGGGTGACAATGGCTCCTCCGTGGCCCCCCAGCTGAAAGTTCACGGCCTCCACTACTCAGGAAGCCCTCACAGAAGAGCAATCAATCACCACTCCTGTGTCCCTGGCTCCTGTCCAGTCCCTGCCTTAAACCTGCCTGTGTTCAAGCTCTTTTATCTTAGGCACGTGACTGGATTTCAAAACTTCAAATTTTAGGGATTCCTGTGGCACTGACAGAAGAGATAAAGATGTGGTGTGTACACACACACACACACACACAAGAATATTACTCAGCCATCAAAAAGAATTAAATCTTGCCATCTGAAGTGATGTGGATGGAGCTAGAGAGTACTATGCTAAGGGAAATAAATCAGTCAGAGAAAGACAAATACCATGTGATGTCACTCAGACGTGGAATTTAATACACAAAACAGATGAACATATGGGAAGGTGGAAAAAAGGAGAGAGGGAAACAAACCATAAGAGACTCTTAACTATAGAGAACAAACAGGGTTGATGGAGGGAAGAGGGAGGGTGTGGGAAAGATGAGAGATGAGCATGAAGGAGGGTACTTGTGATGAGCATTGGATATGGCATGTAAGTTGTGAATCACTGAATTTTACTCCTAAAACCAATAGTTCACTGTCTGTTAACGAAAATTTAAATAAAATAATAAAAAAAACCACTATGGGTTAACAGCTTAATGTAGCTGCTTCAGCATTCAAATTCCAAAGTCTTGTGAAGACTTCCAATGAAATTAAAATAAACGTATTCAGTTTTGCTGTCTTTGTTCTATTGGGAGGGGTCTACGTATATGGTTGAAACAAATTACACATACATTCTGGGCTAGGGTCTACCTAAATAATTTTTTGAGCTGGGGAAGAAAATGTGCAAAGAGATCCAAAAGTACCAAACAAGTTAATGCTCCTCTGAATATAAATTAAGAATTTTAGTATAATTTTAATGGTACATTAGATCTTAATCTCTTTTATTCAGGTGATTGTGTAATGAGAGTTGACATTTATCTCATACCGTACACAAAAAACAAGGATGGATCACAGACCCAAAGATAAAATACCAGTGGCCAAAAAGTACATGAAAAAGTAATCAACTCATTAGTGATCAAAGAGATGTAAATTAAAACAATAATAAGGCAAGACTAGAAAGCCACTTGAAAGGCTAAAATTAAAGACTGACAACGTCAAATGTTGGAAAGGATTTGGAGCAACTAAAACCCTCACTATACTGCTGGTGGGAGTATTAAACAGTATAAACTACTTCGGAAATAAATCTGGAAATCAATCATAAAGTTAGAAAAATGCCTTCTTTCAATTAAGTATTTATCCAAAAGAAAAGAAAACATAAATCCACAAAAAGACTTATACACAACTGTCTGAAGCAGCTTTATTCACAACAGCCCCAAACTAAAAATGATTACCTACAATTTATGGTAGAAAATTTATAACAGCAGTTGCCTCTGGATATAGGGGAATAGGTCACCAGGAAGGGCAACACACAAGATGACTTTTTGGTGTGACAGGCATGTTTACATCTTGATGAGGATGTACATCAAATGGATATGTGCACTTGTCAAAACTTATTGATCTGGGCATCAATACTTAAGGTCTGTACATTTCACTATACCTAAATCATACTTCTAGTTCAAAAATATAAAAATACATAATCAGAATTAAGGGAAAATGAAGTTATATGAAATATATACTTTATATATAGTGTTTCAGAAACATGGGAAGCTCAAACTAGAGTAATCAAAAAAATTTTTTAGAAGATTTTTTTATTTATTTGACACAGAGAGAGAGCACAAGCAGGGGGAGCGGCAGAGGGAGAGGGAGAAGCTCCTGATGCAGGAGCGATCCCAGGACCCCGGGATCATGACATGAGTGAAAGGCAAATGCTTAACTGACTGAGCCACCCAGGTGCCCCTCAACAAAGTAATTTTAATAACAATAAAAGAATGAAGGAGCTGCTAATACTGTAGTGATTATGACCTGCCAGGCAGTGTGCTCAGCGTTTCACATTTCATCTAATCCTCACAGCATAGTTCAAAGGTAGACATCACTTTGTCTTCATGTTATAGAAGAAATTGAACATTAACATGGGACTTTCCCAAGGTCACAAAGCCAGTTAAGTAGTGGAAGAACTGTAAATGGTGTATAAGTACCGAATACGTTAGCTGAATGAGTACTACATATCAGGTATTGCCCAGAACTTTGTAGGAATTAATTTCAATTTAATAGGTCCCCATCAGTAGCTTAAAAATGAAATAGAGCAGAAAACATTGCAGAACACTAAATATTGTGAGTAATGTTTTGAGACCCTTTTCTTCTGACCTAAGAATATAGGGGTGTGTGTGTGTTGTGTATCCCCTGAGTCACAATACAGTCTATTTTTCATTATGTGTCCCTGTCAAAAAAGTATGAAAAACACTAGAATAGAATGAAGAACACTTAGTCTGACTCCTGAATCTATGATTTTAAACAGTTTAAGCTATTGTAAATACATAAATTCTAAAAGAAGTGATAAGTAATCAGTATTATGTTTTATTTTAAACTTATGAATGTTATAAATGTCTACAAACCACAAGATGTTTGGCCTAACATCAAATATACAAAAATGTCAACACACAAAAAAATCTCCATGTTATCAGGGTTAGAGAACCCAAAGTAGCCCTGGAGAAGTCTGGGAGAATTTCCTGGACGCACAGCTGATTCACAAGGGCACATGCTTTGAATGCTTTTATTAACCACTTACTGTTTGCTGGCTGGGACAACTGCTGAGTGATGTGGGCAATAAAACGGGGATACAGACTTGTCAAAGCAAGATGTAGTCTCCTGCTCTTAAGGAGCTTAAAATTTGCCAGACAAGTTCAAGGCCTAACGGCAGAAATAAACAAACTGCCTCAGTTTGTTTAAATGTTTTCTAAACAGTATCATTCATATTTAGAGGAACACCAAGTACAGTTTATTTGATCAGGACTTTCTAAGACTCAGACCTTACACGCAGAAGGAATAGGAAGGAAAAGGCCAGCCCTGGAAGTGGGCGGGTTCTGGCAGAGAAACGGGACTATCAGTAATTTAATGAATCACAGGAAACGCCATGAGGTCGAGGGGGGACCTATCATCCAAAAAATGTCTCTGAAGTGTGGCCTAAGGGACCCAGACCACAGCCGGTAACCTGCATGTGATCCTTTATGTAAACTGTGACCTTGAAGAGCTTCTGTAAGAGAGGTGTGCTCAGCCTCCTTCAGTCACCCCATATCAGCTGGGCAGAAACAACTTCCCAGTGCAAACTGTTTAAAAGAGCTCAGTGACAAGTCTTTTCGCTGTAGATAGGGGATTCTACAGAGGGAGGTGTATGATTATGGGATGAGTCTTGACTCTAGAACCTTTTTCAAGGTGAGTCTCTTAAATTACACACACAGTCTGATACTACAAGACAGTGTGGCAAGAACCCAGCTGCTCAGAGAGCTCAGGTCATGGGGAGGGTCCTTATTAGCACAGCTGAGGAGGGGGCAATGTTCACATGGAGAAATGTAGTGAGGAAACAGGACTAAGGAGTTTGTGGGGGCTGAGGATGGTGGCGGGAGCGTAGAGCCTGAGCAGGAGAAACAGAGGACAGGGTACTCATGGGATTTGACAGCCACACCTTGGGGAAAGCAAGCTGTCAGGCCGGGCAGGCAGGAGCAGGGGCCTACCTCATAGAACAGAGTATCTGTGATGCCATGATAAGCGACAACAAGCCCTTGTCACAAGTCAGAGGCTGGGAAGGTGGCAACCTCTACTGTCACGTGGACTCGTGCAGAGGGAATGCGGTTAGACCAGCGGCCAGACAGAAGACTGGGGACCCAAAGTAGGGATGGATTGTTCTTCTTTAGAGAACAGAAGAGGAAGTGGAGTAAAGCAGCCAAGACTGAGATGGGAAAAGTGGGCTCTAAGTGCATCAGGGGCGTTTCATAATAACTTCTTAAATGTTAACTGGCAATATTCATCACCACAGTCAAGTATTGGGTAAATATACAGTGAAACGCACACTCAAGTCAACCCCTGCTCCTACCAAGTCCAAGTAATCCTCACCAAGCCCGTCTTTATCTTCACCATAAAAGTATAGCAAATGGATTAGAATATGTATGGATGGGAAGAACAGAGATTAGCTTTTGTTTGGACATATGAGAGCACTTCCTTTTGTTGTTTTTTAACAGTATGAAAAATATATACATTTATTTTGTTGAAGGAACAAGGGAATTATGGGATCATCAATTTTCTGTTTATTCATCCCATTGGGATAATTCCAGTTTGTTGTACTCTTTTTTTCTTTTTTTAAAATTTTTTTTATTTTTATTTATTTATGATAGTCACACACAGAGAGAGAGAGAGGCAGAGACACAGGCAGAGGGAGAAGCAGGCTCCATGCACCGGGAGCCCGATGTGGGACTCGATCCCGGGTCTCCAGGATCGCGCCCTGGGCCAAAGGCAGGCGCCAAACCGCTGCGCCACCCAGGGATCCCCATACTCTTTTTTTTCTTTTTTTACATTTTAAAAAATTTTAAATTCAATTAATTAGCCTATAATGTATTATTAAGTTTCAGAGGTAGAGATCAGTGATTCATCAGTCTTAGAGCACTTCCTTTTTACTCTAAAGGGTGGCAATACCTTTAGGAAACTTTAAATGTCACCAAGGCCAAGGATGGGATACCCCAGAGGTCTTGACCATTTTAATCTCCAAAGGACAGCACCACTGGCTCCACCCATCCTCTACATCTGTCTCAGCACTCTCTCTTCCTTAATGACTTCTTGGCCTCATGTGGAGAAGACCTTCATTTGTCCCAGGAAAGAAAGGAAGAAAGGTTTTAAAGGGAAAATAAAATATTTCAAAGGGAAAAGTGATCCGTTAGGAGAGCAACCAGAGAAAGGGGGGATGAGGAAGATGTGGTGGGAGCCCAAAGTAAAATCAAAAACCCACTGGAGAAATGAGAGATCTGAGAGATAAGAGAGAGGCTATGTATAATTTAGAGAGATGCCCATGGAGGCTCTTAGCTCAAGTGTCTGGGCAACAATATTTTTGTAGGTATCTAGATAGATAAAGAAATACAAGCAATACTGTACTGTTTAGAAAAGGATAATATACTATTTTCAACAAGGTTCACAAAGCTCCTACTACTGATCAGTTAGGGAATGCAGATGACCACATCTCAGTCCGACAGGCAAGGGCACGGAGGTAAAATATCATTTGAAAACTAAAGTATGGTCTTTCTTTTTTTTTTTTTAGATCAAGACACAGGCATAGTGAACAAGGGTACATATCCCAATTATTTGGTATCCTTTACTGCAAATATGGAAATAAACACAAGTCATGATATCCTGTCTGAAGAACAAATGGTTCCTTCTTAGTTCAGGGTGAAATGTAAATAATATCACTGAGTGGGAATTATATCAACAGTAAAAGTTATGAAACTATATTACTACAGTTAAGCCTCTCTTCTCAAAAATATGAATTAATAAGTGACAATCTATTTTGGGCCTTGAATACATTCAAGTTAGATTAAAAGGCCTGAACTTATTCTCTCATATGACAAATATTTCTGCAAGAACTTAGAAGTTAGATATCTGGATGCAGTGCTGAATAAGATTAAGTACCCATCCCTCACGGTGCTTACATTTAGTTAAAAGAGAAATATCAGACATAAAGAGAGAGATGAAAATTTCTATCATTTGTGATGCTCATCACATGAATTGATAAATTCCGTATTATCACTAATCTAGTACAAAGAAAAAGAAATTACATTAAGAATGATTCAAATCTAGAAAAATTTATTTGGTACAGTAATGTGAAAGGTTTTATGGATCAAGTTTTCAGTCAGTAAGAACAGAAACTTCTGATTTTAATAACACAGTCACATACTCCTTTCTACCAGTGAATTCAGTCTTTTGTCGAACAGACAGCTCACAAATTAGATTAAAACAATTTTTTGAAGTTATGCATATTTTAGCATTCACTAGGTGGGGTTGGCTTTCGGAAGCAGAAAATACTTTTTGTTGTTAGGGATCAGTTAGGGAACGCAGCGAACAATGGAATATTATGAACTACAGATATGAAACTGAAGCCAGGAAAAATACTTTGAAGGGTTATAGGTCTCCTGCTATGATAATAGCATTTCTTGAACTTTTAGTCACATAGTTCCTCATACGTACATTGTCAGCTCTATTTAATTTGCGTCCATGACCTGTGAAAGTATCTGTTTTAAAATAAGAACCTTCAGTATTCCTTTACCTTTAAATATTGAACCTTTCTGTTCAAAAGCAGAATTTGAAGAAGATTGGGAAATTTACTCTTTGCTCTTTTTGGGAGAAAATTAAGGATGTGCTGGTAACAAGCTCATGCTTTCCCTAGGCATGCTAGGCTTGTCTCTACCCCCTTAACTATTTTAGAATTAATACAGATTTATGTGAGAGTATAAACTATTTAGAAATGAAGACAGTTAGGAAGTAAATGTTGTTCTTAACTCCTTAATGTTCCAGTTCATAATATATTTCTTTTTTAAAAAAAGATTTTATTTGTTTGAGAGAGAGAGAGTGCAAGAGAAGAGGGGAAAGACAAAGGCAGAGGGAGAAGCAGGCTCCCCACTGAGCACAGAGCCCAATGTGAGGCTCTATCCCTGGACCCCAGGATCATGACCTGAGCTGAAGGCAAATGCTTAACTGACTGAGCCACCCATGTGCCCTTCATACTATATTTCTTAAAAATATAATTTTTATCTTAATGTCATCATAAATGAATATTTCTAATAAAAGTTTTAATTTTATAGACAAAGCCAAAGTCCTTCTAAACACAACTCAATTTCTCTTTCCTCCTCAAGAGTTTTTAGTATAATGGGTATCCTCTACGACTTTCTCCAAGCATATCCAGAAATGTGTGTATGTGTACTTTTTAATCTATCATGTGTCAGAGATCTTTCTAATGAGTCAGTAATTGCTTGTTCTTTTTTTTTAATTAAAAAAAGCAATTACATAATATGCCATAGTAAGGATATACCAGTTGATGTTGTTATATCTTATTAATGGACATTTAGGCTGTTTATAGTTTTCTAATACTGCATTAAACAATATTTCAATGAGCAATCTTGTGCATGGATGTGACTAGTTTGGTAGAATAGATACAGTAATCGGCTTTTCTAAGGAAATAAATTTCTACATAAGAAAATTCCCTGTTTCATTCGATATATGCTCCCTGGCCATAAAGATTTGCAGCAAACATACAAGATGGTTTCCTCCTGTCTTTCCAATTATTACTATAACTGGCTAAACTGAAATTCTAAATGACAGACCACGGGCTTTAATTTTGCAAGCAACCTCTCTGCCTTCCTTTCTCTTCTCTTTAAGGGGAGCAAACAGAAATAAGAACTGATTAATCCCAAATCACAAGGCTCACACATGTAAGGAAGACACAATAAGAGGAAGTCAAAATAACAGGAATAAGCAGTTTCCCTTTTTTATTTGTTTTAGTTTCAGGCTGAATAAATGCAATGAAATCCCCCACTGCTATATAATCTTTTCGGAAGCCTCTCCCCAGCTGCTAGAGTATTGTGTGTTCTCTAAATAGGCAGTGTTCTACAAGCTGAATTCCCCCTTTCTTGCCTCAAAGGCATATGAAAAACAGACCACAGGAAGATATCGATTAAGTGAGAAATTTGTTTTTTTTTTTTTTTGAATCTTCACTCTTAAACCCCTAAAGGCCATAATTTCTAACATGAACAATGATGTGATAAAACGCAGTATAGCATGTAGCTGATATCAGATAATCACTCTTAAGAGTCAGCTGTTTTTTCTGGGGCTCAATGTTTTTCTGAATGCAACAAAGACACTCAATCACTTAAGAATGTAGTTCTCATTTTTATAAATACCCAATTTAGAAATAGTCCATATATATGACCAGCTTTTCCTGCTTCTTTTGGCTCTTTTCTGCCAGAGTACCCACCAGTGAACTGGTACATCCCATTCAGCAATTTCATTCTCTTCTCAGGGCAAAACACTTTTTGGGAGCTCCTATCATTCTCAAAGGAACCAAGCCAAGAGGAAACAGAGAAGAGGTTTTGTGAGATGTATTTCTGGCTTCACCAGCTGCAACTTAATACTGTTTCTTCCTTTTTTTCCCCTATGCCCACTGTTCCATACCTTATTTTTTCACTTACTATATCTCATAGAGTGTTATACATAAAAACCTATCTCTCATTCTCTTTAATAGCTGCATAGTATTCTATTGTGTAATCATACCATAATTTACTCAACCAGAACCCTAACAGACACATAAATTGTTTCCAGTATTTTGCTGCTATGACCAATATTGCAATAAATATCCTTACACATAAATTTTATTGCATAGGTCTAAGTACATGTGTAGGATAAATTTCTAAAAGTGGATCACGAAACTAGGTTAGTAGGATCATAATCAGCATTTAATGAAAAATAAAGTACAAAAGAAAAAAATAGTATAATATAGTATGGTATAAATATTATAGTAAAACATAAAATTAGTATATATTTTAGTGAAGTTTTTGTTTTACTTAATACACATATATGTGTAATATGTGTATTGGTGTATATGTGTGTCCTGGGTTGTGGCAGAATGATGGAATGTATTTCAAAAATGTTTGAAAGATACCTCTTTAGACTCTGGTATGATAAAGAGGAAGTATCTTTATCATAGCCTTCTTTCTTCTTCCCCTAAGCTCTATGATCTTTTTATTGCGTAGCTTGTGAACTTACGTTGGTTTTCCAGGCAGAGACAGTTGAATTATTTAGGGTGGGTTGGAAAAGAAGAATATTAACAATATCAGGTACAATAAACAGGGAAGAATTTCACTGTAGTTCTAATTAGCTCTAATATCTTTTCCTACAGAGTAATATGTAACTAAATTATCTTCTTAGGGCATGACTGTTAACAAACAGAAATTTGAATAAGAAGCTATTGTATAAGATTATTATATTTAAAAGCAAGTGTTTCTGATTTTAAAGTTTTTACATATAATTCAGAAGTTTTGGAGAAAAAAATTAAAATGTGCTTATGATTCTGTTACCCAGTGACAAGCACTATTAATACAAAATTACAAATTTCAAGGGTGCCTAGATGGTTCAATCAGTCAATCATCTGACTCTTGAATTCAGCTCAGGTCATAATCTCAGGGTTGTAAGACCGAGCCTCCCCTTTGGCTCTGTGCTGGGCATGGAGCCTGCTTAAGATTTCTCTCTCTCTCTGCCACGCCCCCTCCTCACTTGTGCACTTGTGTGCACTGTTTCTCTCTCAAAAAATAAATTAATTAAATAAAACTACAAATTTCAATCTATTTGTTTGAGTCATTTTCCTGTGTATATACACACGCATACATGTTATTTTTATAATCAAGATTAAAGGATATATTTAATGTTATGACCTGCTTTGCAAATTTAACATTACACTGTAGGTACATTACCATGCCATTAAAACTTCTTCATATGCACCATGTTTTATAAAATAGCTATATAAAATAGCAACATAATAGTCCACCATGTGTATGTATTACCTAATTCATATAGCCATTAGCCAAGGACTGCTTTTTATAAAGAATTAATTGGAACTAGAACAAAATAACTATGCTATCATGAGCTGTTTAGGAGGTAATTGGAAGTAACGTATAGAAAATTTTTATGTAAATACATTTTTACATAAAACTATTTAGACTATAGCAGCTCTCCTCAATAAATAGGAGTCCTGAGATTAGTATTTATAATAAAAGAAACCAACATTGAATTTTTAATTCAAAAGCATAATAGAGAAGTAATCCTATGTCTACTTATTCTGTAATAACTCTCTGGAACAGCATTCAAGTATAGGGATGTTGCCTATAAATAAATCCCCTTTAAAATAAAGTTTCTTAAAAATAAAATAAAATAAAATAAAGTTTCTTCCTGTGGTCCAAATTAACAATGAAAAAAAATGCTTTCTAGGAAATAATAAACAGTATATTTTGAAATCTATTTATTGCCCAGTGATATGACATAATAAATACAATTGAAATCATTTAACATGACAAGATAATCTTTAATCTTCAGTTAGATAGATTAGTTCTGTTACTTCTAGGAAAGAGGTAATATTCTATCAGAAGGTGAAAAATATAATAGTTTGTTTTTTTCTCTTTAGAACAATTATTTATCCAAAATAATAAATAAAATTATTTATCAAAAACAAAAAAGAAGATAGAGGGGCACCTGAGTGGCTCAGTCAGTTAAGTGTCTCTGCATTCCACTCAGGTTGTGATCTCAGGGTCCTGGGATCAAGCCCTGCATCCAGTTCCCTGCTCAGCAGGAGTCTGATTCTTTCTCTGCCCCTCCCTGCCACTCATTCTGTCTCTCTCTCTCTCCCAAATAAATAAATAAAATCTTTAAAAAAGTAAGAAGATGTAAACTATTAAAGCTAATAGAGACAAAGGATAAAAATTGCTTTAAAGAGAGTTCATTAAAGCAGCAGAAGTAGTTTCT
The DNA here is from genome assembly GCF_048418805.1 of Vulpes vulpes. Lineage (NCBI taxonomy): Eukaryota > Metazoa > Chordata > Mammalia > Carnivora > Canidae > Vulpes > Vulpes vulpes. The sequence goes on along the minus strand of NC_132787.1, from coordinate 48,738,400 downwards.
TTTTTTGAGATGTCTCATTTTTACAATTAAGTTTTACCATTGGAAAAATAATTATTGAACTCCCTTTAGCAAAATTTTAAAAAGTAAATTATATAATTTTAGTTTCTTAAAAGCAGTAGAGCAAAGCTGAAAAAACTACTCCACATCACTCTATTTGATCTAAGAGAAGGTCAATAAATGTTGCCAGAGGCAAGGGAAACAAAAGCAAAAATGAACTATTGGGACTTCACGAGGATAAAGTTTCTGTACAGTGAAGGAAACAATCAACAAAACTGAAAGGCAAGCTATGGAATGGGAGAAGATATCTGCAAATGATATATCTGATAAAGGGTTAGTATCCAAAATCTACAAAGAACTTATTAAACTCAATACCTAAAAAACAAATAATCTAGTTTAGAAATGGGTAGGAGACAAGAACAGACATTTTTCCAAAGAAGATATCCAGATGGCTAACAGACATATGAAAAGATGCTCAACATCACTCATCATCAAGGAAATACAAACCAAAACCACAATGAAATACCACCTCACACCTGTCAGAATGGCTAAAATTAACAGAGGAAACCACAGATGTTGGTGAGGATACAAAGAAAGGGGAACCCTTTTACACTGTTGGGAATGCAATTTGATGCAGCCACTCTGGAAAAGAGTATGGATGTTCCTCAAAAAATTAAAATTGAACTACTCTATGATCCAGCAGTTGTACTACTTGGTATTTACCCAAAGAATACAAAAATACAGATTTGAAGGGTATATGCACTCTGATATTTATACCAACATTATCAACAATACCGAAACTATGGAAAGAGTCCAAATGTCCATTGACTGATGGATGGATAGAGATGTGGCACACACACACACACACACACACACACACAGAGGAATATTACTCAGCCATCAAAAAAGAATGAAATCAGGACATTTGCAATGACATGGATGGGGGTAGAGTATATTATGCTAAGTTAAAGAAGTCAGTCAGAGAGAGAAAACATGATTTCACTCATATGTGGAATTTAGGAAACAAAACATGAGCGTGTGGGAAGGGAAGAAAAAAAAGGTGGGCAGGCAAATCATAAGAGACTCTTAATGATAGAGAACAAACTGAGGATTGATGGAGGGAGGTGAGTGGGAAATGGGTTAAATGGATGATGGGTATTTAGGAGGGGACTGGTTATGATGAGCATTGGGTGTTACATGTAATTGATGAATCACTAAACTGTATTCCAGAAACCAACATTTCACTATATATTAACTAACTAGAATTTAAATAAAAATTTGGAAGAAAAAAACAAACACTAATTCAAAAACATTAACAAAAAAAAAAAAAAAAGGAAAAGACAAATGATACCAATAGACTTTCTTAATGCAGGGTTGCTAAAAAATTTCAATTTGTAAAACAACAACAACAACTCAGTATCTGTGAAGTATAATAAAATAGGGTATGCTTGTACTTATATATGGATGATTGAAAGACAATTCTTCATATATTACAAAGAAGATAATTTATAAATTACTCTTTATATAATTTGCAGTCATCAATAAAGATAAGAAAAAAAAACAAATAAGAGAAGGTCAGTAAGAAAGGGAGGAAGCTCTTTTTCAAACAGTATTTCAGACACAAAGCTAGGACATAAAAACTAATTATCTTGGGTAGCCTGGGTGGCTCAGCAGTTTAGCACTGCCTTCAGCCCAGGGCATGATCCTGGAGACCTGGGAATTGAGTCCCGCATTGGGCTTCCTGCATGGAGCCTGCCTCTCCCTCTGCCTGTGTCTCTGCATCTCTCTCTCTCTCTCTGTGTCTGTCATGAATAAATAAATAAAATCTTAAAAAAAGATAATTAGTTGTTTTTTTAAAAAATAGTTTATTTATTTATTCATGAGAGACACACACACACAGAAGCAGAGACACAGGCAGAGGGAGAAGCAGGCTCCATGCAGGGAACCCGATGTGGGACTCGATCCCAGATCTCCAGGATCACACCTCGGGCTGAAGGCAGCGCTAAACCACTGGGCCACTGGGGCTGCCCACTAATTATCTTCTCAATTTATACAGCAAAACCACAGGACAAAATCCAATAGTCCCTCCTGATAAAAACTCTGAGCAAATTAGAAGTGGAAGGAAACTGCCTCAACTTGATAAAGAACATTTGTTAAAAAATTACAGTCAACATATTTTTTTTTTAATTTTATTTTTTTTTATTTATGATAGTCACAGAGCGAGAGAGAGAGAGGCAGAGACACAGGCAGAGGGAGAAGCAGGCTCCATGCACCGGGAGCCTGATGTGGGACTCGATCCCGCATCTCCAGGATCGCGCCCTGGGCCAAAGGCAGGCGCCAAACCGCTGCGCCACCCAGGGATCCCACAGTCAACATATTTAATGATGAAAAACTGAGTGTTTCTCCCCTAAGATCAGGAACAAGACAAAGATACCTTCATTATTTTTGACAGTGTACTGGAGATTCTTGCAATAAGGCAAGAAAATTTTTTAAAAATTTAAATCAGAAAAAAATGAATAAACTGTCTTTATTTGCAGACATGATTACTTGTAGAAAATCCAATGGAATTTATAAAAAGGCTATTAGAACAATTAAGTGAGTTTAGCAAGGTTGCAGAATAAAGAATCAATATATAAAATCAATTTTATTTTTGTAGAATAATAAACAGAAACTAACATTTAAAAAACAAGCCTGGGTGGCTTAGTGGTTGAGCGCCTGCCTTTGGCCCAGGGTGTGATCTTGGAGTCCCGGGATTGAGTCCCACATCGGGCTTCCTGCATGGAGCCTGCTTCTCCCTCTGCCTGGGTTTCTGCCTCTCTCTCTGTGTCTCTTGTGAATAAATAAATAAAATCTTTAAAAAAAATTTAAAAATGCCATTTATAATATAAAAAATAGTAAATACTTAGTGATACATCTGACAAAAGATGGGAAAGGCCTATATACACTGAAAACTATAAAGTGCTGCTGAGAGACCTAAATAAATGGAGAGAAATACCATGTTCGTGGATTAGAAAAGACAATATTTTTTTTAAATCTTTATTTTTTTAATGTTTTTTTTTTAATTTTTTATTTATTTATGATAGTCACACAGAGAGAGAGAGAGAGAGAGGCAGAGACATAGGCAGAGAGAGAAGCAGGCCCCACGCACCGGGAGCCTGACGTGGGATTCGATCCCGGGTCTCCAGGATCATGCCCTGGGCTAAAGGCAGGCGCTAAACCGCTGCACCACCCGGGGACCCCGAAGACAATATTTTTTAGATTTCAATTCTCCCCAAATTGATCTATAGACTCAATGCAATCTCAATCAAAATCCCAATAGGATTTTTAGAGAAATTGATGAGGGGATTCTAAGATTCATATGGCTATGCCAAGGAGCATGAATAACCAAAACAACTTTGGAAAAACCACAAGTTGGAAAATTAACACTACCTGATTTTAAGACTTAGTTACATTATAAGGTTACATTATAATCAAGAAAATGTGGGGCACCTGGGTGGCTCAGTGGTTGAGCATCTGCCCTTGGTTCAGGTAGTGATCCTGGGGTCCTGGGATCGAGTCCTGCATCAGGCTCCCTGCACAGAGCCTGCTTCTCTCTCTGCCTATGTCTCTGCCTCTCTCTCGTGTCTCTCATGAATAAAGTCTTTAAAAAAAGAAAATGTGGTATTGGCACCAAGATAGATCAACGGAACAAAAAAAGAGTCTAGAAATAAACCCATAAATATATGAAAAACTGATGTGACAAAGACGTCAAGGCCATTCTACAGAGAAAGGTCAGTCTTTTTGACCAATGGTGCTAGAACAATTGGACATCCATATGAAAAAAAAAAAGACTTGGATCCATACGTTGTACTATATAACAAATCAATTAAGTGAAATTGTATCATAGACCTAAGTGTAAAACTTAAACTATAAAATTATAGAAAAAAACACAGGAGAAAACCTTTCTGACCTTGGTTTAGGCAAAGAAGCAAAATCCATTAAAGAAACATTGAGAAATTAGACTTCATCAAAATGAAAAACTTTTACTCTTCACAAGATACAGTTAAGGAGTACCTGGGTGGCTGAGTCAGTTAAGTGTGTGACGTTGATTCAGGTGATGATCTCATACTCCTGGGATTGAGCCCCTCATTGTGCTTCCTGCTCGCTAGGGAGTCTGCTTGTCCCTTTGTCGTCTCTCCCCCACCCCCCCTCCCCATGCTTTCTCTCTCAAATAAATGAATGAAACCTTAAAAAGATGCAGCGAAGAGAATGAAATGACAAGCCACCAATTGGGAGAAAATAATTGCAAGATCAAGATCTAATAAAGGACTTGCATGTAGATATATAAAAAAATCCTCAAAACCCCAAAATGAGAAAACAATTCAATTTTAAAAACAGTCAAAAAATTTGAACAAATCAGAAAACAATACAGATGGTGAAGAAGCACATGAAAAGGTGCTTAACATCATTAGTCAATAAGGAAATGCAAATTAAAACTACAATGAGATATTACACATCTATTAGAAAGGCTAAGATTAAAAAGACTGGCCATACCAAGTGTTGGTAAGGATGTGGAACAACTAGAACACTTATATATAGCTGGTGGGAATGCAAAGTAGTATAACCACTTTGGAAAAGTTTGGCAGTTTCTTAAAGTAATAACAACAAACATACACCCACCAGGTAATAGAGCCATTCCATTCCTAGGTATTTATCCAAAAGAAATGAAAGCATAGGTCTATGCAAAGCCTTGTATATGTAGTTTTATTTGCAGCAGTTCAAAACTGGAAACAAAACACTAGTCAGTAATAAAAGGAATGAACTATCAATACAATAACAACATGGATGAGTCTCAAGATAATCATACTTGAATGAAATACCAGACCAAGAAAAAAAAATGTACATTCTCTATGATTCCACTTATATAAAATTCTAGGAAATGCAAACTAATCTCTAGTGGATTAGTGGGTTGGGTGAGTTGGGAAGGTTATTAGGTAAAAGGATTACAGAGGGGAAAGAGGAAGATGGGGGAGGGGTGGATATGTTCCTTTTCTTAATTGTAGTTACATTGCATGAAGGTATACATCTAACAAAACATTAATTTATACACATTAAGTATATGCAGCTTATTGTGTGTCAATTATACCTCAATAAAGCTGTTTAAAAAAAAACAAAATATAAAGTATGCCAAATCAAACAATAGAGAAATACACAATGAAATCAATGTGAAAAAAAATCAATTCTAAAAAGGCTTCCACTTTGTCCCTGTATTTCCTGTTTGCATTATGGGTGGGAAGGGGGATATAACATAACATCTGTTTCATGCCCCAGAGCACACCCTTAACCCTTGTCAGCTGTCTCAAAATACATGCTTTTGGTGGTGGGGGAAAGGATGGATCAACTCAAAATCATCAATTCCCATAAGAAAAACAAGCTAAAGTATAAGCCTTATTGACAACAAAGATTTAATCTAAAGATTCATCTTTCTTATGAAGATAGCATATTATCAGTATGTCTTGCTTTATGGAATATGCTTTTATTCAAAATGGATGGGCTGTAAAACTTATGTTTTAATAATAATAACTAAGAGTAAATGAGCACTGAGCACCTCAAATAGCATTTGCTATTTCATTTAATCCTCACAATAATTATATCATTTTACTGATAAAGTTTACAAGGTAAATAACTGGTTGAAGATCACACAATTAAATGGCACTGCTCTAATCTTGATTTGAAAGCTCCATGCTTTTAACAGCTGCACTTAATTGAATATTCTAATCGATAGTTTTGTAGAGTGCCTAGCAATTTTCGTTATGCCTCTTGAAATCCGCTGGGATTTCACATATGGACTTCACTCAGAGAGAGCAGGAATAAAAAATATTAGCCTTTCCAACTATAAAAAAATTAAAATATGGCCAAAATGCCCACTGATTAATTCCTTTCTCAAAGATGTTTTATAATAAAGGTTATGAATATAAATCTAAAAATCTTAATAAAATCTGATATGACTCAGATCTAAGACTTGCAAATATAATATACCCAATGTGGATGACTCAAAAATAAACAATTTGATCTAACTTTTATAAACCATCAAATTTACTTTTTAATTTTTTAAAATGGCCACTAAGGGTCCTCCACCTTTCTCTGGAGTAGTCAGACTTCACAGGGAAGCCATCTCCTAGATCTGCTTAGATTTAATGAGCTGAGGCTCTCTTTTGAACTGTGTGACTCCACCCCAGCCTCCCTGGGACAGTTAGTTCATGAGCAATGTAATTTGTTTTCACTGTGGAAGGGATTCCTATAGTGTTCTCATTCATGAAAATAAGCTGGTCAAAGAGAAAGACTTTCACAAAGAATGTTTTACTCTGACATAATCTCTTGTAAAACAGAAAATCACTTTATATAAAAGTTCAATTAGGACCAAATACAGTATAAATGGCCTCTGTAACAATCAGACTTTAAATATAGAAAAGCGTAATATAGTGTAATATAGAAAAGCGTAATATAATATATAATATAGTGTAATATAGAAAGCGTATAGAAAAGTGTAATATAATATATAATATAGTGTAATATAGAAAAGCGTAATATAGTGTAATATAGAGTATTACACTATTTTATACTGGCTTTCCTGGTTCTATGCCAAACATGTCTTGGCTGCAATAGAAGAATGAGGAGGCTTTTATATTTTGGGGAGAAAAGTAATTATGGTGGGGGCTCTTCTAGAAGGGTGTAGTTGCAATCTGGCACTTTGCAGAAATTCTAGAAAATGAATGAAGTTCTTTTATAATTATAGCTCTATATGTAGGATCTGGGACCTTTATATTAAATATATCCCTAGAAAAGCCCAACCCTTGCCAATGTGACCTGCAATTTATCTAGCAGCAAGAGTGAACCCATATGGTTTTATTCAAAGTTGCAGGGTTGAGGAATAGATTTTATGCCCAGGAAAAAACAAAACCTATTTTGAAGGTGAGGGAAAAAAAGATAAGCTTTTTTCACTTTAACATAAGGAAAAAACAATCATAACTATCAAAACCTTTTTAACCCACTAAGCATGAATTAAGAAAGAATACTAAATGGAAGAAATTAGTAAGCTGCCATATTAGAGAAGTCCAACAGGTGTTTGTTGTTAAGCAAGAATTATAGACATACTAACAAAATCTTTATATATTATAGAAACCCAAAGACAAATAAAAAAACTACAAATAAAAAGAGATTTCCTTTTAAGAATCTGGTATGGCAGTTGCTTTTCTCAAAGGACTGAAACAGTTTTGACCCTAGCTGCTGCTTATTTTATCTAACAATAGACTGTTTAAAGACATCTCACTTCTGGCGAAGCTATTCATTTCAACCTAAACTGCATCTAGCTTAAGCCTCAGAAGATAGCTTTATCACCTTCAAGTTGTATGCAGACTAAACACAACACTTGTGCCCAATTCTAAATGATATCTTATATCCAAATGCTCCCTTAATTATAGTTCCTGCTTCTCAAGCTGCTCTTTCAACTTGTCAGAAGCTGCCTAAAATAAATAAAATCAGATTCATGCAGAAAAAAATGTATTTTAGGAAAACACATGCAACAAGCACCTACACATCTGTTAACATTAAAACCAGAAGGCAGTATGTTGCAGCCACAAAAGAACAAGCTGTAAAATTTAATAATTCACAACATTCACACTGAAATTTTACGGCAGTCTTTTAATGCAACGCATCATAATGGCACAATTGCTTCATCTGTTCCACGAAGATTTATTGCATGTCTATATGCTAGGCCTGATGCTGGGGACTGAGGATATATAATGATTAGCAAAATAGACACATAAAGCTTTACGGGTTTGTTTGGTTTCTAAGGCTGAAAAGCAAAGAGAAAATAAGATCGGTCTGGTTTTTCCATTAGAGGTGGCCATCCTCCCATCTCCTACCTCAATTGTGAAGGGGTTGAGGCCCACACGTTTTTGTAAAAGTCAACGGTAATATTTATGGGGAACCGCTTCCCGGAGTCCCAGTGCTAACAGAGGTAGATCCTTAGCTGAGTCTATTTAACACATGTTGCCAAACCACTGTAGTTTTCTAAAATCTGATTGCTATTTATAATAATATTGCTCTTGGAAAATGCTTTCTGGGTTTTAAAACGAGTCATCGCCATGAACAAAGTACTTGCCGGTGCAGCTGAGGCAGTGAACTCTTTGGGTTCTAAGCTGATGACGCCTATGGACAGGAGAGCCAGGCTCTCAGATGAAAACCAAGAGAAAGAAGTGAGAAAACAGTCAATAGGAGTGAGGATTAGGAACGAGCTCACACTTCCTCCAATACTTTTTTTCTTTTCTCTTCATTGAGCAGATAAATATAGGATAAGAAATGGGAGGGTGTCCTCCCATTTAATCAGGTTAAATCAGGTTAGGACTACTGGTAACAATGGGATGGGGTTATGAGAAATAGAATAGTTTCTGGGATGAACAGGGAGAGGAAGAAAATTCACCAATGCTGACAAACAGGGAAGGCCTGTGGAAGTGGCAGAAATGAGTCACCAGCCAGAGTGAATATTTATATATAATGTATGTCAGCAGGGGAGTCACTAAAAAACACCACTGAGGGCACATTAGAGTCATCCATTCACAGTATTAGCGACCACTGACTGTTCATTGGATGTGGGGTACATGGTAAGCACCGAAAGAATATATACGTAAAGGGGAAAAATGAATCCTACACTGTTGCAGCATCTGCAATGCTTGGCAAACTGTAGTATGACACAAATACTAGTTATTAATCATTTATTCTTATTACAGAGAAGGAAACTTTGCTCCAGACAGATTGAATGACATGACCAAAGTCATACAGTTCTAATTAGGTGATGTGGTAGGCAAAGACTCAGGCAATGAGCTTAAACGTATGTGACCAGGCAGGTGCCAAAGCCATAAACATGTGATCCATGCTGATCAAGACTGAAGAAGCCAGGAAAGGAAGAAAATAAGACAGATGCTGTCCCCACCCCTCCCTCCAAATCAGAATGGAATTGCCTCATGCACCCTGGAGAATGAAACCACTGGAAATTACTTATCACACATGACAAAGCTACCAGGGAAAACAACATAACAATAGTTTTCAGTGATAAACTAACCAAGACATATTTATTAGACAGAAATGTCAGTCTTTTTCAATCATTCTTGAAAAACAAATCAGCATGTCACTTAAAAAGCATACAGAAATAATAGGTTTAGATTATATTCTTATCACAATTGTAGTTTTAGAGTAATCCAAGAAAAGACTATCCAGATATGACTTAATGAATACTCTATACTCTTACTCTATATCAGGGCAGGAAGAGAAAAGGTTTTTTTTCTTTTTTTAAAGATTGATTTTATCTATCTATCTATCTATCTATCTATCTATCTATCTATCTATCATCATCTTTTTTTTAATAATAAATTTATTTTTTATTGGTGTTCAATTTGCCAACATACAGAATAACACCCAGTGCTCATCCCATCAAGTGCCCTCCTCAGTGCCCGTCACCCATTCACCCCCACTCCCCGCCCTCCTCCCCTTCCACCACCCCTAGTTCGTTTCCCAGAGTTAAGAGTCTTTATGTTCTGTCTCCCTTTCTGATATTTCCCACACATTTCTTCTCCCTTCCCTTATATTCCCTTTCACTATCTATCTATCTTTTTGAGAGAGAGAGAAAACATGAGCAGGGAGAGGGGCAGAAGGAGAAACAGACACCCCATCCCCACCTCTGAGCTGCTCCACTGAGCAGGGAGCCCGATGTTGGGCTTGATCCCAGGACTCTGGATCATGACCTGAGCTGAAGGCAGACACCCTACCAACTGAGCCACCCACATGCTCCTTTTAGAGCAGTTTGGCTCAAAGAAAAACTAAGTGGAAAGTAATTTCCATATATCACATACCTACCTCCCTACCCCTGTTGTCTTAACACATACCAAATATGAAAACAAAATAAGAATTCTTCATCTGGGGTCTAGGGAATCCAGAGGTGGTCTTCATGGGGTCCCTGATCTCCCTGATACTAACTATCTCCTGAATTTTAGTATATGGATATACATACATTTTTTTTTTTTTTTAGGAAGCAGGGCTCATTGGATTCTGAAGCAGTTGGCATTCAAAAATGGTTAAGGCCTCTAAGCTAAAGAATGAAGTTCAAGGTCCAGACATGAGGTAAGGGAACTAAAGGAACTATTTTGGGGTCAGAAAGACTTTATCAGTGTCCCTAACAGCATACCACATAGGTAGCTGCCAGAGCAAATATCACTCTGTTATACCCAGGCCTCTAACTTGAACAGAGCTATAGAAATACCCAAGTTAAAGTAATTACAACCAATGAAACAGACTTTCAAAACATATGATGATCTCTTTTTTTCTTTTAACATACCTTTAAAGCCTCTATCACAAGGTCCCTTGCTTCAAGCTCTCCTTCAAGAATACTAAACAGCATTAGGAGTTCAGGCTTGCTGAGTTTTTCCAGATTCATCCTGAAAGCCTAAAACACAGATAGCAATCAGACAATCTCCAGTAGACAGAGTGAGTTTGATATTACTAAAGAAAAAATAAAGTGAGTCAGACAAGAAAAGAGTAACAATTACAGTAAAAAAATGCTTTCAGAAGGCCAACGATTATAATTAAGTAGGAAAAAAGAAGAGCTTTCTGATGTTAATCATAAACTGAGCAGTGAGAGAAAATAAAATTCACCTTAATTATGGATTTCATCACCACTCAGAAAGATCAATTTTCCATCATTTTTCCTCCAGGCATATTTATGAACATCCTGGGAGGTCTCAGAAAGAGTTAGTCATGAGTTTTGTTCACTAGAAGCATAGGTAAAATCGTGTCACCATGAATACTATTTTACCAGAAAGTTGTGAGACCATGAAAACACTTCCCAGTTTTAGAGAACCAAATAAAACATTCTGGCATCCCTCGGAAGTTGGCTGAAATGAAATTTGGGCAAAGAGAATGTCCAGTGGCAGTATGGGAGAGATTTTTCTTTTAAACCATCTACTTTTGGGGGCAGCCCAGGTGGCTCAGCGGTTTAATGCCGCCTTCAGCCCAGGGCCTGATCCTGGAGACCTGGGATCAAGTCCCACATAGGGCTCCCTGCATGAAGCCTGCTTCTCCCTCTGCCTGTGTCTCTGCCTCTCTCTCTCTCTCTCTGTGTCTCTCATGAATAAATAAATAAAATCTTTAAAAAATAAAATAAACCATTTACTTTTGCATAATAAGTATTCTTTGTGAAAGTAGACAGTTTAAAAAAAAAACACCTATCACAGTATTTAGATTTCATAGAGTAAAATAAGACTTCAATGCAACCATCATACAAATATGCTTTTAAATAATTTCTTAAAATATACTGTTGTTTAAACTTAATTGGACAGACTACTGCAAACTGAATTTATCTGATTCAGCAAGTTCCCATTTCTATGAAGTCTTAACATCTTTTGAAAAGTGTTTTTTTTTTTTTTTTAAAGATTTTATTTATTCATGAGAGATGCAGAGAGAGGCAGAGACATAGGCAGAGGGAGAAGCAGGCTCCCCATGGGGAGCCTGATGCAGGACTCGATCCCAGGACCCCGGGATCACGACCTGAGCTGATGGCAGATGCTCAACCACTGAGTCACCCGGGCATCCCAGCATCTTTTGAAATATATTAAATGGCAAACTGCAGAGCACAAACTCAATCCTTTTCACAAGACTGATTTCTCAAAACCACATCTAGACAGAAGTTAGACTGCTACACAATTTTCCAAAGGTTTTCTGACCAGTGGGTAGGATACATTTTATAACTCCCAAAGCTGAGCAAATACTACCCTCCTTCTCCCACTCTTTCCTTCCAAATTGTCCCTCTCATATACTTTTCTTTAAAGTGAATTATAACATGACCAGTTCCCACACCCTTTAGTACTTCCCCACTCTTACGAGCACATGAAAGTTTAGAAGGCACACAAAAGAGTCATTGATTCCTTTCAGAGCTATTGCCTCTAATTGCAGGAGAGCATGCAGCAAGGCGGACTTTGCTGTGTTGTTAGATTATGTTCCAGAACATGCTGTGCAAATCTTTTGCCACATGGCAAGATATGTTCCATCTGACTTCAGTTCTAACTGTTAACTTTTGAACTACTGAGTTTTAGCCGCTAGTAAGTGATCCTTACCTCAGGGTTATAGAGACATCTCACAATGGGTATTTTAGAAATAATTAAAAAAACAAAAACAAAACCCCACAAACCTAATAAAGCCACACTTAATTTGAGATGGTATGTTGGAAAGAGCATGTAGCTTTGTATTCAGAGGGATGCCAGGTCTGCATCTTCTCAGTTGCGTGATCTGGGGCAAGTTTTCCAATTCTCAGTTTTCTTATCTGTGAAAGGGGGATGATGATATCTAACCACAGAGCTGCTGTAAAGATTGGGTTAATAAATGTGAAACATCTTGCCAAGTTCCTGATACAAGCTGAACAATGCTTTAATTATAAATAACTGCTATCCTCTCTCATTTTCCAAAGAATTCTAAGAAAGGCATTACCAAAATGGGGGACACCCAAGATCAATGACCTCAGAAATACCTTCAAGCTGCCCTTTTGTGGTTGAGAAACACAAATGAAGAGGGGGTGATAGCATCCTGGAGTGAACAACGGTGAGGGATTTAAATCATCCATTGAGTCACACTGGTTGCTTAGATGAAACCCTTCCCTCTCTCCCTGATGGTTTCATGTTTTAATCTCTCAGAGATTAAAAAGCAGAGGAAGAATCTTATCATTTTCTGCCTGTCCCCTTCCCTCCCACGATGGCAAGCAGAATAATGGGCACTTGTAAAAGTACCCTATGAATCCCAACTACACTGAGTAAATCATCTGGACGTAGAAGAACTAAAGTAATAATGATGGTGTTTACACATATTCTCTTTTTCTTCAATATCCTTATTTAGAGACCTAATACTGGGGTTTAAGGAAGCAGTGCAAAGTGAAAACAGACTGGGAGTGAGAAGTACAGAATTATAGTGTGAGCTCTGCCACTAAGCAGCTATAGGGCCTTGAGGAAAAAAGTACCCAGTTGCTCTGACACTGAGTCTCCTCACAGGTAAAATCACACAGACTACATAATCTCCTAAAGTCCTTCTTGTTTCCATTCTAAGCTTTCCAGGGCAAAAATCAAGAATTAATTAAGGAATCCAATGAAATAAGAATAGAATGAATATACAAGAACTAAAACAGATGGTACCTAAATCAAAGTCCTGGGTCTGTGGTGATAAGTATACATCCTCACAAAAGAGAAAAATTGAAAACAATCTCCAGAGTCACTTCTTGCCTCAGGCAAGAAAAAATTTCACTCCTTGTCAATGGCATAAAGCAACTATAGTGTCCCACTGTCTACATTTGTAGATCACTTCTGCACACAAATTTTAATAATCTGGAACATTCTGCTAATATGTACCCATTCATCCAGCTTAGTGTCTACATGAAGTGAATACAATACACATATGACACAGGAGGGAAAAAAAGGGCTTCAGCTGTGTAACTGAAAAACCAATAGGTCTGTTTTCACATATTCCTATAACCCTTCTTTAGAAATACTAAAATTCAGCAGTTCTTTGCTGTTCCTTATATTTGAATCCAATTTCAATATATATAAGACATTGCAATATGTTTAATATAAATGAAAGACAGTAAAACTGCTGTATGTTTCAGGGTGCTAGTAATATTCCTGAGAGTAGGGGTAGAGGTGGGGGTGGGGATGGGGATACTGACCTGATACTGACTGATAATCGGCAGTCACACTTTTGTCCTCGAGTATGAATTCTTAAGGTCTTCTTCAGTCAAAATTTGGGAAAATTGACAAATATATTTAAAATGCCATCAGCATGGTGGAAAAGTGTCCGATGCTGCAAAATAATAAGAAATTTATTGTCTATGTGACCATACTACAAACGATTTGATAAATCCCGTGAATGTCATCAACTGTCATTACAGCTGATAAGGCCTGACAGGTGTGGGTTGACACTGACAAGAAAGAATATAGTCACTTCTTCAAGTGGAAGCTGAGTAATATAGGGAAAATACCATGAATCTGACTTCCTTTTGGCAATTACAGTTAGGGAAGGTAATGGCTTTCAAAATCTTTTTCATTTTAAGAGGTCCACTGCCATTTCAAGGGCGAACTTAAGAATGTCCTAGAAGAGAAAAATGGCTTTGTTTCCCTGAATTGACAACACCTATTTGCTTAAATCACCATGACTGATGCACAATACGTTCAGATGGAAAAATAACACAATTACAACCGAACTTTTCAAACCGCTAAATTTAAGGTTCGCACTTATCCCCTACCTCTTGCCTCTCAATGAACAAACAAAGCAACCTGTCGCCACCTAGGCTTTGTCTTTAAGGCGAATTACTCATCCCAGCTCCTATATTTTATTTATTTATTTTCCAAATATTAAGTGTTGGATTATATGCAAATTCTGTGTTTATGGTTTTCTAGTAATATATCAGACCCAGCAATTTTTTAAAAAAAATTTAGGCTTTAAATTTTATTTGATGAAATATAATTTCTGTCTCCCACTTTAAGGTACCAGCTCTTAAATTTGACTCCAATTTTTGCCCAATATATAAATGATTTGGCCCAAGATATTCAGAAAAAGGCTGTTGCTAACTCCACATTGTCAGAAATACGACTGCCAGATTTTTGGCATGCCATATTGTTGTCTACAGACTCATTCTCTACTTGTTTTCTAAATGAGCTGTTGCTTGTCACTGTCATCATCCATTAAGTAACTTTTAATGACAAGATCATTTCAACCAGATGCTCAGCTCATTCCTTCCATTTGAATGTCTCCAAGATGCAACTTTCCTTAGAGTTTAGAGGCAGACATGTCTGTTTAAGGAACGCTACAGTCTGTAAATGTGAAATAAAAACCACTCATGGACAAGATGTCTGGATATACTATCATATACTGCGGTACAGCTAACTGTAGCTATACTAAGCTTTTAAGTTTTCTCAATTTAAAAATAAATATAAATATATATAAGAAAAAATATAAATTATACATATTTTAATACCCTGGAAAAATCAGCCTATCTATGGGATATGGATGTAACTTATTTTTAGGTTATCAATAAATGATTTCAAACATTAGTTTGACCAGCGCACCATTAGGTCTATTCACATGCTACTTCTTATCAAGTCAGGGCCAAAAGTAAGGAGCATGTGTCTTCTACACAAACTTTTATGTGCCAACAGTTATAAGGGTTATGGCTATCAAGAAGGGCACCCTCACCCCCCACTGAACCTCCTAAATGGCAGTGCTGATTTTGCCAAGGAGGTATGTTGCTGTGGCTTGGGTTCTGCTCATTTTATTCTGACTTTTCCCCTTCTCTGGATAATATCCAAACTCCATTCATTTTGGTTCTGGTGGTTCCTTTTCATTCTTGAGGAAGGAAGCTTTTGCCTTGGAATGCTGAATTAATTCTACAAGACAGCAGGCGTTGTTGCTTTTTTTTTTTTTTTTTTTTATACCCACAGAGAGACTGGTTGGTAGAAAAAGAAACACCCCAGTTTCTATAGCTATGTAAGCAGCAGGGCAGGGCAGGGTGGAGTCCAAGTAGGATGTTTGTCTATCTAGTATCTGGGTGTGTGTGTCTTTATGTGGAATTGTAGGCTTGATTTCTAAATAGTGGGTAGTATGGGGCATGAAAGAGGGAAAACACATTTTTGGATGAGTTTTAGATATTTCTGGACACAGAAACACTTCAAAAAATCTACACAGATCTGGTATTTGTTTTGTTTTGTTTTGTTTTGAAGTCAACTTGGCTAGTATAAAAAAACTAATCAGTTGTTTTACCCAGAAAATCATGCTTGCAAAACCAGATAAAAATCACTTCTTTAATATGTACTCAGACATCAAACTTAATTTTAATATTAGCAATAATATACAAAGCAAATTTGTTCCAATTATATAAGGATTTTCACATACATATCAGCTAAACCAAAATATAGGAGGTCAACTAATTCTTAAAATTCAGAGTTAACACTGACATACAAAATGGGTGTTTCTGATAGCTTTCCACTAGATAATGTACTTCCTTAAAAACCCAGAATATGTGAAACTTAAAAAATGAAATAAACATGTCACACTTATAAATACTAAATCTAAATACGGACAAAAATGCACTGCTATTTTTTTTTTGCATTTTTTAAAAAAAAATGCATCCAAAGCAACCTACTATCTAGGGGTGGAAGGCCTTGACACAGTACCTTGACTATCTCAAAAAGATTTAAGTTTCCCCACCCTCTGGCACTTCTAGTTTTTCAGAAGGGTTATTTATGCATTTGGGGGTAAGAGAGTGACAACATTCCAAATTATACTTCATATTCCACTTTTGGAACTTTATGGTTAGGTGAGAGAAGAAAAACATGCCAAAATACTATCAGAAAATGATTTTCTGACCAAGAAAGCAGATCTTTTGTACATGTACTAAAGAGAGCTGTTTTTGCTATTATTATTTACAAATGTTCTAAAACCAGGTATAAAAACAAGTATGTTTTATTGAATTCTACAATACTAAACAATATAAGCTTTACTACATATGTTAAATCAATCTTTCAGTTGAAAATAAAAGATATTATTAGACTATTTGGATTCTTATGTGTCTATGTGTTATAATTAAGTGTCTGGACTAGGTGCCTGGGTGGCTCACTCATTTAAGCTCTCTTTATTTCAGCTCAGGTTATGATTTCAGGGTCGTAAGATCAAGCCCC
The DNA here is from genome assembly GCF_048418805.1 of Vulpes vulpes. NCBI lineage: Eukaryota > Metazoa > Chordata > Mammalia > Carnivora > Canidae > Vulpes > Vulpes vulpes. Next base: position 48,721,661 of record NC_132787.1, on the reverse strand, counting down.
GCTGAGTGTGGAGCCTGCTTAACATTCTCCCTCTCCCTCTGCCCCTCACCCCTGTGAGCACTCTCTCTCTTTGGAAAAAAAAAAAAGTGTTTGGACTAAATTGGGTACCTGCCCCCATTCATATATTGAAGTCTTGATCCCCAGTACCTCAAAATGTGATGCATTTGGAGACAGGGTCTCTAAAGAGGTAATTAAGTTAAAATGTGGTTATTAGAGTGGGCCCTAATCTAATCTGTCTGATATCCTTGACAGAGGAGAAAATTGAGACACAAATATGCCACAGGGAAAGTGTGAAGACACAGAGGGAAGATGGTCAACTAGGAGACAGAAGGAGAGGCCTCAGAAGAAACCAATCCTGCGGACATGCTGATTTCCAGCCTCCAGGATTGTGAGAAAATAAATTTTTGTTGTTTAAGCTACCTGGTCTGTTGGTACCTCATTATGGCAACCCTAGCAAATGAATACACCATGCTAACCATTTATTGATTTTAAAGACTATTACAGGGAAAAAAAAAAAGACAATTAGAGCAACTAGATCTAAGCCTTCCCTTACCAGGAGAGTGCTCTAACATTTCTCAGAATGCCTTGCTTTGTCTTACTGCTATCAGTTTTGGTTTTTTGAGCCATAGGATAGATAGTATTTTATATAAAACAGAATGGTTTTGAAACAGTTTCAGAGATTATAAATTTCAGGATCCTGAAATGTAGTAATAATGCACTTGGAAAGAAATTGCCACAGTGCTAAGGGATCGAGATGCTTATGTACCCAATACTGTCAATACAGACTTTGAAGTAGGCCATAAGAAACCAGTTCTGTAATGAAGCTAATTAAGCGCAACATTTAAAATACTTCCAGTATTCTATTCAAACATACTCTATTCACAGCAGATTCTAGGATACCAGATTTTCTGGATTTATGTTTAGTAAAGAAATGAATAATGAAAAAAGTAAAATAAATGAATAATGATATCATTGAGCCTATCAATGTTAATTACCAGGACCCCAGAGCTGTATAGCATAGTTTTCTAAGAAGAACTCAAGCAGCACTAGTAATAACAAAAAAGATAAACATTTATTGAGCTAAATAAAAACAAAACAGAAATGATAAACATTAATGTGTTCCAGGCGGTGTTCCAAGTATTTGACATGAATTAACTCAATCCTCACAACATCCTCAGATGACAGATGCTACAGCCACCATCATGTCCCCATCTTACAGATTAGAAAAGTAAGGCACAGGGGCTAACTAACTGGCTCAAAATCTCAGATCTATTATGTGGCAGAAATGAGGATTTGAACCTAAGTAATTCCAGCAGCTTCCTTAATACCCACTGCTACTTGGTAACCAATATTCACATCTGATTTTCTTATTTTATCAGCTTTAGGAACTGTGTGATAGAAAAGCCTCAGCGGGGCAGCCTGGTGGCTCAGTGGTTTAGTGCTGCCTTCAGCCTAGGGCGTGATCCTGGAGACCCAGAATTGAGTCCCACGTCTGGCTCCCTGCATGGAGCCTACTTCTCCCTCTGCCTTGTCTCTGCCTCTCTGTGTGTGTGTCTCTCATGAATAAATAAATACAATCTTAAAAAAAAAAAAAAGAAAAACCTCAGCTAAAACGTGATTCACAAAGCTGGAAGGGACCTCAGAAATAATCTAATTCAGCACTCTTCATTTTACAGATGAAAACTGAGGCCAGGGTTGTTCAGTGAATTCCTGAAGATTGCAGTTAAATAGTAAAACTAGGTCTAACATATATCTTTTGAAGATCCAGTCTAATCCACTTTCTGGGACACCATGATGGATATCAGATTTTTGTTTTGTTTAGCTCTGTTCTAAGACTCATGCATCTCTGGTGTACCTCTTCCTGTGTGTGAATGTCCGACTCTTTCTCTCACTATTGTATATGTTTGTTTCTCTCATTCTCTCTCTCATTTGTTGCCAAAAAGATTTATATGTGTATTGAGGAAAAGAAGGAAGTGGCCTCATGCCATTAACAAACATTGAAACATCACTCCCCCAAAATGAGGACATTTAGCACAACGCTATTAAAAACAGGTCTGTCTACCTGGGTATCTGTTTACACCCTTTCAAGTGTTCTCATCTGAGACAAGACCAAACCAGAAGAACTACATTAGTTAAGCTACTGGAATCTATGTTAATGAAAATGAATAACAGATTTCATATTAACATTTTTCATTTAAAAATGTCTCTTAACATTAGAAAAATACCATAAGTATAAACCATTAAGTATATTTATCAGATGACTTTATTTAGTTTAAATGAAATTATAACATGATTTCCTTGACATATGCATCTGTCTGTATCATCTATCTGTCCATCACTCCCTTGAACTTTTGTTTTTCTGAAATAATGCCACCATGAGTTGCAAAATTCCACAACAAAGAAAAAAAAATAACATATAGGTTGATTTTCTTTCCAGTAAAATGATTCGTGGGCCACAATTCTAGGAACAGCCTGAAATACAAAACTCCTTCAAATGTCAACATAGAAGGAAGTCACTGACTCCATCAGGATTCCAAACGGGGAAGAAATAGAAAGTACAGTATGGAGGATGAACCATAAAACAGTCGAAGTATCTGCATTGTAGCTATGCCCATAACCTGACCCTGCCTGAACTGCAAAAAACTCCACAACAAAGATAATAACTGATAGTGGTGTTTTACTTTTTAAATTCTCTCTCTCTTTTTTTTTTTTAAAGAGAGATTGTGTGCACTGTGCTCATACACACGCACACAAGTGGTGGGGGTTGTGGGAGGAGGGAGAGAGAGAATCTTAAGCAGGCTCCATGCTCATGTGGAGCCCACTTCGGGGCCCAATGTGGGGCTTGATCTCAGGACAGAGATCAAAGTGATGATCTCTTCATCACCTACTCTAACAGGATACCTAACAATTAAAACGAGTGACAGGTCAGTTCTCATCCCTGGAGCAGACAGATATGTGGTTTCATCAGCAAGAATAATGGAGTTTTCTTTTTCCGATGAGTTGCCAGTTTCTATCATTCAAATGTCTAATTTAGAAATCAAAACAAGTTTACTCCTTCTGACTTAGCAGGTTGATCTGCTCCAGGAAGGAGATGAGTTGGCCAGTTTCTGGGAAAGTCAGCTTAAGGATGCGCACACCACTTGTTCAGGCCAATGGCTATCTCCATACTTGGGAAGAGAAAAGGACATCCTTCTGCCTACACTAGGCTTTCTATGACTTTAGGACTTGGGTAAAAAGCATGCCTTTGCTTCCACACAACTTTTACATCTTTTAATCAAGGCACAGTTTTAACTAAATGCCTGAGAAATAGATTTTCTAAAACATAGCATGGTTATTGTTTACATTATGCTAAATGCACAGTGGATATGTATCTATATTCATAACCCTGAAGCAGTTACCACCTTCTTTTTTTTTTTAAGATTTTATTTATTGGGATCCCTGGGTGGCGCAGCGGTTTGGCGCCTGCCTTTGGCCCAGGGCGCGATCCTGGAGACCCGGGATCGAGTCCCACGTCGGGCTCCCGGTGCATGGAGCCTGCTTCTCCCTCTGCCTGTGTCTCTGCCTCTCTCTCTCTCTCTCTCTCTCTCTGTGACTATCATAAAAAAAAATTTAAAAAAAAAGATTTTATTTATTTATTCATGAGACACACACACACACAGAGGCATAGACACAGGCAGAAGCAGGCTCCATGCAGGGAGCGCAACGCAGGACTGATCCCAGGTCTCTAGGATCACACCCTGGGCCGAAGGTGGCGCTAAACCACTGAGCCACCAGGGCTGCCCAATCACCTTCTGTTTACGTATCTGTCCTCTAAGACTTTGCTCTCCTAGACAAATCCTCTGTGTCACTCAACTTGATTAAACTTAGCACCCAGGGATGCCTGGGTGGCTCAGTGGTTAAGCGTCTGCCTTCGGCTCAGGGCATGATCCCGGGGTCCTGGAATGGAGTCCCACATCAGGCTCCCTGCAGGGAGCCTGCTTCTCCCTCTGCCTGTGTCTCTGCCTCTCTCTGTGTGTCCCTCATGAATAAATAAATAAAAATCTAAAAAAAAAACCCCAAAACAACAACAACAACAACAACAACAACAAAAAACAAATTTAGCACCCAGCAGTGTGGTTCAAAGGGGGTATTCAAAAGATGCTGGTTCGAAAGAAATGTACAGTATAAAACCATGAATTGTGGCTAAAAAGACTGAACTTTATTTTTTAGGAAATGAGAAGCCACTAAACACTTTTAACCAGGTGAATATCACAACAAAAGCACAGCTTTAGGAGAGAGCTGATTTGACTAAAGAGAAATTAGAAGCAGAAAGAGTAGTTAGCAGAAATCTTTAACAGCATAGGTATGAGGCAAAAATGTGTGAATGAGGATGGTGACAATCAGGATGGAAGAGAAATGACAGATACGGAAGACTGTGCAGAATTCACAGTAACCTGGCACTGATTCAGTTCCACGAAGCAAGAGGGGAAGTAATCCCAGATCGGCTGAACTTTTAGACTGATGGACTAGAATGATGACGTCATTAACAGAAACAGGGATGTTAGAAAAGGAACTGGTTTTAGGGGGAAAATGGTTACTAATGTGAGACATGCTGAATGAGAAGTCATTAGACTCCCAAGAACGAATGTGTTAAGAGTCAGTCAGTGTGGGGAAGGCTAAAGGTTCAGAAGTTAGAGAAGTCTTTGGGGGTGGAGCCTTTTAAGAAAATTTCTTCTGTGCCTTCAACTTAATAAGAGACAATTGGAAGGAGCCAATACAGGGGACTAGATCTGATTGTTTTCTGTGCCTTCAACGATCAAGTCACTTAAGAACCAGATTGGTTCTGTCTTTACTCCTGTACCACACGCTCCAACAGAAAGGACTAGTTAGCAGCAACTGAGAGATGGGGCACCCCCTTTGCCAGCATACTGCCCTAAAACACAGCTAGTGCTTCTCTCTTTTTCCTGGAATTTACCTGTCACTTACCCTTCATTCTTTTCTTCTTTGTAACTTACAGTTCTTATCTCTTGTTAAAACAGTTCATCCCTGCTCACTTCTCCATGCTTTACTCCTTCTGTCCTGCGCTAAGGCAGACCCACAGCACTCTCCAGCCTCACCTGCCCCAGCAGCCTCCTCTGTACCAAGGACCCAAGCAGATGCTCTAAGGCTGGGGGTCAGAAGTTTTTTTTGTCTGTAAACCCCATCATCCTGTGCTCTCCTATTTTCTTTTCTAGTTTCTCTTGACCTCAGTAACAATTAAGGATAACATTCTTTGTGGCTCCAGAAGTCAGAAAGGCTTCATTTAGCAGCAAAGGATACATTTAGATGGGAAACTCTGGCTTTGGACCTGAAATACAGTTTGGAAACTTGGCAAGGGAGGAACCGTATTACTGCATTCTTTACTTCAATGCCTGCTTGTATGCCTCTTTTCCTCAACCCACACAACACTATCCTTGACTCCCCTCACCTTCACTCTTAACTCCCGTCTATCGCTTCTTCTCACCTGTTCCCATCAATGCTTACTTCGGGGGCTCTTGGGGGAGTTGTCTTCAAAGGGCAAAACCCACTTTTGATCAAAATGACCACTGAAAATCCTTAAATCTAACAGAAGGCATAACCCTATACAGTCATCCCAGTGTCCATAAACCATTTACATGACACTGACAATGCAGGTACTTAAGATGTTGGAGTCTGGAGTGTAGCAACTAAGTCAAGGAAGACGGCAAATGGTTGAATCCTTTGCCTTTCTCTTTCTTGGGCCAAAAAATTTAAGAAAGATAATTTGCATGACAAAATTAAGAAACACACACTTTACGAGGCAGACACGTATGTATACTCGCCTAAAAAAAAATCCCTGTATCAAATGTCTGAGATCATGCATATACAGCTTTGTTTCCTTCAACTTAGGAATCTTAGCCATATGTGGAAATATTTAAGACCAACTAAACAATAACTAAAATCATGTACTGATTCTTCACCTTGGCTAAAATGCTAAAGGAGTAAAAGAATATTTAATACCAAATTCTGTAACTCACATGCAAAGTCAAATAGTGACAGCAATAATACCTGCCAATACTGTGTGCTTCCTACTTGCCAGGGACATTGCTCTGTGATTTATGTATACATTGGTTCATGTATACCTTAAAAAAAAAAACACTCTAAAAATTACCTCTATGTCACAGCAAAGGAAAATGGGATATGGTGAGAGAGCAAACTCTGCCCTTGCCTGGGTCACACAGTAAAAGCGCAGCAGAACTGGGGATTCAAACCCAGGTTTGCCTTTAGAGTTTCTGTCAATTCCCATGCTCTATAGCCTCAAAATAAATAAGCTGTTTTCTCACTGAAATGCTTTGAACTAAAACTTAGAAGATGTGATTTTTAGTTATTACAGTAAACATGCAGGAAATAGGAAAAAATGGCCTTCAGGAACAGGCTGACAAACCATTCCTAGGGTCAACCACCACAAATTGGGCAAATTTCCTCTAGAAATAAATCTCTGTTTTGCATATCATGCCACTAACACCAGTTCGATGGCAACCCCCCCCCTTTTTTTAAGATTTTATTTATTTATTCATGATAGACATAGAGAGAGAGAGAGGCAGAGATACAGGCAGAGGGAGAAGAAGGCTCCATGCCGGGAGCCCGACGTGGGACTGGATCCCGGGACTCCAGGATCATGTCCTGGGCCAAAGGCAGGTGCTAAACTGCTGAGCCACCCAGAGATCCCCAATGGCAACCCCCTTGAAACACAGTTCTGCTACACTCAGGAAAGCCAAGAATTCCAGTCCTGTTCTGCCAATTAACCGGTAGCACTGCAAACCTGATTCTGTCAAGACGCAAATCCATTATAGACTGAGTGCAATGTGCCCGCCATAATCAGTCTGAATGATTCCATTCAGGGGTCTGATACTATCTGTGTCCCTCTCTATTCATGTATTTAGTGCTAGTTCAGAAAAGCACAAAATCAACTAAAAATCCACTTAAAAAAAATTCCAAGATAGATCAGTAACTTGTCAAAATCAAACACTCAGAAACCATTCTTAAAAACCAGCAATCAGGGATCCCTGGGTGGCGCAGCGGTTTAGCGCCTGCCTTTGGCCCAGGGCGCGATCCTGGAGACCCGGGATCAAGTCCCACGTCGGGCTCCCGGTGCATGGAGCCTGCTTCTCCCTCTGCCTGTGTCTCTGCCTCTCTCTCTCTCACTGTGTGCCTATCATAAATAAAAATAAAATAAAAATAAAAACCAGCAATCAGTTCCTAGTGTGCTCTCTTAAATTCACCTCGTGCCACTCAGGGTCAGGTTCTTAGAAAAATAAAACCCTATAATGACTAGCAGTGATTACATTAATAAGTCCGCTTCAAATTTCATTACAGCAAAATTATATATAAAAACATCAGATATTTTCTTATCGGAAACTCAATATTTTGGAGTCATTTAAGATGCTGGAGTTTCCTAAGACATCAGATAGAGAAAATACAGTTAAATCAAGGCAAAAAAGAAACGGAGTGTTTATACTAAGTTGTGCCATATCTTATTAGTAATTTATCTTTCTAGTCTCCCCTAAGGTGACAGCTTCAAACTAAGTTCAACAAACACTTGTTAAGTCAAACTATGTCCCAGGCATTGGGAAATACACAATGATTTATAAAAACTTACTACTATTTGCTCTCCACGAATTTATAACTTAGTGACATAGATTAGGCATATACATAAAAGTCTTCTGTGTTCAATGCTTTTCTTCATGTAATATGACCAAACAGTTGTTGAAAAAGTCAGAGGAAAGATTTCCAAGATCCGAACGTGTATCAGACAGGTCTTACTTATTGTACCAAATAATTAAGGAGCATTATTTGTTTTTCCTCTCTGCTCATTAAGGCTCTGGCAATCACCACTGCTTTGGTTTCCTTAGTCTCGTACCTCAGTTTATTTTCTGTTTTCTGCTCATATAATAAGATATATCTTTTTGGGATTTCCTGTTCTGCTTTTAGTTTTTTTTTTTTTTTTCTGCCTCTATTGCTGGGGGCCCATGTATTACCCTCCTATTGCAGTAAGTTTTGTGCTTGCTGGGGAGACCTACCACACAGTTTTTTCTTTGTGCTTTTTTAATTGGAGATCTGGAAACAATCACTGAACAGATTTGTGAGTCCTAAGCGTGGCTCTGAAAACTTCGAAGCTAACTATTCAAAAATAATAAACTTCAGGAAGTCTACCTTCAGAAAAATCTAATCATGAAGGTAAAAGACAGCCATTATAACTGTTCACTGTGATTCCAACTCCTTGCATCTCACTGCTATTAGCTTGGCTACAGGTAGCAGTAGTAAGATGGGCTTCAGATTGAAAGCATATGAAACGATGTTAAAAAATATGGCAAAATTTAATACATAGAAATGCTACTGATAGGTGATTACTGGTGACTCAATGTTATTAACATTAGGCCAAAATCACCAATATTTTGCACCTGCTGAAATGAAGGTCAACTTGACAAAGCCTTTATGAGCACAATACAAAGGTACAGAGACACTTCTTGGTCTGAGCACAGGTATGTGAACAGCTGGAGCTGCCCTTGCTTTTATCTATCCTGATCTCTGACACTTAAAACTTGCTCTTACTTTTCATCCCCTAAATTTTGGTAGGCCATACTGGCCTTGTAAGAACAATCAACAACATCAAGTATGCTTCAGTTTCCCCTGGAGAGAAAAACCCAACATAAAAAGGGAGCTAGAGAGTAACCAAAGGCCACAGGACCAGATTAATCATAAACCTAGATGGCTGAACCTGAATTTGCTTCAAACACTCCCTGCCTTTTGTTTCACAGAACTATGTCTTCAAGGTTAACTGCAGTCTCCCTGAGCAACGGACCAGCCCACTCTAGACTGGGAGACCTTCACTCCTAATCTAATGCTCTTTCTTTACTTATCCACACTGTTGTATTTGAAAACATATTATTTGCTGACGGTCAAACAATATACACTGCATTGTACCCACGGAAGGCCAATTCTGCAGAGATCCAACACACCCACCTATCTGTGAAACATAAACGGATGTTTTTTCAAGTTCCCGGGGCAGAAATAGGATAGAAAGCAAAAATGAGACGCAAAAACAACAACAAAAAACCTTGAAAGTTGGGAGAGTGAAGGGAAGGTACAAAAGGTGTAGGAGGAGAGCGGAGTTACTATTCCTCCTTCCTCCAGACTCTAAAATATAGTCCCGAAGCAGGTGAGCTCTCGACCTCCGCCACTCCCCCTCCCCCGCCCAGGGGAACCCAGGTTCCGAGGAGCTTAGGGGTGGGGGTGGGGGCGGGGATGGGGGGGGAAGCCTAAGTATCAGAGAATGGGGGATGGGAAGAAGTGAAGTGAGGGAAGGCCGCTGCTTCTGTGGAGCTGGCTGTCTAGGTCGGGTCTCGATTTCTGCCTCGCCCATCTCCTTTTGGGAAAAACACTGATTTTATCTTACGGGTGAAACTACCTCTGACCCCACTCCAGCGAGCAGGGACAAGTGTGGGGCGGGACGTGTGGCCACCCGGGATACAGAATGGGGGTGGGGGCAGCAGCCTAGAGAAAGGGAACCTGTGCGCCCTCCCCAAGGCTGAGACTCGGGGCAAGCGCGGTCCTTAAGCGAGGGGTGTCGGGAGGGAAGAGCCTCCTGCGGAGCTGGGGCTGACGGGGGACAATAAGCCGCTGCGAGGACCCTGTCGCAGGATGAGGAGCCGCCTCCTCGGGGAATACCGGGAGGCGGAGGAGACGGCCCCGCCCCCTCAGGGGATGGGCTCACGCGGCGGTTGGGACGCGGCTGGAAGGACGCCGGTGGCGCTACCCTTGCTTTTCTCTGGAGAACCCGGCCCCCCAGCCCCCGCCAGCCCCCAGCGCTGGCTGCTCCTACCTTTCCCCGGCGCCCCGGACTCTGCTCCCCGCCGCCTCCGCCACCCGTCCGCATCCACAGCAGCCCGGGGCCCCGCCCCTCGCCCGCCCGGCGGGCGCGCTGGCAGCCGCCAGAGCCAATCGCCGCCTCGCTTCTGCGGCCGCGGGCCCAATCCGCGCCGGCCGGGGGAGGGGCCTCTCGCGGTCCGCCCGGCTCCTCCCGGGGCCCCAGGATCCCTTTTGTTTGGGGAGAGCCGGGCTGGGATCGGGCTCCGTCACTTCCTGGAGGAAGCGCCCTCCCCCGGCCGCGGCTCGCGGCTCGCGGCTCGGGGTCTGCGACTTCCCGGCGGCGAGGTGGCGAGTGTCTCTACCTCACCCTTCCCGGCCCGGAAAGCCTAGGAATGGCGGGCTTTGGGCGCATTCACGTTTCCTTTCATCTGAAATGTTGTGACGTGAAATGCCCTTTGGTGTCTGCTTAAGAGCCGGTGTTTGAGAACCTGGTAACGTGGCTTTGCTGCTGTCTCTTTCGCTTGGACGCGCTTGTGGGTGCGGCGCTAGAAGCGAGAGCGCCAAGGGATCGGCCCGGCGACGCCTCCCACCCACCCCTGCTCTCTTCCCTTTACGTCTGGGAGGGAAATACCAGCCCTGGAGCCCGGGCGCGGGGACTCCGGGTAGCACCAGGGAGCGCAAGACCCAGTCCGACCTACCTTCCAGGGAGAAGTCGAATCGTTGCAAATTAGTCTGTCAAGGTTTTCCGTGCTATGCGTGTCCGATGACGGGATGTTTTTGTGTCCTTGGCCCCTTTATACCGCGGGGCAATGGCGTTTGCGGTGAAGCCGGAGCAAAGGGCAGTGCGGAGGAGGCAAGGAATGTGTGTCCCTTCTTGTGAACGCAGGAATGCAGGTCTTGCTGTTAGCGGCAGGCCCTCCCAGGATCAAACTGTCCGGAGAGGCAAGAGGATGCATCCCTAGTTGTATCTCCATCTGAGGTTAGGGCTTCTGGATTCCTTTTCCATAGACTGCACTCCAGTTCACAGATCGATTTAGCTGGTTAAAATAATAACAACCGCATTATTTTAAGTACTTATGTACAATTGAATATAATGTGTAATAACGTATTGCTTTTAATGCATTATCCCGAATCATAACAATTATTACTAAGCAAGGTAGTGTTAGGGGCACAGTACTGATCTAGAAAGACATGTCATCACCGTACCTGGTACTTCCATATGATATCTTATTTAATCTTCACTATTACATGATAAATCTAACCTGTAAGACAGACATCATCCTGCCCATTTTACAGATGAGAAGATAGAAAAGAAATCTAATGAGGTCACAGAGCTAGTAGATGGTAAAGAAAGAACTTCCAACAAGGGTGTATGACTCTAGGGGCACCTGGGTGGCTCTGGTTGAGCATCTGCCTCTGACTTGGGTCATGATTCTGGGGTCTTGGGATGGAGTCCCGTGTTGGGCTCCCTGCAGGGAGCCTGCTTCTCCCTCTGCCTGTGTCTCTGCCTCTCTCTGTGTCTCTCATGAATGAATAAATAAAATCTTTAAAAAAAAAATAGGATGTATGACTCTAAACCTGTGCCATGTTCTGCCCCCCTGTGCCATATTCTGCTTCCTGCACATTGACTCTCACAAGGAGGACTGGTCCAGAGATTGGGCCTGGATGAGAATAAAACCAGCATCAGAACCAGAAAAAGTCCCCATGTTTGCCTGCTGTTGATTGTAGACCTGAGAGAGTCATCCCTATTTAAGGACAGCAAGACTGTACTCAAGTGCTCAGCAGCAGCCCAAGGTGCTTTTGAAGTCATGAAATAGGAAATTCAGAACTGAAAGACATCACTCCCTGTGTTCAGGAGACTGGACAATCTGCAAGGCAGGATGAAGGCTAGGCACATAATAGGTGCTTGATGAATACTGACTTGACTTGAAACAAAATGTCTGAAATGGTTAAAAACCCAGAGTGTGGGATGCTAGAATAGATCCACAGGTTTGAAAAATCCCATTTTCTCCTCCTCCCTTTTGCCCTGCCTCTATATTTGCAATGAGGAAGTGTCTCATTGCCTGACAAAGAGACAGACATGAGAGAACAGGCTATTTTCTGCTGGCTTCTGAGTCACCCTAAGAGTTGTTCTAGTGAATCAGCTCCCCCCTCCTCCCCCTCCTTTCCTTTGTAGCTATTAGCCCACCACCACCCATTCTACTCCCAGGCTGACTGGTAGGGCAGTGCTCTGTGGTTTACTTCCTTTGCGGCAACCAGCAGCTCTCCCTGACTCCCTGGCTCCCTCTGCCCATTCTTGAGTGAGTGTGGGAGGACCTAGCAAAGATGACATCATCCCTGTCTGGGAGGAATCAGAGTCCTAAGGGTGCTCAGATTGCTTTCCTTTTAATTCATCACCTCTGGAGGTAGTCAACAGGCAGGGGTGACCATTACGCTTCAGTGTGAGAGAGTTCCAAAATTTTGTGAGTCTAATACAGAAAATGTGTAAAAAAATTTAGAGTCTGGTACAAAGGTATACACAGTAGAAAGTGGGCTCATGATGATGTCTTTTTTTGGGGGGTGGGGTGGGGGACACATGCCTTTTATTGGTCTAAGGAGAATAACTAGTTCATAGGCTTGGGCAGAGCTCCCCTATCTGTATGGCTCCCATCTCCCTCTCCTGGGAGTTTGTGACTCACCCCCAGGGAGAAAAGTGTTCTGGACAGGGGTGGCAGACAGAGCCAGGATAAAAAATACAGAACTGGGGTCTGAAAGGGTATCCTGGTGAAGTAGAAAACACAGGGTTATGAGATCATCCAAATAAAAAGTCCACCCGGGCGGAAGAGAAGTTTCTCCACATGGGCCCCCCACCTGCCCTTGCCAGGAATGGGAGGGGGCAGGAAGCTTCTGCTGGAGATTTCCTACTGTGCCCTTCGTGCCATCAGCATCTCCCGGATGGATGTTGTCCTCAGCTTCCTTCACACTCCGCTCCAGGTAGGATTTTTTCTGTTCTAGTTCTTTAATTTTTTCTTCTGCTATTTTCTGTTTCTCTAACAGCTCTAACAGCTGACTGTGAATTACCTCCTTGGACTGAAGAATAAACATTCTTCCTACACCTTCATACATGTTAGTCTCATCTACCAAAGTCATAATCTCTCTGTAAGATGTGCGCGTTTTCGTTCTGTTTAGCTGTTCAATCTGTATGTCTGCAAGCTTCACCTTCTGTTGAGCGTCGTCAATAACTGTGGCTTGAAGTTCTGTGAAGTCCTTCTTCAACTCCAGATCCACGGGAGCCGCCATCTTGGTTCCAATGATAATGTCTTAAATTTGTGTAACATTTGTATATTTATTACTTTATCAACTCACCAGTAAATACTTACTAAATGCCTACTGTGTTTCAGGCAACAACCTCATAAGAAGTGGTAAAGATTATAGATTGTGTCCATTTTTCTCCAGATAGGTAAATTTCTTAGGCAGGTGTTCCATACACATTTATTTGTTGGTTTGGGGAGATAACGATGGAGTAGAGTAGAAGAGCTAGACTAGAAGTGTAAAAAAAAAAAAAAAAAAAGAAGAAGAAAAAAATTAGAGCTCTGTTGGAGTTCGCCCTCCACAAACCATATGAGTTTCCTAGGGCTGCCGCAAATTACCACAAACTAGATGGCTTAAAACAACAGAAACTTATTCTCTTTCATTCTAGAGCTTAGAAGTCTGAAATCCAGGTGTTGACAGGTTAGTTCCTTGGGGGAGGGAGCTGTGAGGCGGGATTGATTGCTTGCTTCCCTCCTAGCTATCCTTGGCATTCCTTGGCTTGTAGCTGCATCACCCCAGGCTCTGCCTCTGTCTTCATGGCCTCTAACCCAGGTGTCTTGTGTCCTCTTCTCTTCCTATAAAGATATGTAAGGATAACAGTCATATTGGATTCAGAGCTCACCCTAATCTAGTATGACCTTGTCTTAACTCATGACATCAGCCAAAGCCTTGTTTCCAAACAAGTTCACATGCTGAGATTCCAGGTGGACATGAATTTTGGAAAGGAGGGAACACCATTCAAACCAGTATGCAAACCTATTTCACAAAGTAACATTCACAGGGCACCTGGGTGGCTCAGTGGTTGAGCGTCTGCCTTTGGCTCAGGGCCTGATCCCAGGGTCCTGGAGATCAAGTCCCGCATCAGGCTCTGCTTGGGGAGCCCACTTATCCCTCTCCCTCTGCCTGTGTCTCTGCCTCTCTCTGTGTGTCTCTTATGAATAAATAAATAAAATCTTAAAAAAAAAAAGGGCACTTACCTGAACCTTTGTTTCCCCATTTGTAAAATGGAATCATAGCTTCCTGACAACACAGCCGAGGGGGTGTGACTATCCAACAGAGACGATGGCCCCAGAGGAAAGTATCTGGGTCCTTAGTATCAAGTGCCTGGGAGATCTCGCCCAAGCTCCTGCTCCTCTCTGGGCCCCAGCTCCCCAGCCCCAGCTAACACGGGGGGCGGGGAGGGCTGAGCCTCTGGGGCTCGGTAAGACCTCTTCCCGCTGTGCCCCCTGGGCCTTGCTGAGACGCTGGGGGGCTAGATGTAGACGCTGGAGTGACTGGCAAAGGCGGCTGGTCCTCCCCACGTCGCTCGTGCCCTCCCCGGCCCTCGGGGCTCCTCGGCGGGGGACCCGGCGGGGGAAGTCTGGGAGCCAAGGACAGCTCTGTATGCCGGTGCCGAGCTGAGGCGGGAGGAGCCGCGCGGTTTCTCCCACCATCGGTCTCCACGAAAGCCTCTGGGACGACCCTGAAGCGACCTCTCCGTTGGGTGGGCCCGGGGCGCCCAGGAGCGCGGGGGGCGCGGGGGGCGCGGGGGGCGCGGGGCACTTGGAGGGCTGGGGGCGGGGCGCGCACTGGTTCCCGGGCCGAGTCCTCCCTCTAGCGCCCAGAGGCCGCTCCTGCAGCCGCCGCTCCTGGGAAGGCTGCTCACCAGACGGTGCTCCCTTTACGGAGGTGCGCCGAGCCAGCAAGCAGGTGTGGGTGTCCAGGGACCACCTTCAGGGGCAGATGCTAAATACTGGGGCCAGCTTGGCCGTGAGGGAGCAGGAACACTCCGGGCCTGGGTTGGGTAGGGGAAGGTTGAGAAGGAAAGGGGAAGCAATGGAACATCGAGTGCGCACCTGCTATCCGGCCCTGTGCCCCGTGCTTCACCTGTATTACGTGTGTAATCCCTGTGATCTCTACGTGTGTAATCCTTGCGATCTCTACCCATATCATGCTTTACACATATAATCCTTGTGATCAGCCTAAGAGGTAATTACTAGGACTTCTAGCTTTCAGATACCGACGCAAGTGCAGAGGTTAAAACAACAATGATGCTAACAACATCGGCTAATTGCTTACCGCCGACTTCACAGCAGGCGCGTTATTTCTTTTAATTCTCACCACAAACCTTTAAAATAGTTATTGTAATCTCCATTTTACTCAGGAGGTCAATGAGATGTAGGTAGTTTAAGAAAGGGATCACTGAAAAGGGAAAACAGAGAAGCTTGACTAAGATCAGAGAGTGATGTCCTCCTGACTCCCATCCCATGGTTTCTTTTGCACCAACTGCCTCAGGGACCCCGCAGGTGGAGGGAGTGGGATGGAGCCCCCCGGGGTCTGTGCGACTCACTGTTCTTTTCCATTCACGGGGCTGCCTGGTGGCCCTTCCCCAGGACCAGGAAACTAAGGCCATGTTGGTTTTCTGGATCTCCAAACAGGAGATAGGACAGCAGTGAAAAAGCCGAAGCCCAAGTCTACAGGTTCCTGGGAGAATGTGTCACAGGGCAGCATCCTGGGAATCTCACTACAATATCCTGCTAGGGGCGATGGGGAGAGCACCCAGAGGGCCCTGAGTCCTGTTTCCCTCATCATCTGTGGAGCATCCTAGCCGCACACTCCTCTGAGGTTGGTGGGCCGGGATGATGGATGCAAAGCTCAGAGAGGGGCAAAAGAGATAGCAGATGGGGAGCAGTCTAGCCCAGATACAAAATTCCTGAAAGTAGATGAAATAAGCCATGAAATTCCAAAATCACCAGCCAAGATCCCAAGGATTGGGGTCATTTTTAACTCGCCCCCTCCTTCCCAAAGCATGGATTAGTCACAGGTCTCTGGAAGACTACTCCTTGCCCATTTGAATGAGTCTCAAATTTGCCTTTTCATTCTAACCTTTGGAATTATTAAATTATTATTGAGAGATGGATACCAGATGATGAGTTGATGTTATGTTTATATTTCCAAATATAAATTTCATAGAGGCAAACAGATGGGAAAGGATTTCAGTTAGCTACTTTTTTGTGTGTGTATAAATGGACTTATTTCATTAAAAGTTAACTCTTTCCATCTCTTCCAACCTCTCCCCTTTCTGTCTCTCTTCCTGTCCCTCCTCTGTCACCCCTCTGTCCCAGGGGCCTTCTTTCCCCAGAGTCTGGAGCCAGACCCCCTCCTGGGCAGAGCAACTTTGCCAGAATGGCTGACAGGGACCAAAGGTGGGTCTTCTTTCTCTTTCCCCTTTATTCCCCCTTCTTCCCTACACATGGCCTGACATTAAGCAGAAAGTAATTTCTGTGCTACAGCTGGAGACAGAGTCTCAGCTCAGCTGAGCTGCCCTATGGTTGCCATCTGATGAGAGCCAGTTACACCCTTCTCCTGGCCTGTTTTTTCAGCTGAGGCACCACACAGTGGGTTGAATGGGTCCTTGTTGCTCATGAATGGGAGACATTTTTGTAGGGAAATAATGACCCAGTAACAGCCGTACCATCATTTCTAGGCAATTTCATGGTAAGTGGCCCTTTGGAGTAGGCTGGTGCTAGAAGCTACCATGCCCTCGTTTCCTGCTTCATGGCTCCTGCTGGTTCCCTGCAGGGTCCAGTCAGCTCTGAACAAAGTGACCAGAGGGCCCAAGTTGAACAAAATCTATGCATTTCTCATCCCATTTTCTTTCCACCACCTTGGCTTATTTTTATGCTCCTTTTCTTTGTAAAATAACCTTTGTCTGCTTATTATCATTACCACAAGGAATAACACACAGTTCAGGACCTTGGTTGCCCATAGTCTTGGGGGGAGGTGGACTTGTGTGCCTTGTTGATCCAGGTCTCCTCCAAATAACATCATTCAACCCACTGTCTTATGTCACAGTCGGGATTCCTCCAGATGTAAGGGACAGAGACTCCATCTAAACTGGCCAAAGCAAAGATACTCATCATCGCACTGAGAGCATCTAGGACCTGGCTGTCTTCAGAGAAGACTTGATCTGGCTTCTCAAAAATGTTCCTAGGACCAGGTTTCTCTTTCTGTAACTTTCAACTCTACTTCTGTGTTGGTTCTGTTTTCAGACATGCTTCCTTCCTCAGTTGGCAGTAAGCACAGTAGCTCCAGCTTCATACCCAGCCATACTCACCCCCCTCTCTCCAGAAATCTGAGAGAAATCCCACTCTGTTCTCTGGGCTCTACTTGGACCTTATGTTTATCCCTGAACCAATCATTGTGGTCAGGGGGAGGAGTTGCTTTGATTGGCTGGATCTGGGTTATATGCTCTATCTGGATTAAGTGTGAGGGGAAAAGCTATAACTTCAAATGAAAATTCATTCATTAGCAAAAAAAGGGGGGGGATGGGAAGCAAAAAGTGAGCGCTTACTACATGTTTGAGGAGTTGTCTCATATTTGCTCTTGGGTCAATTTGAGCTGCAGCCTACTTCTCTAACCTTGCCCCAGCTCTTGACCTGGACCTTCTTTGCTGCTGGTCATTGTCAGAAACTCTAGGATGGCTGGTCTTTGTCCTTTGTTGCCCAAAGCTCTATTGAGTAAAGACTTTTTGTGTGTAGCAGCTTTTCACTGAGGATTTGGGGACTGGGGGATGGTATGTGCAGTGTTATAAAAAGCTTTCAGAGATTGCAGATTCTCAGATTTGAGGGTGTATCAGAATAACCTGGAAGTCTTGTTAAATCAGAGATTGCCGGACCCCACTTCCAGAGTGTAAACAAAAATATGTTGAGTTCCTGTGTGTTAGGCACTGAGGCTACAGTGGTGGCCTGCTCCAAAATTTCTCTAGCTTTGCAGTGCAGAGCAATTTGATTCCTTGTTGCCCAAACTTTTCTCATCTCAGTTCTATCCAGGGGGCCCTCACTCTTCATTGCCAGAGAAGCCCAGGAAGTCACTTTCCTCAACAAAAGAATCAATTTGTACTCTCTGGTGGAGGTCAACTGATGCAAACTGCAGCCAGCTTCTGTGATAATATTTTATTTATTTGCCTGTGGCATTGGCAAACAGGAATGTTGGGAAGTGCGGTGCTGGAGGTATTCATTAGGCATAGCTTCAGAAGCACGGGAAAGGGAGTAGCGTCTACTAGGAAGGGCTGTCCAACTCCAGTCTAAGCATAGCGGAAAGAGAGTGACTTTACCTCCAGACCTATTAGCTGTGGGACCTGAGAGCATCACTCATCTACCGTGAGTTTCCAATCCCTTATCCACAAAATTGAGAGAATAATACTGTGTTTACTATAGGATTATAGTGAAGATGAAATGAGACCCCAGAAGATTTATTTATACCTTTTTCTCTCTACCACCAATCTGTCCCCAAGTCCTGTCAGTTTTACCTCCTGAATGCCTCAAATCCTTTTATGTCTACTTCTACCATCACCTCCACTGTGGTTCTGTCCAATTTCCTGTCTCTCCATGACAATAGCTGTCTTCTAAGTCATCTTCCAGCATTCATTTCTGGCCCCTCCAGTCCATTCTCTATAGCAGGCTGAGTAGATTTTAAGATATGCCCCCAGACAACTGGTGACAAAGATCAAATATCTACTTGAACAAACTTTAGTCAGGCTACCCTGAACCCTCTCCCTCCCTCCCAGCCTTGCTGGGCCTGCATGACCAGTTTTAACAATAATCCTGTTGCGTCAGTTTAGGATAATATCATGCAAGATATCTAATCCTGTTCTTCATCCCCTTTCTTTGATGTAAAGGTTCCTTGGTCTACCTTTAGCAAGAATCCTGTTAAGTCATATTAGCAAGAATCCCCCTATCCTCAATGTGTCCTTTTAGAAATTTTCCTTCCACTGACTCTGCTTGTTGGCTACAAATCTCCATTTGTCCATTTGAATTTGGAGTTGAACCTGATCTTTCTCCCCTATTGCTCCAGCCGTCACACTCATGGCAATAGTTCTGAATAAAATCTTCCTTGCTGTTTCAACAAGTGTCAGGATAATTTTTTCTTTAATGCTGGCTGCTTTTAGACTCTGTTCCTTGGAGTCTTTGCTGATATTCTTCTGTTTTCTTGGGCTGCTCTCTCTCCCCTCTCTCTAAAGCCTGCACATCCCTCAGATCTCACCTTCCTTGTCACTTTCTCAGGAGACTTTCCTCAACCCAGTAGAATGCATAGGTTCCAGTACATTGCCTTCTTAGCATAGGTTATGATTTGTAATTATGTGTCTGTGTAATTATGTTGATTAACGTGGCTCTGCATAACCCTTTTGTATGCTCCTTGAGGGTAGAGAGATCGTGTCTGTTTTGCTCATGATTCTTATCTCTAGCCCTTTAACACAGTACCTGGCACATAGTAGGTGTTCCATAAATGTTTGTTATTGAAAGAATGAATGAAAGAATACAAGAAAGTGCACAGTATAAAAAAGGTGCTCTATAAATCATTTTTCCTAGTCTCCAGCCGTGGTGATAATTGTGAGCACTGTTTTGGGAGACAGAACCTTCAGTGGCCTATTTCAATCTACTGCAAGCCTTCCTGGGGGAAACCCTGGGTCATACCCTTGGAGGTGCCAGGGAAGTTGAAAGAGTTTAGGTGGCCCTCCTGAAAACTCCCCTTATGATTCACTGGAACAGTGCCTGGGACCTGGTGAACTCAGATAAATGATCTTGGAATTGACCCACCTACTGACCTGTTCTGGTAGTTCCCAGAATACTGATAATCCCCTTGGGACAAATGGTCTTTTGGATGGGTGTTCATGGAGCTGGCACTAGTTCTCATTCTGCCCTGGTGGCTGCTGGCCTACCAAAAGATGCCCTGTTGGGGATAAAATTCATGAGGGGCTTTACTAGGTGCCTAGTACTATAAAACAGGGAAATGACAAAATAAACTCAGAAAGATTTCCTAACTATTTCTATTACTGCTATCTGTTTTCCTGTAGTATTTCTTGGTAGAACCGGGGGCAGGGGTAGCAGGGAGGGAGAAGATACAGTAAGAAAACAGGGAACTAGGTGTCTGTTCCAGGACCTGAGCCCACTTCCACTTCCTTCCATTTTCTCCCTTCCCTTAGTGTCAAGCTTTTGGAGACTACTTCCTGGCCCCCATCCTTGCCTTCCACCCTCTCCTCATCTCTTTGTGCTTTTATCCCTGCCTGTACTGTGCAACTGCTCTCCTAAGGTTTCCAATGACCGTCTTATTCATGAATCATGCAGATGTGTCTGGGCCCTAACTTGTGCTCCCTAAAGATTTGAACACTGTTCTCCTTTTCTTCCTCTTTTTCTTGGTAGCTATGATGGTACCTTGCTCTTTTGGTTGGTCTCTTGCCTCTCCTCATTCTGTTCTTTTTACTTGTATCTATGTTTCTCCCAGACAAAAACTCTTTGCCTGCTTCATGGTTGTATACAGTCTGTGACATAGTGTCTGCATGCAGTAGGCATAAATATTTGTTAAATGAAAGAACAAGTGATTTCCTAAAGCTTTGTCATAACTAGACTACCAAAGAGATTAAGAATAAGAACACTGAAGACTGCCTCAGTTCAAATCCTGGCTCAGACACTGACTATCTGTGTGACCTTGTCCAAGCTACTTAACCTCTCTATGCCCTGATTTCATTACAGTATTTAAAAACTGTTTCTTGCCTCATAGGATTGCTTTGAAAGTTAAGTAAGTTAATGTTCATATACCTGACATAAAGTAGGTGAGTAAATGCCATATAAACAGAATAACTTATTCTACTCTTGTTTTTTCTTTTTAAGATTTATTTATTTATTTATTTATTTATTAGAGACACAGAGAGAGGCAGAGATATAGGTAGAGGGAGAAGCAGGCTCCCCATGGGGAGGCTGATGCAGGACTTGATCTCAGGGCCCCAGGATCACGCCCTGAGTTGAAGGCGGATGCTCAACCACTGAGCCACTCAGGCATCCCACTTATTCTACTTTATGACCAAAGATAGATAATCGGTCCGTCAAGCATCTAAGTCTTGATTTCATCTCGGGTTGTGATCTCAGGATCATGAGATTAAGCTCTGTGTCTCATTCCACACACAGTGTGGAGTCTGCTTGAGATTCTTTCCCTCTACCCTTCCCTTACTCTCTATCTCAAAAAAAAAAAAAAATTACATCAAGGGAAGAGATGTAAAAGCCTGTCCTTGGCAAACAGGGACATATGGTCACCATACATGTAAGGACTCATTAAGTAAATAGGTAATCTTTACATCTTTGTTGATTTTGTTATTCCTGTTCATTGTTTTTAGAGCAAGAGAGGAGCAGAGGGAGAGGAAAAGAGAGAATCTTAAGTGAGCTCCATGCCCAGCATGGAGCCCCATGCAGGGCATGGCCTCACGATCTTGAGATCATGACCTGAAACAAAATCAAGAGTCAGACACTTAACCAACTGAGCCACCCAGGTGCCCCTTTCTTGTTCATTTTCTTCTAGTTTAACAATAAAGTCTTCCAACCATAAAAGCCTATGTGCTTATCTTTAGGGACGACAGAGAAAAAGGAAGCATAGGGGAGGCTGTGTCATAAGGGATAGAGTTGGTAGGGCAGCATCAAAGAAATGAATTGGGCTGTGGGTGGGTGTAGGAAAAATGGGGAGTCTTCCCATATCCCCCTGAAGCAGTGGGCTTGACAGATGGAAGGTGCATGTGGTTTTCTTATAGGTGGTATGATTTCCAGGGGTCCAGCCTTCCCTGGATCCTTGTCCGTGGGAAGTATGTATGAGCACAGCCTCTGCGGATCCTCCTTGACATGCAGTTGCTGTCTGCTCATGAAATTTGCTGTTTTCTCTCAAATTGTTTCAGAAACATGTGGTTCCATTTGCTTCCCCAACAGGGAGTGTTTTTTCATTACCTTAAAGTAGTTGTTTTTATGAACTGGGATAAATACCTCCACGAGGAGTTTTATCTCGTGGTCATTCCAATTTGAATTCCATTATTTCTCTTGCTTACCTGGGGAGGGGAAAAATATACTTTCTAAACACAGTTTTCCTTTTTCTGATTTCCCAGACAGATGCGCCATTGGATAATAGCACCTCTACAGCTGGTTGCATCTGCCTAGAATACCAATGGCAGGAGGTTCTGGTGGTGACCAGGGGTGCTCCAGGGGTGGGAGAAGCATCATTCCTTATCGTGAAATACTGAAGCCTGTCAGTCTGGGAAGGTGCCATTCAGAGATGTGTACCATCTCCTTGCTCATGCCCTTTTCTTCTGGGGTGGGAGCAGAGGTGGTAGTGGGGAGAAGGAAAAGATAAGAGAATGAACTAAAATTTAGCAGTACTTCCTATGTGCCAGGCAGTGGTATCCTTTTTCATTTAAGTCTCAGAATAACCTTAGCATATAGATATTTGTCTTTCTAGTTCATAGATAAGAAAGGTAGGATTCAAAGAGTAAAAATAGTGCACTAAAGATATATCAGTGGTAGACAGCAATTTGAATCTGCTTCTATATGATTCCAAACCCCATGTCTTTTATATTATGTCTCTGAAGTCCTGAGAGGGGTGAGAATTTGCTCAGTATCACACAGCCAGCCTATGAGCAGGTTATGTCTTTCTAGCCTCCCAAAGCGAGGGAGAAGCAGGGCCAGACAAAACATGTTGGTTATATTCTTAATTAACATAGGAGAGGGAAGGAGATTTGAAGAAGTTTTTGTCGTGATTCCATCTTTTGTTCATTCAAAAGAACAAAATATATACATATACACAATGCTTACTAAGTGTGAGGCACAGAATAACAACTTATATGAAGAATGTAGTAGAAAAGCCAGACTTGACATTATGTGCAGGAATTGAGCTCAGTTTTGGATGTGTTGAATTTAAGATAAGGTTTTTCATTAGGCCTTTATATATATCTGTCTGGGGAAAATGTGGAAGGAATGTAGATATCAGGGGTGCCTGGGTGATTCAGTTGGTTGTGTTCAATTCATGATTTCAGCTCATGTCATGATCTTGGGGTCATGAGATCAAGCCCCGCTGTTGGCTGTGCACTCTGTGTAGAGTCTGTTTGAGATTCTCTCTCTCTCTGTCTCTGCTTCTCCCTCCACTCTCTTTCTCTAAAAAAAAGAAAAGAAAAAAGAAATTTAGATTTGAGATTGATCGTCAAATAGTTGGTGGTTATACCATTAGCAATGAGTGAAATAATTCAGGTTATATGAAAGAGAAGAACATTAAGAATGGAATATCAGGTAATCCCCTATGTTTCAAAGGGCAAACAAAATGAAGAGTCTATAGTATAGAGAAGGTTAGGAAGGACTGTCCAGGCATATAGACAGAGAAGTGGGAAAGAGTGATGAATTTAGTTAGATTTTTTCCCACTTCTTATTTAAAAATCAACCTATTGTGGTGTAATTTACATACAACTGGCACACCCATTTTGAGTGTATAGTTTTTAGACAGATGCCATCATCAGATGTTACCACCTCAGCAGCCGGCAGGCAGTTATGGTTAAGTTTTGACAAATATATAAAATACATACAAATATACACAGTCTAGATATAGAACATTTCCATCGTATGAAAGTTCCCTTATGCCCCTCCCCTGTTATACCCATGCACTGCCTGCTCTAAGCCACCACTGACCTTGTTTCTAACCCCATAGATTAGTTTTACTTATTCTAGAATTTCATATCAATGAAATTGCCCAGTACATAGTCTTTCGTATTTTGCTTTGTCAATGTCATTGCATGGTTCAGTAGCTTGTTCCTTTTTATTTCTTGGTAAAATTTCACTGAATGAATATACCACAAGTAGTTTATTCACTCATCTGTTGATGGACATATGTGCTATTTCTAGTTTAAGACTATTATGAATGGAGCCTCTGTGGACATTTTGTGTATATGTTTTTTTCATTTTTCTTGGTAAATTTCTAGGAGTGGAATTGGTTGGTCAAATATTAAGTGTATATTTAAGAGAAACTGCCTAACCTCTTTCCAAAGTGGTTATATCATTTTACACTCTCATCAGTAATATATGAGATTTCCAGATACTCTATATTCTCACCATACTTGATATAATTACCATTTTAAAATTTCAGTCTTTCTAGTAGGCATGTGGTTGTATCTAATTCTGGTTTTATTTTATTTATTTATTTTTTAAAAAAGATTTTATTTATTCATGAGAGACACACAGAGAGACACAGAGACATAGGCAGAGGGAGAAGCAGGCTCCCTGCAGAGGGCCTGATATGAGACTCCATCCCAGGACCTGGGGATCATGACCTGAGCCAAAGGCAGATGCTCAACCACTGAGCCACCCAGGTGCCCCCTAATTCTAATTTGCACATATCTGTTGTATCAATCTGATGATTTTTTTAATAAATTAATTTTTTATTGGTGTTCAATTTACCAACATACAGAATAACACCCAGTGCTCATCCCGTCAAGTGCCCCCTCAGTGCCTGTCACCCATTCACCCCCACCCCCCGCCCTCCTCCCCTTCCACCACTCAATCTGATGATTGAATATATTGTTATATACTTGTTGCCATTCTTTGAGTCTATTTAGTTCCATTTGTGTATATGTCCATCCTTATTGCAATATCATATTGTATTGATTATTGTATTTGTCGTAATCTTGTAATAAATCTTTAAGTTAAGTTACATAAGTTATTTTTTTTTCCAAATGGTTTTGACCATTCAAGGTCCCTTGAACTTCCACATACATTTTTGTTTTCTTGTCTTTTTTTTTTTTTTTAAGATTTTATATATTTGAGAGAGAGAGACAGTGTGCTAGCATGAGTGGGGGGAGGAGCAGAGGGAAAGGAGCAGAGGGAGAGGGAGAAGCAGATTCCTCCCTGAGTGGGGAGGTTGACATCGGGCTCGATTCTAGGACTCCAGGATCATGGCCTGAACTAAAAGCAGATGCTTAACTGACTAAGCCACCCATGCACCCCTGTTTTTTGTTTTTTGTTTTTATTGTAGGCTCCATGCCCAGTGTGGAGCCTAATGTGGGGCTTGAACCTAAGACCCTGAGATCAAGACCTGAGCTGACATCAAGAGTCGTACCTTAACTGACTGAGACTCCCAGGTGTCCCCACATAAATTTTAAGATTTAAGCTCGTCAATGTGTACAAAATAGACTGCTGGGATTTTTGCTATAACTATGCTGGGAAGAGTTACTTTGGGAAGAGTTATCTTAATCTTCTTGGGAAGATCATCTTAATAATATTCTATATTCCCATCTATTTTTTTAAGGTGTTTAAACATTTCTCTCACCTTGGGGAACCTGGGTGGCTTAGTTGGTTGAGGGGCTGACTCTTTTTTTTTTTTAATAATAAATTTATTTTTTATTGGTGTTCAGTTTGCCAACATACAGAATAATACCCAGTGCTCATCCCATCAAGTGCCCCCCTCAGTTGGGGCTGACTCTTGATTTCAGCCTGGGTTGTGAACACAAGCGCCAAGTTGAGCTCCACACTGGGCATGGAGCCTACTTAAAAAAAATTCTCTCACTAATGTTTTCTAGTTTTATCACATATGTTTTCCATATTTCGTTAAATTTATTCCTAAGTATTTTATATTTTGATGCACTTTTATTATGTGCCTTTGTTTTTCATGTTTCTTGCTTGGAGTTTCTTCTGTGAACTTAAAGTTTTCATAAAATTTGGAAAAATTTTTGTCACTATTTCTTCAAATATTTCTTATGACTTCTCTTCTTTCCTTTAGGGTCCACTTGTACATATTATAATAGGTTATTTGAAATTATCTCACAGCTCATTAATGATCTGGTCATTTTTTTTCCCCAGGTGCTCAATCTTTCCTTTACTTTCTTGACTATATAGAATATAGATTTTTTAACAAAGATTTATTTATTTTTTAGAGAGAAACAGAGAGCGAGTATGGCAGGAGTAGTGCCAGAGGGAGAGGGAGAGAATCCCAAGCAGACTCCCAGCTGAGTGCAGGGCTTGATCTCATGACCCTGAGATCATGACCTGGACTAAAATCAAGAGTTAGATGCTTAACCAGTTGAGCCACCCAAGTGCCCCTGGAATATAGTTTTAATTACTTATCTTTGTTTTTTGATTCTATCATGTATGTCATTTCCAGGTCAGTTTTGATTGATTGTATTTTTTTCTTCATTATAGATTATATTTTACTGCTTATCTGCATGTCTTGTGGTTCTTTTTTGTCTTGTGATTTTGGCCTGGATTCCAGACATTATTCATTTTACCTTGGATGCTGGATATTTTTGTATTCCTATAAATATACTTGAGTATTGTTCTTGGACATAGTTAAGTTACTTGGAAACTGGTCCTCTTGAGGTTTGCTTTCTAAATCATGGCCAGAACTGCTTATTGTTTTAGGCCAATTGCCCCCTACTTGAATATCCTTCTGAATATTCTACCTAATAACCTATAAATTATGAGGTTTTCAAGGTTTGTTGGTAGGCAAACACTGAGGATCTTCCCCTTTACTCCTTTCAGGTATTTTTTTTCCTTCGGCTTTGGATATTTTCCTCACTTCAATGTGCGATCAGCACTCAAGTTGAAGACTCGAGAGAGAGCCTCTGCAGCTCTCTAGAGTTCTGTGTGCAACTCTTTCATCTCTAATGCCCTTCCATGTGAACTCTAGCTGACTTGGCCTCTTTGGACTACCAGCATGATCTTCTAAACCAAGGGGGACTTTTTGGCTCTGGCTGGGTTGCCATAGGGCTCCTCTTGCTTGTTTCCTCTCTGTTACGGATCACTGCTTGTGCTCCCTGATATCTAAGGTCTGAAAACTATTATTTCATATATTTTGTCTGTTGTTTTAGTTGTTTCAGGTAGGAGAGTAAATTTTGTCCCTGTTATACACAATCATGTCATCTGTAAATACAGAAAGTTTTCTTTCTTCCTTTGCATCCTGTATATGTGTTATCTCTTTCTCCCAACACCCCCTCCCCTTACCTTATTGTTGTGTTAGGAACTCTATTATAATCTTAAGTAGAGCTGGAAAAAGCAAACTGTCTTGCCTTGATCTTGATCTTGAGAAAGAAAAGAACTCAGTCTTTTATCATTAAGTATAATGGTAGCTCTTTGTAGGTGTTTTTTTGGGCCCAAAATTTTTCTTCTATTCCTAGTTTACTAAGAGCCTCATAATGAATGGATGTTGAATTTTATGAAATGATTTTTCTGCATCAGTTGAGATGATAACTTTTTCTCCTTTATTCTCTTAATGTGGTAAATTACAGTGATCAATTATCACTAAATCAATCTTGCAGTCCTGAGATAAACTCTACTTGATCATGATGTATTATCCCCTTAAAAGTTTCATATATATATCCCCATAAAAGTTTCAATATATATATATATTCCATTTACTAATATATTTTTTAAAGATTTTATTTATTTATTCATGAGAGACACAGAGAGAGAGGCAGAGACACAGGCAGAGGGAGAAGCAGGCTCCATGCAGGGAGCCCAACGCCAGACTCAATCCTGGATTCTCTCATGAATAAATAAATAAAATCTTAAAAAACGAAAAAAAACTCTACCTACTGGGGTGCCTGGGTGGCTCAGTGGTTGAGCATTTGCCTTTGGCTCAGGTCGTGATCCTGGAGTCCTGGGATTGAGTCCTGCATCAGGCTCCCCACAGGGAGCCTGCTTCTCCCTTTGCTTATATTTCTGCCTCTGTCTGTGTCTCTCATGAATAAATAAATAAAATCTTTTAAAAAATTCAATGTACTTAATAAAGGGTTATTCAGATTTTCTGTTTCTTATGTGACAGCCTTGGTAATTTGTCTTTCAAGGAATTTGTATACTTCATATCTCCTCCTCCCCAGCTTTATTGAAGTGTAATTGACAAATAAAATAAGATATTTAAATAATCTCTTTTTAATATTAATAGAATTTGCAGTGGTTTCTTCTATTATTCTTGATTCTAGCAATTTGTGTTTTTCTCTTTTTTCTTGTTTTTATCTATGTACAGATTAGTTAGCTTTGGCTGCATTGCCAAGTCCTACAAACTCAATGACTTACACCACTTATTTATTGCATGTTTATGGCTTTGTGACCAGGTTCTAACAGCTCAGATCTGGGCTGTGGATTGTATTCAGGTCTGCTCCATGTGTTTTTTTATTCTGGGGCTTAGGCTGGTAGAGAAGTGGTGACTATGGGCATCCACTTCACATGGCTGAGGGGTGGAGTGCAAAGGGCAGCGAAAAAGTCTTTTTTTTTTTTTTTTTGGAACTGACCACATTGTTAGTTCAATTTATGTGTCATTGACCAATACAAGTCTTGTAGCCAAGCCCAAAGTAAAGTGGGGAAGAGAAGTATGCTCTGCCCACAGCGACCCATGGCAAGGCAGGAAGAGAAGAAATTTTTGAGCAAATAATACATTCTGCCGAAGGAATGTCATAGAATCCAAGGAAAGAGAGTAATTATCAGGGTAAAGTGCTTAAATGTCAAATAAAAAAAATAAGAATACTAATTATTCTTTGAATTTCATTGATTAGTTTGGTTACAGACATTTTTGTGAATAGTGGTAGTCAGAGCCAGGTTAAAAGAGAAACAGAAGTCACAAGAAAATAGAAGAAAGAAAACAGTTAGTGAACAATTAGTTTCTAGGGATCCCTGGGTGGCGCAGCGGTTTAGCGCCTGCCTTTGGCCCAGGGCGCCATCCTGGAGACCGGGGATCGAATCCCACGTCGGGCTCCCGGTGCATGGAGCCTGCTTCTCCCTCTTCCTGTGTCTCTGCCTCTCTCTCTCTGTGTCTCTCATGAATAAATAAATAAAAATCTTAAAAAAAAAACAATTAGTTTCTACATTTTCTAGAAACTTAGCTTAAAAGGAAATGATGAAAATATTGTCATAACTAGTGAGGAATATAGAACCTGGAGATGTGTGAGGTGTTTAATTGCTAATACTTGCACACGCTTAGAGGCTGAGTGAAAGAGGCTGGTAAAGAAAGGAGAATGGAAGATATCAATATGTCAGTTATTACTGTATTGCCTCTCTACTCCAAATATACCCTGCACTGCCTGCTCTGTGGTAGTAGAACTAGACCCTGCACAAAATTTCTTTTTTGCCAACTGGCATAATGTTAAGCTTTGTTAATAAAGGGTGCTGAAGGGACACTGGGAGAAAAGAGCTTTTCTTCTTGGTTTCCATGTGCTTCTCTTGACAGGCTCCTGCAGCTAAACAACAGCAGTGTATGGTGGCCAGCTGCAAGTGTGGCAACCAGCCACACACGGTGGCCAGCAGCACATGCCCCTCTCTGGGGACAGCTTCTCTCAGCATACCAGACTGTGGCTTCCTTACAGGTGTTTTCCCAGCAAGCACCTGACCGAGGATGCCCTTTGGTACCCCAAATAGCTTTCTGGGCGGTGTGTGGTGGCCTCAGCAAGTTCTGCAGCACAGACTCTCTATGTAGATGGCTTCTTTGGGTTCCTAGAGGGGGGCTTCTTGCTGAGTTCTATTGGCCCACTATCTCAGTCAGCCCATATGTCATCCCTTTGGAACATAGGTTAGGCCCCTAGGGGCTGGGGTCTTTCCCCGATTTATTTCTTTTCTGGATACCCTGTTTCAGCCACAGAGGTGGAGATTGCTCCCCATATCGGGCAATGTGTCTTTTATAGAGTTCTCTCTTTCCTTTTGGAAGGCAATTCCCTGGCATAATTAAGAATTACATTAAAATTTACCTGTTAAAATGAGGGCGTGGTTTCGTCTCCTGAGTAGACTGACTGATACACCAATAAAAGAAAGGAATAGAAATGTCAGAGATGGAGAGGACACAGGTGGAAAGGCTGACTCTGAACAAGGAGTGCAACATCCTTCAAGCCTGGAGACCGTAGGAGGGATTCATGATGGATAATCTGATTATATTTATGAGAAAAGGGGGGATGAGAAGCTGAGGGAGTTCCTGGCTTCAATTTTCTCAGTGAAGTGGGAGGAAGGCTATCTGATGAGGGGTTGAGGAGAATAAGGCAGGTTTGTAATAGCCCTTGATGAATTGCAAAAGACTAATTTGTGCTGGAGTATACAGTTTTCTCTACCAGGACTCGAAAATCCAGCCTTAAAAGCAGGGCAGGCAACTGTAGAACTGACTCAGGGTCAGAACTTCCCAGAAATTGTGCGTGGAAGGAAAAAGGAGCAAGGGTATTGAGGAGGCTAAAGAGAAATCAACCAAGTTATTGGCCGGAGGTCAAGCTTGGATATAGGAGGATCAAGCCCTGGTGTTGAGGGGGGAGGGAAGAGAAACCCTGAGGCCATAACAGGATGAAAGGGCTGGAACTCAGTAAGGTCAAGGAGGGAAGAAGTAGGAGGAATAGAAAAGAGTTGGCAAGATTCTGGTCCAAGTGGGATGTTGAAGTTTAATTTTGGAGAGGTGGAGCTGTGCTAGTAATGGTCCAGTTGCAGCCTTGAAAAGTAGAGTACGTTATTTGAAGTGATCAGGACAAAGTTGGGGGAGGCTTGGGTGCCAGATGGTTTGGCCTCAGCAATTTGTTTCAGGATGGTGGTGGGAGTTAATGTAGCGGTGAGTAGGGAGAGGCCTCAGCTGGTGGGGGCTGGGGTCGATGATAGCAGCAGGTGAGGGCAATGAGGCATGCAGCTTGAGCAGGGCTTTAACTGAGAATAGAAAAGTGATAGCACGGCCCTGGCAAGGGATGCTGGGAGACTGCTGACTCCAGGTGTACCCTTCTTGGCTGGAAGAAACTGGAACTCGTGGGAGGAAGAGCTGCCTCCCTGCAAGAAGGCTGCAAGGAAAGCAGTGTCCTTGGGGTAAGGCCAAGGTTTAGTTACAGTGAGGAGGAGGATATAGTGAGAGTTCTTGGACGGTGTTGTGAATGTAGCACTTGTTTGTAGTGGAATGAGGGCTACCAAGAGCATAGTGGAAATCTTTCAAAAGGAAAACAGTGGCACGAAGTGGGAGAGGACGAGGGTGTTAAATGGTCCAGGAAAGGGACTCAAAATACAACAACTGAATTGTCATACTTGTATCACAGTACATGGTAGGCACATAGGAAGTGCTCAATTAATATATCTGAGTAATTGAATTAATCAATGAATAAATAAAGTCTCTCTTTTTTTCTTTTTGCATTGTTTACTTTGGTTCTCAGGGACTTGGCTTCTCCACTTGTTTACTGGGAATGCTGCTGCTTTTATTCCCCTAGTTCTGAAGTTTATAGCAGTTCCCTCTCCAAAGCCCCAATCTTTTCCATCTGGCGGAGTGGGTGTCTTATTATTCCATCCCATTTCACCCTAGGAGGGTAGGGAAAGTCAGGGTTGAATCTTCTTCGGGCTACAACTTGGAAGAAATGAGTTCAGAGAGCAAAGTGTTCATCCACTATTAACGATTAAAATTTACAGTAAGACAGGGAATGAAATAGCTGTGCTCCCCTCCCCTGCAACCCATTCCAGCCTGTTCCTGCCCCCTCCCCCCAAGCAGCCCCAAAAAGGTGCATGGCGGACCCCTGGAGAGCAGCTGTCCAATGCAGGCTGTGGATGGCCAGGCTCTGCACAAGGCAGCCTCCAGCAGGTGGGGGTGTGGAGTTACAGAAGGCTGGCAGTCTTGCGTGGACCAGGAAGGCAGAGATGCCTTGTGGCTGCAACCTTCTCATTTGGACTCGGGCTGGAGCAGCTCTTCAGAGGAATGAGGGTTTTGGGGTTGCACACACAAGCTTGGGAGATGGCTCTGCTACCCCCTCATTTCCTAGTAATCACTCCATGTTGCCTCGGTAGAGGGGCAGAAAGCAACAGGAGAGAGGTACTCTCTGCCTCTTTTACCTCTTTGTCCTCAAGCTCTGAGTCCTGAGGTCTTGATGGTGGGGATGTAACCTAATGGGGAATGCACAAGGTTTGTGGTTTGTACGTCCCAGTGGCTCCACATTCCAGCTGTGCACATAGGTACCTCCAGACCTCTTTGAGTGGGTGATTAAGGTGTCTGCCCACCTTCTTCTTAAGCTTTTGTCCTGAAATATAGGTGAAAGCCTTGGAAGGCTGAAGGCTGTACAAATACGTATTTATTATTAATGATTAATGGGTAGTTAGCAAAAATATATTCCTTGATCTATTCTAGAGGAGGAAAGAGGAACTCTAGGGAAGGTATGGGCAGAAGACATTCCTATTTGCAGAAGTGCTGACTTTCTGACTATATGTTTTAATCTTTGTAAGGTCATAGAGCGGAGAGGTAAGAATGCCAATTTGCCACAGAACACTGGAGTAGGGTGCAAACACTCGGAAAACAGAGACCACAAAAATAAACTTCCATCTGTTAAGTGTCTACTATATTCCAGACACATTACATGTGTTGTTTGGTTACTTAATTTTAAAAAAAGATTTTATTTACTTATTTGAGAGAGAGAGAGAGAGACTGGAAAAGAGAGAGAGAAAGAGGGAAGGAGAGAACATGAGCAGGGGGAGGGGCGGGGGAGATGGGCAGACTCCTCACTAAGCAGGGAGCCCAGCATAGGGCTGGATTCCCGGACCCTGGGATCCCATGACCTGAGCCGAAGGCAGATGCTTAACCAACTGAGCCACCCAGGTGTCCTATATGTGTTGTTTAATATAATCATCACAACAGTTCGATAGGATAGGTGTAGTTACCTATATACCTAGAAATGGAACCTTAGAATGTAGGAGGTTAAGTACTAGCAGAGAGTTACCCTGATAAAAAGCAGTGGCAGGACTTGAACCCAGGCTTGTTTGACTCTAAACCCCAGGCCTTTCCTGCTGTAACGTATGGACTTCTCCTTGATTAAACCTCCAAAAACCTTTCTAAGGATCTGTCCTAAGCTAGTTACTTAAGAACCACTCAGGGAACTTGCTGAAATGCATATTCTTTTTTTCTTTTAAGATTTATTTATTTATTTATTTATTTATTTATTTATTTTCAGATTTATTTATTTATTTTAGAAAAGAGGGAGGGGAGGGGCAGGGGAGAGGGAGAGAGGATCTTAAGCAGATTCTGTGCTGAGCATGGAGCCCAACTTGGGGCTTGATCTCATCACCCTGAGATCACAACCTGAGCCCAAATCAAGATTTGGCCACTTAACTGAATGAACTCTAGGGGGGCAACATTGGTAGCTGAATCCCAAGGCAGCTCTGCATATCTCTTGGACATTTCGCCTGATTCCAATCCTCATCTATCTACCATGTTGGCTGGGGCAGGGGGGGAGCACAAGCGGACTCTAATCCTTTGCCATCAGCCTCTTCTGCTCCTCCTGCCCCTCCCATTCGTACACTGTAATTCCCAATAGTTGCAATCTGATAGTGGTGGCGAACATGGTGGCGGTGGGGATGTTGACTGCATTTGTAGTGTCTGGGTAAGCCAAGCCAAATGCCCCCATTATACCGGAAATGAAGAGATTTCAACTGTACGAACAAAGTGGCAGAGCCATAAATCACTTACTCACTGACTTGCTCACTCATTCTTTTAACCTCTCTTGAACACATTCCCTGTGCCAAGCACCAGGTGAGCCACTGGAGAACTAGAAGTTTTTGAAAAGTTCCCTAAATATATAAACACTGCCTTAGAGGAAACTCTCAAACTAATTACTAACATTTATCAAGCACTTTTGATGGGTCAGACACTGATTTAAGTGCTTTTTATGTATTACCATATTTAATCATTTAAATTAACTCTATTAGGCAGGTACTATTTTACTTGTCATTTCAAAGTTGAGGAAATTGAGGCACATGGAGGTTAAGTAACCTGCTCAAGGTCACCCAGCTATAAAATGAAGTGAAATCAGAGCCCAGGCAAATCTAGCTCTAGAGTCTACACGACAGTACTTCTTAGACTAGAGGAGAGACAGCTAAACACATAATTATAATGCAATGTGATGAGTACTCCTTAGAACTACTGGGAGCTTTTGACATTATTGAAGGGCAAGGCCCAAAGCCTTTTCAGATTTCCAATCCTGTTAATGCCACTGTAGTATATAACTTCTCCCCCATAAAATGCTGTAAAGTACAACTAAGGTTTTTAAGTGATGCTTCCAGATTCTTAATAAAAGATTAAAGTAATTTATAAAGCTATTTTCTGGCTAAGAACCATCCCTTTCTTGGACTGCTTCACTCACTCAACATTTATATCACAAGCTGATAGCTTTTCTTTGGGCAGTACATTCTTCAAAAAAAAAAAAAAAAAGTTTTTATAACAAGTAGAGGCCAACCAAGTCAGGTTGCTTTAGGAAGGCTTGGAGGTGCGTGAGGGCTCAGCTCATTCATTGTCTCAGCTACTCTTCTGTGGGTACCTCACAGCAAGTGGAATCAAGTGTATGCTTCAGGAAAATGACAAATCACTGCAAGTTTGTACATTTGGGATCCTTTGGGAACTGCTGAAACTACCAATCTTACATCCTTGAGTGCTCAGGGGATATTGACTGGAGTCCCAGGAGCTAGCAGAGTGAGTTAGCCTAATTCTGCTTGGAAAAGACAAGGAAAGCCTCAAGGGGTAAATCAGAGTTGAGTGGGGCTTGAGAGATGCATTGACATTCATCAGGCTGGCCAAGGAAGGGTATTCTAGTAAATAAAGGAAGGGTTAGTTTCAAGGATCTGAGGGGAAGGGTCAGCTATTTGGGCCTTTGAGGATTTTTCTTGAGGGTAGAATCAAAGTGGGACTTTTCTACTTTGTGGAATATTGTAATAAGAAGTACCTTCTCAAAAAAAAAAAAAAAAAGTACCTTCTCTCATGAGTGTTTTCTCTCTCTTTCAAGCTTTATTAAGGTATAATTTGCATACAATAAACCACACATAAAGTTTACAAATTTTATAAGTTTTAAACATATTTGTGAAGCCCTTGCCACAGTCAAGATAGTGAACATATCCATCACTCCTAGAAGTTTCCTTGTGATTCTTTGTACTCCTTCTTTCCCACCCTTTCTTGCCTCTTCTGCTCCCTGCCTTCAGCATCTACTGATCTGCTGTCACTATAGTCAGTTTGTATTTTCTAGAATTTTCTATAAATGAAATCATACAAAATGTGCTTTTTTTTTTACATGTAGTTCTTTCACTTCTTTCACTTAGCATAATTACTTTGAGATTCAACTATATTGTCTGTACAAGACTTCATTCATTTATGTAATACTCCATTGTATGGGGACATCTGGGGGCTCAGATGGTTAAGCATCTGCCTTTGGCTCAGGTCGTGATCCCAGGTCCTGAGATCAAGGCCTGCATTGGGCTCCTTGTTCAGTGGGGAGTCTGCTTCTCCCTCTCCCTCTGCCCCTCCCCTACTTTGTGCTTTCACTCTCTCAAATAAATAAAATCTTTAAAAAAATACTCCATTATACAGATGTCTCACCATTTATTTTTCCATTCTGCTAATAATGGGTGTGTGGGTTGTTTCCAGTTTTTGACTATTACAAGTTAAGTTGCTTATGTATTTTTCTATGAGTCTTTTATGGACTTATTCTATCTTTTCTTTTGGGCAAATATCTTGTAATATGGTAGGAATATGTTTACTTCAAAAAAAAAACAAAACAAAAAACAAACAAACAAAAAAACAAACAAAAAACCCCCACAAAACCCTGCCAGTTTCCTAAATGGTTGAACCATGCAAGTTACACTTATTCCACATCCTCGCCAACACTTGTATGGCCATCTTTTGAATTTTATAAATTCTAATAGACATGTAGTGGTACCTCATTGTGGTTTTAAAATTGCATTTCTCTAATGACTAATTATGTTGAGATCTTCTGATGTACTATTTATTTTCCATCTGTTTTCTTTGTTGAAATGTCTGCTCAGATCATTAGCCCACTTAAAAAATTGGTTGTCTGCAATGTTGAGTTTTTAGAATCTGTTATGTATTCTGGACACAAGTCTTCTATCAGATACATGTTTCACAAAGAGTTTCTCCAAGTGTATGGCTTGTTATTTCATTCTCTTAACAGTGTCTTTCATAGAACAAAAACGCTAATTTTGATGAAGTTCAATTTATCAACTTGTTTTCCTGTATGGATTGTGATTTTAGTGCCATGTCTAAGAAACATTTGCTTAACCCAAGTTCACAAAAGTCTTCTATGTTTTCTTTTAGAAGTCTTAGGTCTTTTTTTTTTTTAATTGAGATATAGCTCGCCTACTCTTTAAAAGTGCACATTTCAGTGTTTTTTAGAATATTCACAGTTATGCAACCATCACCAGTATCTAATTCTGGAACATTTTCATCACCTCCTCAAAAAACCCTGTACCCAGGAGGCAGCCATTCTCCATTTCTCTCTCCTTCCGAACCCTGGCAACCACGGCTCTACTTTCTGTCTCGACGGATTTGTCTATTCTGGATATTTCACATAAATTGAATCATAGAATATATGGCCTTCTGTGTATAACTTATTCATTTAGCATAATGTTCTCAAAGTTCATCCAGGTGGAAGCATTTATTAATACTTCAATCCATTTTGTGGTTGAGTAATATTCCATTGTATGGGTATACTCTATCTGGTTTATCTATTCATCAATTGATGGACTTTTGGATTCTTTACATTTTTTGGCTCTTATGAATAATGCTGGTATGAACATTTGAGAATGAGGTGTTGTATGGATATATGTTTTCAAGTCTCTTGGGTATATAGCCTAGGGGGTAGAATTACTGAGTTATATGGTAACTCTATGTTTAAACTTTCTGAGGAACTGCGAGACTGTTTTCCAAGGCAGCTGTGGTATTTTACATTCATACCAGCAATGCATGAAAGTTCTAATTTCTCCACATCCTCTCCAATACTTTGTTATTGTTGTTGTTGTTCTTTTTTCTTTTTTAAGTATAATCATCCTAGTGGGTGTAAAGTAGTATGTCATTTTGGCTTTGATTTTTATTTTCTTAATGACTAATGTTTTTGAACATCTTTTCATGTGTATATTGACTATTTTCTTCAGAGAAATGTCTATTCAGATTCTTTGCCCATTTTTAACTGGCTTATTGGTTTTTTAAAAAGATTTTTTAATTTATTTCACAGACAGAAAGCAAGAGAGTACAAGAGGTGGGGGTACGGCAGAGGGAGGGGGAGAGGCAAGCTCTCTGCTGAGCAGGGAGCCCGATACAGGGCTCCACCCCAGGAACCTGGGATCATGACCTGATCCAAAGGCAGACATTCAATTGACTGAGCCACCAAGGCACCTGGGTTACTATTATTTTTATTGAGTTATAAGTGTTCTTTTTTTTCTGGATACTGGTCTCTTATGACATATATAATTAGTAAATAGCCCATTTTGTAGATTGTCTTTTCACTTAGTGGGGAAGGTCGAGGTTTTCACCATTAAGTATGACCTTAGCTGTAGGTTGTGTAGATATTCTTTAACAAGTTGAGGAAGTTCTTCTATTCATAGATTACTAAGAATTTTCATTGTGAATTAGTGTTGGATTTTGTCAAATGCTTTTTCTGTGTCTATAGATATGATCATGTGATTTTTCTTTTACAGCCTATTGATGTAATGGATTACATTAATTGATTTTTAAATGTTGAACCAAGTTTGTATACTTAGGACAAATCCCACTTGGTCATGTGTGTGATTTTTTTAATACACTGTTGGATTTGATTTGCTAATATTTTTTTGAGGATTATACTTCAAAGTTTTTAATTTTGATGAATTACAATTTATATATTTTTTCTCTTTTTGTTTGTATTCATTTACTTTTTAAACAAAACACATGAATCATCAAGTATTCTCATTAAGGACAACATATAACAAAACCCTATATCTCGATTTCATGTTATAGCAGTATAACAGGTAGAATTGACATGAGACAATGAGGGCGACTGTTAGCCACTGACTTTGAGCATTGAGCACCTACTACTCCAGGAAAGTAACTCTTCAGGAATTCCTCTAATCCTTGAGTCTTGAGTAGCTTTCCTCCAGAAGGGGTAAAGAGACAGCTGCCAAAAGGAAGTTACTCTCTGGGCAGTAAATGTTGCTTCAAGGGTGAGTGAGAGTGAGGATTAAAGGATCAGGATAAGAAGGAGCTTTGGAGTCAGATTGTCGAGCATCCCAGCTGGGTTTTTGGGACCAGATGCTGAATGAAATTAGGAGCACAAAAGGAGATTAATATCTGTGAAAGGAAGAGCAGGAAGCAAGGCTGGCCAGGAGGAGATCTTAACCCACCATACAGACCTGACCAAACCTCTGCTAGTCCCAGACGGTGCTCTGGAGCAAAATTGCTTGTTAGAGCAGCTCATGTTAGTGGGAAAGGGCCAGGCCTGTGTCCCACAATCTTGCTCAGCCATTGGCTGGGGTCACTGCCGTGAAGAGCATAACAGCGACTCGAAAGCTGACAGGTCCCTCTGAAGGAATTAATTGCTGGAGGCAACTAGAACCAACACTTTTTGGGGGCAGCAGAGCAGGGAGTCCTATACTGAAGGGGTGACAGTAAGTATCCATGTATGCCATACATACAGATCTGAGGTTCAAATCCCAGCAATGTGTGCCCCCAGGCAAGCACTCTGACTCAATTTCCTCATCACCCTTGCAGGGTTGTGGGAGGTTTAAAGAATATAAGGGTGAACAGAGTGCCTGATGCAGTATGGGCACTTCATAAGTTCTCTCCCTCTCCCCCAGATGGTAACTAGCCAAGGGCACGTCCTGTCCTGTTCCATGGACCTGTTCCCACTCTGCGGTTTATAAACTTTGTTTTTTATCATTTTCCACTAGGAGATCAAGCCCCTGTGAGTTTCCTGACTCTGGACGCCCTGCCTCTGTGTCCAGGGCCTTATTCCTCTCCTGCCTTTCTCAGCCTGGAAACTCAAAGACCTCCACGGTTGTGGGCTCTGTCATGTGGGGACCCCTGGATGATGTTAGCATGAGGTGGGGGTAATGCTTCCTGGAATGCACCAGAAGCAAGCACTTTGCACCATCTCTTCCAGCCATCCGCGAGTGCACTTAACTGAGGATTCTGTAAGAGGAAACCATCGAGTTCCTCTTTCTAAGTGCCTCGTTAGAAGCCTGAGGACAGGCTCCCCCTGCCTCACTTAAGGCGTCTACCTGGGAGGTGAGGGCGCGTCTGCATGGGAAAGAGAAAGACTTATTCTGGGTGGGCTGCTCCCCTTAATTGGGGTACCCTGACTTTAGGGACACAGGTCTTCCGGGTCCGGTTACTTTCCATGTGTCTGTAACTGGGCCCAGTTTACTGGGGAGTCTCCACTCTTTGGAGGATAAACACAGAGCAGTTTTATGTCTTCCAGTAACTGCCCCCGGCTACGCTGTGCCAGATCTCTCTTTCCTGCTGGGGAGCAGCTCCCTTAACGACGTCTTGGTCAGCTTCCATAACTTTCCAGCCACTTTCCGTTACTACAACAGTCTCGTTCCGGTAATTAAGGCTCAAGCTTTTACATTTTAAAAACTTCCATTGCACACTTGCTTCAGAGCTCTTCACCTCCCTCCCCTCCAGCTAGTGCTGGGCCAGGGCTGCATGGATTATCGATGGGAAGGGGCCTGGCTTGAAGGCAGTCCACCCACCTCTTCTTGGAGGACTTAGCATCTTCAGCTTGAGGCTGGGAGGTGGGATGGGGAGAAGAGGCCTCTGTGTGTGACTTGTGAGGTCTCATGTCCTTTACCTCTTCCTGGTTCTTCCAAATTCTGTTAGCTGCCAGCGAGGTCCCCTGGCTCCCTCCAAGGCTGAGGACCACCCTCCCCTGAGCCTGCCACCTCCCAGCCATACCTCCCTTTGGCCTCACCAGTGGTACAGGTTTCCACTGACTCCATCCTCTGGCCTAGGCACCCAATTTGCATTCAGCAGGAACCTGGGCAGAGCTTCAGCTCCTACCTTTGAGCAGACTTCTGTGCATCTTCACATGGAGCCACAGGGCCTGCTGGAGTAGCTGAAGCCTTCGAGGGTCACACAGACCTGAAACAGGAGAGCTGCCCCCGTTTTCCCCACTCGTGCTGTGCCAAGTCCCTTGGAGCCCTGCTGGGTGGGCCACTTCTGTAAGCCTCCCGCTTTCAGAACCTCCAGGCCTGCGGAGGGTACTAGGCTTTCCGTTCAAGTATAATCCCAGACCTCGGGTACAAATGTCAAATGCTCTGCTTTTCTCTCCCACTGTGGTGGGTGTGGGGCAGAAACGGGTGCTCAGTGGCTGTCCCAGGCTTCCAGGATCTTTGACAAGGGCTCTGTGCCTGTGAGGCATTGTGGGTCAGTGTGCCCTCTTTCCCTTGCATCAGGGCAGGTAGGCACCCTGCCTGCCTTCTCCACAGTGGGAGGGAGGCCTAGCCTCTGGTTGATTTGAGGCTCCTTAACTCTGCGTGGAGGAGGTTGGCTCCACCTGCTGGTGGCTTGCTGGTCGCTCTCGGGGG
This sequence comes from Vulpes vulpes, assembly GCF_048418805.1. Classification (NCBI taxonomy): domain Eukaryota; kingdom Metazoa; phylum Chordata; class Mammalia; order Carnivora; family Canidae; genus Vulpes; species Vulpes vulpes. The sequence continues at coordinate 48,681,435 of NC_132787.1, read as the reverse complement.
TGATCTGGCTCCTCTCCTCTGGATCTTCAAGTCTAGGTGGGAAGACACGTGAGGATTTGCCCCACTGTGTACCAGAATATCTTGTCTCTTCTCTAAACTTTGTCAAAGTTGTTCTTCCTCCTGGGAGGATTCCTTGGTTAAATCCCACGCCTCTCCTGAGTCCTCCCTCAGCACTCAGGCTCTGGGTGGGTGGCCAGTTCACACACATGTGAGCCACTGGGGTTTAATTCATGTCTTGACCAGTTTTCATGTGTCACAGGGGTAGTCGGTGTTCACTGAGCTCTTGACATGTGCCATTTCCTGTTCCAGGCATGTCCCAGCCTTTATCTTGTTCAGCCATCAGGCCACCATCCAAGGAGTTTAGTGCTGTTATTGTGCCCACTTTACAGATGAGAAGACTCAACAAACACGATAAATAGCTTCTCTAAGATTTATGGCCAGAAAGTGATGTCAACAGGCAATCAAAACTCCAAGCTCAAGCTTCTAGATACTCCATTCTGCCTGCTGGGTTTGATACCATTCCACCTTCCTTACCCTTCCTCACCCCCAAAGCCCTAAGTGAGTACTTGCAAACCAGTGTGAAGTAATTCTGGAGTAAGTTGGTTTGGACGAACAGAATCCTCCCAGTGGGGCTGGTTTGAGAGCCGAAGCAGCTGTGGGGAGGCTGTGATTGAGTCGTAAGAAGGCTGAGCTCTGTATTCCTGCTGAATGGTCAGAAGGTGAAGCATTTCATCACAGTCCTCCTCAAACACTTGTAGATTAATTTGTTCCTGGGGAGGCCTGGGGTCTTGGTCACATATCCAGGAGAGTTCACTTGAGCATTTCTTTCCACCTGGAAAATGAGACTCGCTGTTGTCTGTAGAGCGCATTTTCTTCTGTTGTCTCCTGGCTGCTTGTAATCACTCTGAATAGAAAGGTATTATCATCACCCTCATTTTATGGGCAAGAAAACTGGGGCACAGATGTGAGAGGCTTGCCTGAGGTTACACAGCTTCTAGGCACTGAAACTGGGACCCGGAAGTGAATCTTCTGTGTCGGTTCTGTCACACTGCAGGTTGATCCTTGGTGGAAGGATCAATGCCCTTGAGCTCCTGCCCTCTTGTTGTGGGCCCTGCTCACCATGGGTCTTTCCTTCCCTCCCCATTAGCCATGTCCATGCCCCTTGCTCCTATCTATTCTAACCTCCTCTCACTGGCTTCACCCTAATCCTCCCTGCCTCTCCCAGGGCCTGGAAGCACCCCTTTAGGTAGGGGGACCTGGTCCTGAAACCTCTGATTGAGACCCCCAGCCCCTAGAGGGGCTGCTCACTGCCTTTATCGGCCCTGGTTGCAGTGGATGTTATTTATTGTCAGAGAAATGTGTCTCCAAATAAAACAGAAAATGAACAAATAACCACAGTGACAGAGCTGTAAAGAAACCCTGCCGGCTCGCTCACTTGAAGAAAAACCTGCACAACTAATTAACCCGGGCAGGCCTCCGTGGTGTTTGGAAACAAGCTTGGAATTAATACTGCCCTTCTCAGCTGCTGGAGCCAGCCTCTAAATCTTTACTGGGCAGTAGAAAGAGAGAGACACAGTGAGTTCTAGAGACAGACAGAGACCAAGATGGACGTGGGGACAGAAAATCAGAGCAAGATAAGTACAGTTATTCATCTGCCTCCGTACCCATATAGATCATCTTAGCTAGACTTTGGAAGCTAGTAAGATAGACAGACAACACTGCATTTCTTCTTAAAGTATGAGGTAAGAGGAGAAAATAGAGCCTTTGTCTAGCTCAGAGCACATCTCGTTTCTAGACCACCGAAGTCAGAAATCAGAAGCTTCTGGGCTGGAAGGGGCTTATGAGCGGTCATCTGATTCAGTGGTTTTAGTTATTTTTAGCAGCAAAACCCTTTTTTGAAATGAAGTCACCCACAGAAGTGCCATTTGTAAAGCCGCTAAAAGCAGAGCAGGCCATTGGAGTTTGTGGCCTCTAGCTGCCCCCGCCTCTACTCTCCACAGGGCCCTCAGGACTCTGGAGAGACCTCTGGGAAACTAAAGCTGCCTTAACCTCTATGTGGCAGAGCTCTGGAATGTCCCTGGTTCTTCACTGGATTTAGGTTTAGCCTGATTTGAAGTCACCAGAACGGACAGTATGGCAGGGAGGAGCCACCTGGTGAAGGAGGTGGGTGACCCAATGGGACCTCTACTCTCTTGCCCATGAACCTGTTGGGTTCTTGAACTCTATGTTTCCTTTCCCCCAGGGACCTTTGTTGCCAGGAGCTGGGGAATTGGCTTGTAGAATGAACTTTGTGAGTCATTACCTGACCCCAATTTGGCCTCAGGGAGGCTCTGTATAACTCCACGTGGAGTTCAGGAAGGGGAACCAAGAGTATGAGACGGATGCCTCCTTTCTCAAGAAGAATACAGATGGCAACCAGAGGGGACTTCCCAAGAGGCCATTCAGGGATGCGCTGTAGGGATGACTGGTGATGGGAAATTGGGAAATTGTACTTCATACATATTTTTTTTTTCCCTCATTGAGGAAGGAGAGGCCATGGCCTTAGGCTGGAAACCATCCATTCAGGTGTCTCCGTGGGGGTTTGTTTGGTTTTCTCTGTGGGGTTTGCCACTTGTTTCTGGAGGTCTCAGCATTAAGAGGGGAAAACCCCCACGGCCAGGTGGAAGATGCCTCCCTTGGAGTCAGTAGCCGGTGAGGGAGAAGGATGAGACAGTGAGACTGGGCACTGTGTTTGGAGCCTTCCCATCTCCAATTAACCCTGAATGCCCTTGGCTCAGGCCTAGACAACAAGGGGGCACAGTAAGGAGGAGAAAACACAAATCAAGAAGTAATGCTTTTTTTGAAGGAGAAATTATAAATTGCAATTTAATCACATAATCACTTTGACACTCTCAAGCAAGCTAATTTCTTCCCTTGCCTCATTTCATCCACTCGGTGAGATGAATCTTAATGAATAATGTCCTATGAATATTTAATTTTTGATCAATTTGAATTTTCTCTAGCATACCTGCTAGAGACATAAATCAGCTCCTATTTTACCCAGCAGAGTGAATTTGGATAGCGGTCTGGGTGGATCTCTGTCCATGGCCACAGAAGTGGTTTGCCTGAAGGCTTGGGGTTCTGGCTTACTACCATCTCAATATCATGATTTGATGTTTCTGGATGCCTTCCCTAAGCTGGGTTCTCTATACCACCCTACTAGCAGATGCCTGAAGCCAGTGACTGTCCAAGCACACAAGATGGATCTGCAAATGACTTTCTACAGGCGCTCCCTCTTGTACTATCCTTTTTCTTCATACACTTAAAAGAAGCCACCCTCCTGATACTGACTTTATCCTTCCTGGCCCTCGGGGACAAGTGTTAGCATTCAAAAGACAGATATCTAGACAGGCGACATTAGGAGAAGTATCATTCTCAGCTGTTTGGGAAGGCTTCTTTCACGAGATAATACTTGATAATTGTATGATGCTTTATAGTTTGCAAAGTGACTTCGTGTGCATCTTTTCTTTTCATGTGTTAACACAGCCCTGTGTTTAACCTCTCTTTTCTAACTGTGAGGTGAGGGAATGGGGCTGGGGAGAGAGCTTTCTTATCCGGTCAGAAGGATAAGTACAGGATTCACATCCCGGAAAGACTGCTAAGTTAAAAACCAGAAAAATGGGTCCAAACTGAGCTGTCTACAGAAAGGAAAGATTGAGTATTTGGGACTGGGATCTGGAAGAAGCAAGAGGAGTATCCTTAATAGGCAAGCGGAGGTGGGCTCAATAATGAATCAATGACAGTGATGGTACTTTTTGAGGAAAAAAGTGCTCAAGGGGATAAGTAACATGTTTGAAATGTATTTTGAATGTATATCCATATCCTGAAAATTTTGTTTTCCTTAAGCTCTCCACCCAAGAAAGCAATGAGTTTCAGTGCTTCAGGAAGGGCAGGAACCACCTAGAACAAAGAGGTCATTGTTTAGCTTTAAATCTCAGTGACAACTTCCTGTCTTTGAGTCCATTAGGACCAAATAGTCTTAAAAGTAAGGTTTCATATACAAGGAATACAAATTTATCTTTTAATTGTCAATATTTGCTTCTATTGCACTATGAGGTTGTGCTCTCTGGCCCTCTGAGAAGACCTTGAAGAAGGAGAAGATCCCATGCCTATGATGTGGTCCTTTGTGGTAGTTTAAAAATATGTCCACAAATGCTTTCATACTCTCCTTAGGAAGTAGAGCCTAATTACTCTCCATGTGAGTGAGGACTGGTCTTGGGGACTTATTTCTAACAAATGGAATAAAGTGAAAATAACGATGTGTGAGTTTTCGGAGAGTAGGTCATAAAAGACATTATGTCTTTCTCCTTGCTCTTCTCTCAGAGCAATTACTTGCTCTGAGAGAAGCCAGCTTCCATGTTGTGACCATACTCAAGTAGTCTATGGAGAGGTCTATGTTGTGAGGATCTGAAGCCTTCTGCCAATAGTCATGAAAGTGAGCCATCTTGGAAGTAGATCTCCAATTTACAACGTGAAACTGAAGTGCAGTCAAGCCTTCAGTGACTGCAATTCCTGCTGACATCTTGATTGCCATTTCAAAAAAGACCATTAAGCAGATCACCCAGCTAAGCCATTTTAGCTTTTTGACCTACAGAAACTGTAAGATAATAAATATTTGTTGCTTTAAGCCCCAGTTTTGAAGTAATTTGTTGCAAAGCAATACATAAAAATATATCCTTTATCTGAGTCTGGAAAGGGTAAGAGGAATCTTCATAGGTTTTATTGAATTGGATCTGGGCACCAGAGCTGTTGTGGTTCCTACCATGGTAGGCACACTGGAGCATCTGCTGAAGCCCTGACTTTGGAGAAGGCTGAGATAGCTAGCAGTGTTAGGAGATGAGGTAGTGGTAGCAATGGCTGGGACTATCCATTGAGCATTGACTGGGTAGGGGAGGCAAGTAGGGCCAAGCAAATCTGGGGAGACTCATATACTGGGTCTAATACACTGGATTCCTGTTCCTTAGTTCTACACTTCCCAATAGGATAAAGTCTCCAGAAGCACAATTAAGCATATTATATGGAAATAGAGCTACAAATGTTTTGCTTATCTTGATGATAGTGTGAATAGAATGGAGACAATTGTTTTTGTTAAAATAATAAATTCCCATTGCAAAAATATGAAAACAATAAGGAAAATGCACAAAAGACAAAGCAAGTATCACCCAACAATCCTGATCCAGAGAGAAATCTGTTATATAACTTAATTTTTCACACCCATTCCTTATGTTGACATTTTCCCTTGCCAATAAATATAATTATACTTATCTTTTCATCATATATAATGGACTAGATGTTCCATGAAACTCCTTCAGGGACAGTATGCCCCAAGTGATGGAATATATATATATATATATATATATATATATATATATATATATATCCTCCCCCTTTAAAAATGCATGAATGCATGGCTGAATTGGCAGAAAATAAAGGGAATTTCTTAGAGATTAAAAATAACAACAAAAAAACCCCCACCCCATAAAATCCTAAAACCCAAACCCCCAAGACCCCTGACTCTAAAAGAGTGAAGTATAGAACTAGTTTTTGTCTTGAAGCTTATTTGGGATTTAATAGGTAATATGGGCCATATACATGACAGATGGGAGTTGGAGCCCAGAGCCCAAGCAGACTGGATTCTCACACAAAGCTGGGATCCCAGAAGGGTGAAACTCCCAGTAGGTGAAATAAAAACAAAACAAAACAAAAAACCCCCACATTCCACAGAAAAAGATGGTTGGTGAAGAAATTTGCTTGTCATCCTTGATGCTAATGGAAAGAAAGAAAAAAAATGAAGATAAATGTTTTCTTGGAGAAACCTGAATTCATTCAGAGCCCCATGTTGAAAATTTGAAGTGTCTTGGATTGGTGAGATACCCAGGGCTTGAAAAGAACATATTTTAAAACTTGGCTTCAGAGAATTCCACAGAAAAAGTTACAAGGGGCATGGAATTCACAATCAACATTCAATAGACACATGAGGAAATAAACTATCCTGAATGAGACTCAGTATAAACAACAAATTCCTTGAAGACTATAATGACCTGTATATATTTAATTTAGAGTATGAAGTACATATATTTAATATTTTATGAAATAAGAGTACTGGAAGTATAATGAGGGACCAAAAGGCTATCAGGATAACCCAATCAATGTAAAAGAGAACAAACTACAACTTTTAGAAAATAAAAATATGTAATCATTAAAATGAACAACTCAATGGATGTGATAAATTAGATACAGCTGGAGCAAGAATTAGTGATCTGGAAGTTTCTCTGAAGAATGACCTAGAATATAATAGACAAAGAGATGAAAGAGATAGGAGATATAAAGGACAGAGTGAGGAAATACAACATGCATTTAGTTGAAATCCCAAAGGATGGGCCGAGAGAATGGAAGTATTAAAAAAGATAATGACCAAAAAATTCCAGTTCTGATGAGACACACCACTTCTTAGTTTCAACAAGCTCAGTGAGTCCAAAACAGGATAAAGGCCAAGAAGCCCCCATTTTGTAGAAAAATAGGAGAACACTGGCGACAAAGAGAGAATCCTAAAAATAGAGAGAAAAGATAGATTACCTACATAGTAATGAGCATTTGACCCATGGCTTATTTTTCAACAGCGTCTACAGAAGCCAGAAGACTATGGAATGATAACTTTGAAGGGCTAAGTGGGAATATGCTATAGTTCTACCCCCAATGAAATGATCTCTTAAACCTGAAGGCAAAATAAAGACAATTAAAAAATTGTCTTAAGAACAAAAGTGATACAACTGACTACCAAGACACACTTACTGAAGGAACTTCCACAGATATATATATCAGGAAGAAGAAAAATGATCCCTGTAGGTTTGAAGCACAAGAATGAATGGTGGAAACATAAAATGGAAAATGCATAAATAAATATTGATTATATACAATAATAATAGCAATCTAACTTGGGTGAAAAATCAAGTTAGAACTAAAATAATGGACAGAAGAGTGCAAATTGATCATATGTGGATAGAAATTGAAAATAGGAAAAATGCAACTTTCCCTTTATTTAAGGGATACATACATGTGTGATAAAATGATGAAAGAAAGGAAAGGAAAGGAATAATTAGCACAAAATTTGGGATAGTGGGTTACTGAAGGTGGATTAGATAGGGCATGTAGGAGGCTCTGAAGATGTTGTGAATATCCTACTGCTTTTTTTCCCTTTTTTTTTGGAGGCAGTTAAGAATACTACATACATTTATTTCAACAAACTTTTTTCTTTGAGTATTGTTGACATGTGGTGTTACAGTGGTTTCAGGCATATTACATGACTTTCATTTCTTAAGATAGGTGTTGGATATTTGGCAGTATATTTTTTGTTATCCTTTATTTTTTAAAAATATTTTATTTATTTATTTATGAGAGACATGGAGAGAGAAAGGTAGAGACACAGGCTGAGGGAGGGAGAAGCAGGCTCCCCGCAAGGAGCCCAATGTGAGACTCTATCCTGGATCCCAGGATCATGCCCTGATGCTTAACCGCTGACCACCCAGGCCCCTTATCATAATTCTTTAAATGTAAATATCTATTATACATAAGTTTTGGAATAATTGTAAATGATGTTGTGATGACCATTGTTCTAATATGTCTCTTTTCATGCACCTTAAGGCAAATTCCTGGAAAGGAGGTTTTGAGGAAAAAGGTGAGTACAGCAAGTTTTCTTTGAAACTTCTTGCCAATTACTCCTCCTGACTCCACTCCAAAAGGGTGCACCAACTTATACTTCTACCAGCCTTTGCATAAAGGGCCCATTTCCCCACACTCTAGGGTCACCACTTTCTGTGCCCTTCTTAAAAAATACACTCTTATCTATGTCAGCATGGTGATCTGAGTGTCTTTAATGAGATCGGATTGGGATGAAGAGTTTATGAAGTCGGTGGAAACGTAATCCCATTTTATAGATAATGCAATTGAGAATCAGTGAGGTTGAGCGACTTGTGCAGGCTCATGCTGTGAGCCAGGCTCCAGACTACATGCTCAGTTCAGTGATCCTTTTACTACCTCTCACTGGCAGTCCAACTCCATGGAGCAGTCTGGTGCTTTGCACAAAAGTATTCCCGAGTTCAATCAAGCTAGGAGAGAAGGCAGGAAGAATGTGTGCTTTGTGGGGTGCTCATGGAGACAGCAGAGTAGGGCTAGGGGAGAGAAATTGTCAGCATTCCTTTTTTTTTTTTTTTAAGATTTTACTTATTTGAGAGAGAGAGAGTGCGTGCATGTGCACAAGCAGGCAGACAGGCAAAAGGAGAGGGAGGAGCAGGCTCCCCAAGCGGAAAGCCCAACATGGGGCTCCATCCCAGGACCCCAGGATTCTGACCTGAGCCGAAGGCAGATGCTTAACCGACTGAGCCATCCAGGCGTCCAATTGTCAGCATTTCTAGCTTCAAATTGGAGGCCCACTGCCCTCCTTGGTCCTTGCTCCTTAAGCCCCTGATTATAAACTTTGGAGACAGAGGGCTGGAGGCCTATTTAATCAGCCCAGTGTCTGGCACATGGAAAATGCTCACTAAATATTTGCTGGCTCTTGAATAAACTGTGGTTGATATTTTTGTCACAAAATGTGGAGAGGCCTGTCCCTTTGGCTCAACCAAGCTTTCTTTCTCGCATGAGGTGAGTCTGAGCCAGGGCAGGAAAAGGGACGAGTTGACCTTCCAAGGTCCCTTCCTGCTGGAAAGATGCGGATTGGCAGCCAGCAGTGCTGCAGTGAGCTGTCCCCACCCCCAGCTCCCTCCAAGGTGCCTTGGCTCCAAGTGATTAGCAGGGAGATTGGCAGGCAGTACTGGCAATGGGAGTTTAATGTTCTGGAAACCCCGTCTTTTTCTCTTTCTCGGAGGTTTTCCCTGGTGAGACAGGAAAAGGTCTTGCAGCTTAACAGGCAGTTAGGGATGGGGCCTGGGAGTTTTGCCATTGGAGACTGGAATTTATCACCGTGACCCCAAGCCCAGGCAAGGCTGCATTTGTGGGGGAGAAGTGGCAGACTGGGGGTAGGGGACCGCTGTCCTGCTCTGGGGGTATTGTCCTGTTAAAGCATTGAGACCCTGCCATGACCCTGAGATCTGACCAGCTCTCCATCCCTGGGGCCCACTCAGCCCAAGGCAGGCCAGGGTACTTTTGGCTCATGGCCTCTGGTTACAGCAAATGGGATCACTTGGTCCTGCTGCTCTAAGCTGGTAGCTAACATCCCCTGGTGGGGCCTAAGTCCTTGTGGCCATTAAAGAGGACTTGGTGTAAATCCAAGAGCCGACAGGCCTGTGTCAACGCCCTGCCTCAGTTCTTTCATACAAGCTGGTTGATACTGGGGAAGCATATCTTCCTAGGACCCTCCCTGGTTTTCATCTGAAAATAGGAGCAACAATAACTGTCCTTCATAATAAAATGGAAATGAAATGGGGATGCCTGGGTGGCTCAGTGATTGAGTGCCTGCTTTTGGCTCAGGGCATGGAGTCCTGGGATCCAGTCCCGCATCGGGCTTCCTGCAGGGAGCCTGCTTCTCCCTTTGCCTGTGTCTCTGCTTCTCTCTCTGTGTCTCTCATGAATAAATAAAATAAAAAAATCTTTAAAAAATAATAAAATGAAATGAAGTGGCATATACACGTGGTGAGCACGCTTCCTGCACCCTAGAGAGGCGGGCGAGAGGAGTGGTAAAGATCACAGCTTGGAATCTGATTTCCTGGGGTCAAAGCTGACCAACAACTCCTAGCTGTGGGAACTAGATCAAGTACCTTAGGCTCTCTCTGCCTCAGTTCCTTGCCCTGTAAGATGGAGATGATGATAACACACCCTTCTAGGATCCCTGTGATAATTAGATGAGTGGACAGACACAAGACATTAAGTTCTCCTGGCATGTAGTAAGCACAATACAAATTGTCTATTTTGACCAAGCCCCCTCCTTCTCTCCCCTCCCCCCTTCCTTCCTGTCTCCATGTTGTTTGCTAGGCTATAAGATCTGATTAGTGTCTTGGTTTTCTGATCTCTAATGGGTGCTTCTTGGAGTCACCCTTCTTGTCTGGGGCCCAAGCAGCTGACCCAGTCTCACCATATCCTTCTATTCAGGATTGGAGGCTGTTCCTGGTTTCCTTTCCAGTGCTGCCAGGCTCCCAGCAGGCCCCAAGGCTAAGTCCATCCAGGAGACAGTGGGGTCTCCCTGAGTTGGCTTTTGTCTCTCACGGCGCAGGGGCAGGCAAGGACCAAGAGCTTTCTGGTCTTCAGCCCATCTTTCCATCCATACGCTTGTCCTTGCTAAGTATAGGAATCATTTCCAGGGACCTCATGTTTTTGCAAGGCAGCCCACCTCATTGCTGAAGAGCTCTAATGAATAACAACAAAACACAATAATAGCAACTTTCGTCTATTGAGTCTTACTTACTATGAGTCTTACCATATGTCAGGTTGCTATACATACATCATCTCTAATTTTTACAGAAACCCTGAAGATTAGGCTTTATTATCTGCATTTTACAGATGTGGAAAATGAGGCCTAGAGCAGTGATTTGCTATGTGGTGCAGCCTGGAGGTAAACCTTACCAAGTCAGCGCTGCGCCACCTGCACGGAACTGCTGTAATGGGCTGGATCTGCCTGTCTCTTTTGTCGCTGGAGGAGGCAATACACAATCTGTCTTTCCTCTTGCACATGTTTGCCTTTAATATATTTGAGAAAGCTGTCATTTAATTTTTAAGTTTCATCTTCAGGCTCAATATCTTCGACTATTTGTTAAATCATATGACATTGTTTCTGGGCATCTCAACATCTTGGCTTTCCTCTTGTGGACATGCTTGGTTGTCAACGTCTTCATGATGTGTTGTATTCTATGTCCCAGACTCAGAACTTTAGGTATTATGAGTCTCTTTTTGGCAAGGTACTGCTTTGATTTAAGAGCACAGGCTTTGCAGTCAGGCTGCCCCAGGTTCAAACACTGGCTCTGCCCCATTTCTCAGCTGTGGGATTGTGGCAGATTGTAGTTTCCAAAGGTGGTTGCCACAACATGTGGTGCTTGTTGTGCCATACGCAAGTTCATCTGGCAATGCAACAACACTCTTCTCATTGAGTGGTGGTGTCCATGCTCCTTCTCCTTGAAACTGGGCAGAACTCTGTGACCACCATGACCAGTACAACATGGTAGAAAGGCACTGTGTGGCTTGGGAGGCTAGGTCATTAAAATGCCACGCACTTTCATCTGTTCTCTTTGGAACTCAGTCCATTCTCTGAAGAAGCTCCAACTGAGCCAAGTAGAAAGACCACGTGGAGAGGCCACATGCAAGTTTTTGGCTAATAGCCCAGTTGAAGTCCCAGCCTATATATAGCCAGCATCAACCACTGGACATGTGCCTGTTGGGAAGAGACTTTAGGATGACTCTATCCATCCCTAGCCACCATCTGACTGCAGCCTCATGAGTGTCCTCAAGCAAGTGTCACCCAGGTGAGCCCTGTCAACCCCCAGAATAAAATTACTGTTGGAAGACACTAAGTTTAGGGGTGACTCATTATGTGGCAACAAGCAGAATGGTGATCTTTAGCTTCATTCAATCTCCCTCGCTTTAGTTTCTTTATTTGTGAAATGAGGACCGTGAAATTGACCTTAGGGGATTAGCATGAGAATTGAAAGACAATGGATTTAAAATATTTAGCACGTGCTTGCCGCATAATAACTGGGCAACAAATAATTACTTATGATTAATGATGTCATGAGTGAGACAGAAAAAGGGGACCTGACTGAAATCTGAGAACCAGGGAGAGAGAGAAGATTGGGGAACTGAGCTTGCAATGGGGCAACCTCGAGAGAAGAGAGTCAAGGTTCCGAATGACCAGTGAGTGGTGACAAGATACAGGCAGCATGTGGTGTGGGGGAGACCAGCTCAGTGTGGGAGGCTTTCCTCCTGGGCATGCACAGTATGTGTGAAACAGCAGCATTAGGACTGGAGGTGAGAGGCAAGGCCTTGGTGGCACCTGGAGCTGGTTCCTGGGAGGATGTGGGCAGGATGCAGAAACCTTTCCCTGAATGACTGAGCAGAGTTGGGGATTTGCCCCACAGCAAACCTCAATGGGGACAAAGGCTTATGGGAGTATCTCAGACATTTGAGGTCACAGATGGCAAAGTCAATAGGCTGACAAGGTGGGGCGCCAGGGAGGATGTTGGTTAAAGTCATGTGCACAGTGTTTTTGCAGCTTGGACCCCCTGCATCAGAGGGGCTGACAGGTACAGCCTGCTAGAGCAAGTGACTGAAAGATTCAGGCAGCCGCAAACTCTTAAATCTTAAAAAGCAAAACTAACCTCCAACCCCTGGAAAGCCCACCACTGCAAAACCCCATACTCTACCCCCACAAAGGGTACATATGCTAGTTGAAGAAAAATTATATAAGAAGCAAAAAGAGCAAAATAAAAATTGCCCACATTCCTATAGCCCAGAGATGACCTCGGTTCGCATATTGGTGTGCACGTCGCCTCCCAGTCGGTGTACCAAAGTAGAACCATACTGTGCATTGGTTGGCAACTTGTTTTTATCACCTGATGATGTGCCCTGGACAGCTTTCCACATCAAGAAATATGCATCCGCAGTTTTGAGCTTCTCAAATTGGGGACATGTAGCAGTCTGCTGGGGGTTCTAGGAAGCCGCAGGAAAACTGTGGTTCATCATTCTAGGGCATCGCTTTTACTCAGTGATACATCACTTAAATATTATTTTTACATTAAAACAAACCCGGATACAGCATGGAGGAGAGTACAACATTTGCATGGATTTTTAGAAGCTACAAGACTTCAAAGAATTATCCTGCTTGCCTCATTATTCTGCACCACCATTTTTATGGCAGATGGCATTAATTTATGAGGATCAGTTGAATGAGCTGAGGAAGGGGAGGGAGAAGTGATGTGACAAATTCAGGGGCAATAGGGCTCCCAAGGCCCTTCCTCGAGGCACTTGCCTGATAGGCAGTGAGATGATCGTAGCCATGTGGGTATCTTCATCTCATGGCTTGGACTCTAGAGCCTGGGTCTGAGTCGATGGTCTAATTTCAATCTATATGACCCCTAACCTTCCCTTCCCGACCTGATGAGAAGTTGAAAGCTGGGGTACATCAGGGTAGGGATAATGTGACATGTGATATGTGACATGGTCCTCAGAACCAACCCAACAACTTCAGATGGGGTCTGAACTGTGTGCAACTCTGCTATTTCTGTCTCAGCTTTGCTATTAACAAATTAATGCGATCGTAGACAATTTCTTTAACCTTTCTCTGCTTCAGTTTTGTTGTCATCCATAAACTAGTGATAAAAGTAGCATCTCATAGGGTTGTTCAGGGCATTAAATGAGTAAAGCACGATACTTGGAATATCACTTGGGACATAGTAAGTGCTCAATATATGCTCATCATTATTATTATGTAATCTATGATTGCATAAGCTTCTCATGGTAAATGTGTCCCACTCTGGTTTCAGAGTGGGCTTGTGCCTAATTAAAACTCTTGGGTCTTTTTCACTGGACTTGTTATCAAGCTTGTATTCTCGGTGCCATTATTAGTTTTTAATTACACAGCTTATTGATGTTCATTTTCTTGATTCAGGCCTATTGTTGTCTCCCATGGTAGTTACCTAACAACTAAGTCATCCTTTTCAAAAGCCTGGGTTTTGGGTTCTAATGACATTTATAATTTTATCATCCCCATTTTACAGATGACAAAATTGAGGGAAGATAATTCTTATCGAGTGTGTCCTTTGTGCCAGACATTGGGATAGCTGCTTTGCATAGAGCATCTCAGGTAATCTCCAGAACAATCTACAGATGTGGGATTTATTATTCATTTTAACAGATGCAGAAAATGCAGCTCAGAATGGTTAGGCAGGTTGCCCAACGTTACCCAGTTGGTTCAGGTTTTTCCCCTAGATCATCAGTGTTTTGGGTCCTCTGTAAATTTGAACAATATGTTTCTATTCAAGCTGTTGAAGTTTACAGGACAAAGCTAAGGACAGAGACAAATCACTGGAGAATCTCTTCTAGGTAGATCTATAACTCTAATGTCAATTCCTGAATCAATACTCTTTGTTTAGGATCGTTCAATCACTGAAATTGGAATCAGTTACTGCTATTGGAAACTGAGGTCTAGAACTTCTTAAGAAGTCATAAGGAAACCTCCTTCCATCACATCTTTAAAGGAAGGGCCCTCATTGTCTTGGCAATTTCCTTGTCCTCTCTCAGCTGGAGTCTGGATGCTTATTATAGAGTCACGTGTCCCAAAACAATCCCAGAACATGTTCCTTTTCAAGCTCAGTGTGAGCAGCTTTCTGGAGCATCCTGGAAACAGTATCTACCTGTATTTACCCTTGCTGTGATTAAAGCTGACAGCTGGAGCACCAGGAGCCAGATTGTAGGCATAGGATGGCTGACGAGAGGGAAGAGAATCAATAGCAGTGACTCAACCCAAAGAAACCAGCTCCTTCTTCCCTACTCTCAGTGTAGACTTTTTTTTAAATAATAAATTTATTTTTTATTGGTGTTCAATTTGCCAACATATAGCATAACACTCAGTGCTCATCCCATCAAGTGCCCCCCCTCAGTGCCCGTCACCCATTCACCCCCACCCTCCTCTTCCACCACCCCTAGTTCGTTTCCCAGAGTTAGGAGTCTTCATATTCTGTCTCCCTTTCTGATATTTCCCACACATTTCTTCTCCCTTCCCTTCTATTCCCTCTTACTATTATTTATATTCCCCAAATGAATGAGACCATATAATGTTTGTCCTTCTCCGATTGACTTACTTCACTCAGCATAATACCCTCCAGCTCCATCCACCTTGAAGCAAATGGTGGGTATTTGTTGTTTCTAATGGCTGAGTAATATTCCATTGTATACATAAACCACATCTTCTTTATCCATTCATCTTTCGATGGACACTGAGGCTCCTTCAACAGTTTGGCTATTGTGGACATTGCTGCTAGAAACATCGGGGTGCAGGTGTCCCGGCGTTTCATTGCATCTGTATCTTTGGGGTAAATCCCCAGAAGTGCAATAGCTGGGTCCTAGGGCAGATCTATTTTTAACTCTTTGAGGAACCTCCACACAGTTTTCCAGAGTGGCTGCACCAGTTCACATTCCCACCAACGTGCAAGAGGGTTCCCCTTTCTCCACATCCTCTTCAACATTTGTGGTTTCCTGCCTTGTTGATTTTCCCCAGTCTCACTGGTGTGAGGTGGTATCTCATTGTGGTTTTGATTTGTATTTCCCTAATGGCCAGTGATGTGGAGCATTTTCTCATGTGCATGTTGGCCATGTCTCTGTCTTCCTCTGTGAGATTTCTCTTCATGTCTTTTGCCCA
The DNA here is from genome assembly GCF_048418805.1 of Vulpes vulpes. Classification (NCBI taxonomy): domain Eukaryota; kingdom Metazoa; phylum Chordata; class Mammalia; order Carnivora; family Canidae; genus Vulpes; species Vulpes vulpes. The sequence continues at coordinate 48,666,059 of NC_132787.1, read as the reverse complement.
TTTCATGATTGGATTGTTTGTTTCTTTGGTGTTGAGTTTAATATTATAGATCTTGGAAACTAGCCCTTTATCTGACAGGTCATTTGCAAATATCTTCTCCCATTCTGTAGGTTGTCTTTTAGTTTTGTTGACTGTATCCTTTGCTGTGCAAAAGCTTCTTATCTTGATGAAGTCCCAATAGTTCATTTTTGCTTTTGTTTCTTTTGCCTTTGTGGATGTATTTTGCAAGAAGTTACTGTGGCCGAGTTCAAAAAGGGTGTTGCCTGTGTTCTCTTCTATGATTTTGATGGACTCTTGTCTCACATTTAGATCTTTCATCCATTTTGAGTTTATCTTTGTGTATGGTGAAAGAGAGTGGTCCAGTTTCATTCTTCTGCATGTGGATGTCCAATTTTCCCAGCACCATTTATTGAAGAGACTGTCTTTCTTCCAGTGGATAGTCTTTCCTCCTTTATCGAATATTAGTTGACCATACATTTCAGGGTCCACTTCTGGGTTCTCTATTCTGTTCCATTGATCTATGTGTCTGTTTTTGTGCCAGTACCACACTGTCTTGATGACCACAGCTTTGTAGTACAACCTGAAATCTGGCATTGTGATGCCCCCAGCTATGGTTTTCTTTTTTAAAATTCCCCTGGCTATTCGGGGTCTTTTCTGATTCCACACAAATCTTAAAATAATTTGTTCTAACTCTCTGAAGAAAGTCCATGGTATTTTGATAGGGATTGCATTAAACGTGTAAATTGCCCTGGGTAACATTGACATTTTTACAATATTAATTCTGCCAATCCATGAGCATGGAATATTTTTCCATCTCTTTGTGTCTTCCTCAATTTCTTTCAGAAGTGTTCTATAGTTTTTAGGGTATAGATCTTTTACCTCTTTGGTTAGGTTTATTCCTAGGTATCTTATGCTTTTGGGTGCAATTGTAAATGGGATTGACTCCTTAATTTCTCTTTCTTCAGTCTCATTGTTAGTGTATAGAAATGCCATTGATTTCTGGGCATTGATTTTGTATCCTGCCATGCTACCAAATTGCTGTATGAGTTCTAGCAATCTTGGGGTGGAGGCTTTTGGGTTTTCTATGTAGAGTATCATGTCATCGGCGAAGAGGGAGAGTTTGACTTCTTCTTTGCCAATCTGAATGCCTTTAATGTATTTTTGTTGTCTGATTGCTGAGGCAAGGACTTCCAGAACTATGTTGAACAATAGTGGTGAGAGAGGACATCCCTGTCTTGTTCCTGATCTTAGGGGAAAGGCTCCCAGTGCTTCCCCATTGAGAATGATATTTGCTGTGGGCTTTTTGTAGATGGCTTTTAAGATGTCGAGGAAAGTTCCCTCTATCCCAACACTCTGAAGGGTTTTGATCAGGAATGGATGCTGTATTTTGTCAAATGCTTTCTCTGCATCTAATGAGAGGATCATATGGTTCTTGGTTTTTCTCTTGCTGATATGATCAATCACATTGATTGTTTTATGAGTGTTGAACCAGCCTTGTGTCCCGGGGATAAATCCTACTTGGTCATGGTGAATAATTTTCTTAATGTGTTGTTGGATCCTATTGGCTAGTATCTTGTTGAGAATTTTTGCATCCATGTTCATCAGGGATATTGGTCTGTAATTCTCCTTTTTGGTAGGGTCTTTGTCTGGTTTCAGAATTAAGGTGATGCTGGCCTCATAGAACGAATTTGGAAGTACTCCATCTCTTTCTATCTTTCCAAACAGCTTTAGTAGAATAGGTATGATTTCTTCTTTAAACGTTTGATAGAATTCCCCTGGGAAGCCATCTGGCCCTGGACTCTTGTGTCTTGGGAGGTTTTTGATGACTGCTTCAATTTCCTCCCTGGTTATTGGCCTGTTCAGGTTTTCTATTTCTTCCTGCTCCAGTTTTGGTAGTTTGTGGCTTTCCAGGAATGCGTCCATTTCTTCTAGATTTCCTAATTTATTGGCGTATAGCCGTTCATAATATGTTTTTAAAATCGTTTGTATTTCTTTGGTGTTGGTAGTGATCTCTCCTTTCTCATTCATGATTTTATTAATTTGAGTCTTCTCTCTCTTCTTTTTAATAAGGTTGGCTAATGGTTTATCTATCTTATTAATTCTTTCAAAGAACCAACTCCTGGTTCTGTTGATCTGTTCCACAGTTCTTTTGGTCTCGATATCATTTAGTTCTGCTCGAATTTTAATTAACTGTCTTCTTCTGCTGGGGGTAGGGTCTATTTGTTGCTTTTTCTCTAGTTCCTTTATGTGTAAGGTGAGCTTTTGTATTTGAGTTCTTTCCAGTTTTTGAATGGATGCTTGTATTGCGATGTATTTCCCCCTCAGGACTGCTTTTGCTGCATCCCAAAGATTTTGAACAGTTGTATCTTCATTCTCATTAGTTTCCATGAATCTTTTTAATTCTTCCTTAATTTCCTGGTTGACCTTTTCATCTTTTAGCAGGATGGTCCTTAACCTCCACGTGTTTGTGGTCCTTCCAAACTTCTTGTTGTGATTAAGTTCTAATTTCAAGGCATTATGGTCTGAGAATATACAGGGGACTATCCCGATCTTTGGTATTGGTTCAGACCCGATTTGTGACCCAGTATGTGGTCTATTCTGGAGAAAGTTCCATGTGCACTTGAGAAGAATGTGTATTCAGTTGAGTTTGGATGTAAAGTTCTGTAGATATCTGTGAAATCCATCTGGTCCAGTGTATCATTTAAAGCTCTTGTTTCTTTGGAGATGTTGTGCTTAGAAGACCTATCAAGGGTAGAAAGAGCTAGATTGAAGTCACCAAGTATAAGTGTATTATTATCAAAGTATTTCTTCAGTTGATCCTTTACTTCTTTAGTTAGGTTTATTCCCAGGTATCTTATACTTTTGGGTGCAATTGTAAATGGGATTGACTCCTTAATTTCTCTTTCTTAAATCTCATTGTTAGTGTATAGAAATGCCACTGACTTCTGGGCATTGATTTTGTATCCTGCCACACTGCCAAATTGCTGTATGAGTTCTAGCAATCTTGGGGTGGAGGCTTTTGGGTTTTCTATGTAGAGTATCATGTCATCAGCGTAGAGGGAGAGTTTGGCTTCTTCTTTGCCAATTTGAATGCCTTTAATGTATTTTTGTTGTCTGATTGCTGAGGCCAGGACTTCTAGTACTATGTTGAACAGCAGTGGTGAGAGTGGACATCCCTGTCTTGTTCCTGATCTTAGGGGAAAGGCTCCCAGTGCTTCCCCATTGAGAATGATATTTGCTGTGGGCTTTTCGTAGATGGCTTTTAAGATGTTGAGGAATGTTCCCTCTATCCCTACACTCTGAAGAGTTTTGATCAGGAATGGATGCTGTATTTTGTCAAATGCTTTCTCTGCATCTAATGAGAGGATCATATGGTTCTTGGTTTTTCTCTTGCTGATATGATCAATCACATTGATTGTTTTATGAGTGTTGAACCAGCCTTGTGTCCCGGGGATAAATCCTACTTGGTCATGGTGAATAATTTTCTTAATGTGTTGTTGGATCCTATTGGCTAGTATCTTGTTGAGAATTTTTGCATCCATGTTCATCAGGGATATTGGTCTGTAATTCTCCTTTTTGGTGGGATCCTTGTCTGGTTTTGGAATTAAGGTGATGCTGGCCTCATAGAATGAATTTGGAAGTACTCCATCTCTTTCTATCTTTCCAAACAGCTTTAGTAGAATAGGTATGATTTCTTCTTTAAACATTCGATAGAATTCCCCAGGGAAGCCATCTGGCCCTGGACTTTTGTGTCTTGGCAGGTTTTTGACGACTGCTTCAATTTCCTCCTTGGTTATTGGCCTGTTCAGATTTTATATTTCTGCCTGATCCAGTTTTGGTAATTTGTGGCTTTCCAGAAATGTGTCCATTTCTTCTAGATTTCCTAATTTATTGGCGTATAGCTGTTCATAATATGCTTTTAAAATTGTTTGTATTTCCTTGGTGTTGGTAGTGATCTCTCCTTTCTCATTCATGATTTTATTAATTTGAGTCTTCTCTCTCTTCTTTTTATTTATTATTATTATTTTTTAATGATAGTCACAGAGAGAGAGAGAGAGAGAGAGAGAGAGGCAGAGACACAGGCAGAGGGAGAAGCAGGCTCCATGCACCGAGAACCTGATGTGGGATTCGATCCTGGGTCTCCAGGATCGCGCCCTGGGCCAAAGGCAGGTGCCAAACCGCTGCGCCACCCAGGGATCCCTCTCTCTTCTTTTTAATAAGGCTGGCTAATGGTTTATCTATCTTACTAATTCTTTCAAAGAACCAACTCCTGTTTCTGTTGATCTGTTCCACAGTTCTTTTGGTCTCGATTTCGTTGAGTTCTGCTCGAATCTTTATTAACTCTCTTCTTCTGCTGGGTGTAGGATATATTTGCTGTTTTTTCTCTAGCTCCTTTAGGTGTAAGGTTAGCTTTTGTATTTGACTTCGTTCCAGTTTTTGGATGGATGCTTGTATTGGGATGTATTTCCCCCTCAGGATTGCTTTTGCTGCATCCCAAAGATTTTGAATGGTTGTATCTTCATTCTCATTAGTTTCCATGAATCTTTTTAATTCTTCCTTAATTTCCTGGTTGACCCTTTCATCTTTTAGCAAGATTGTCCTTAACCTCCATGTGTTTGAAGTCCTTCCAAACTTCTTGTGATTTAGTTCTAATTTCAAGGCATTATGGCCTGAGATAATGCAGGGCACAATCCCAATCTTTTGGTATCGGTTAAGACCTGATTTGTGACCCAGTGTGTGGTCCCTTCTGGAGAAAGTTCCATGTGCACTTGAGAAGAATGTGTATTCAGTTGAATTTGGATGTAAAGTTCTGTAGATATCTGTGAAATCCATCTGGTCCAGTGTATCATTTTAAGCTCTCATTTCTTTGAGCTGTTGTGTTTAGAAGACCTATCGAGTGTAGAAAGTGCTAGATTGAAGTCTCCAAGTATAAGTGTATTATTATCTAAGTATGTCTTAACTTTGGTTATTAATTGATATATTTGGCAGCTCCCACATTTGGGGCATATATATTGATGATTGTTAAGTCCCCTTGTTGGATAGATCCTTTAAGTATGATATAGTGTCCCTCTTCATCTCTCACTACAGTGTTCGGGGTAAATTTTAGTTTATCTGATACAAGGATGGCTACCCCTGCTTTCTTTTAAGGACCATTTGAATGGTAAATGGTTCTCCAACCTTTTATTTTCAGGCTGTAGCTGTCCTTCTCTCTAAAATGAGTCTCTTGTAGACAGCAAATAGATGGGTCCTGCTTTTTTATCCATTCTGACACCCTGTGCCTTTTGATGGGGTCATTAAGGCCATTCACGTTCAGAGTTGAAACTATTGAAAGATATGAGTTTAGTGTCATCATGATATCTATTCAGTCCCTGTTTTTGTGGATTGTTCCATTGGACTTCTTAAAGGGGAATTTTGAGAGTCCCCCTTAAAATTTCTTGCAGAGCTGGTTTGGAGGTCACATATTCTTTCAGTTCCTGCCTGTCTTGGAAGTTCTTTATCTCTCCTTCCATTTTGAAAGAGAGCCTTGCTGGATAAAGTATTCTTGGTTGCATGTTCTTCTCATTTAGGACCCTGAATATATCCTGCCAGCCCTTTCTGGCCTGCCAGGTCTCTGTGGAGAGGTCTGCTGTTACCCTAATACTCCTCCCCATAAAAGTCAGGGATTCCTTGTCTCTTGCTGCTTTAAGGATCTTCTCTTTATCTTTGGAATTTGCAAGCTTAACTATTAAATGTCGAGGTGTTGAACCGTTTTTATTGATTTTAGGGGGGATCTCTGTATTTCCTGGATCTGAATGCCTATTTCCCGTCCCAGATTAGGAAAGTTTTCAGCTATGATTTGTTCAAATACATGTTCTGGCCCTCTGTCCCTTTCAGCACCCTCGGGAACCCCAATTAAATGTATGTTTTTCTTCCTCAGACTGTCATTTATTTCCCTTAATCTATCCTCATGTTCTTTTAATTGTTTGTCTCTTTTTTCCTCAGTTTCCCTCTTTGCCATCAACTTGTCTTCTGTGTCACTCACTCGTTCTTCCACCTTGTTAACCTTCGTCGTTAGGACTTCTAGTTTGGATTGCATCTCGTTCAATTGATTTTTAATTTCTGCCTGATTAGATCTAAATTCTGCAGTCATGAAGTCTCTTGAGTCCTTTATGCTTTTTTCTAGAGCCACCAGTAGCTGTATAATAGTGCTTCTGAATTGGCTTTCTGACATTGAATTGCAATCCAAACTTTGTAACTCTGTGGGAGAGAGGACTGTATCTGGTTCTTTCTTTTGAGGTGAGGTTTTCCTTCTAGTCATTTTGCTCAGTGCAGAGTGGCCAAAAATAAGTTGTATTGGGAAAAGGAGAAAAAGAGAGGGGAGAAAGAAGGAAAGAAAAGAGAAAAAGAAAAAAAGAAAAAAGGAAGAAAAAAAAAGAAAAAAAGAGAGAAGAGAAAGAGAAAGAAAAAGAAAGGAAAAAAAAGGGGTGGGGGAAGCAAACAGAAATAAAAACAAAAAACAAACAAACAAAACACACACACACACACACACACACACAAAACACGGGGGAGTATCCTCTGATTCTGTATACTGTAAGTCCCTGGACTTCCCCTGGAACTTTCCAGTGCTGCTTGGTCAATAACTTGTTTTTCCCCTGTCCGTCTAGCTGGTCTTCTGGGGGAGGGGCCTGTTGTGCTGATTTTCAGGTGTTAGCACTTGGGGGAGCTGCTCTGCCCCCTGCCTGGTGCAGGGCTCAGTGGGGGTTGTTTACCCCGTGAGGCCCAGGAGGAACAACCCCAGTGGCGGGGCCAGCTCTGGAGCTCTGGAGTCAGCCCCCGCAGTAACTCCGGGGCTCTCCGTCTGCAGGGTCTGGGGGCTCTGGGGCGGGGCCGCTGATCTGCTCAGCTCCGGGCAGGAGCGTCCTCGCTGTCCTGGGCCCTCCCGGCCTCTGCCTGTCCCGGGGGAGGCCGGATCCTGGGATGTGTCCTGGCGCCCTGTGCTCCGGGGCCTGCGCTGTTGGATTCGCTCCCGCCCCGCAGCCCCCTCCGTGGAGCCGCCGCCCGAGCCCCTCCGAGCTGCTCCGGGTCCCGCCGCGCGCGGTGCAGCCCTTAGGGAGCTCGGCGCACTCTCCCGGGCGCAGATGCCTGTTAGTGTCCCAGGGAGCCCGAGGGCATCCCCGCCCTCCTGGGTCCTGCTCCACCTCCCTGCGAGCCCCTTTCCGCCCGGGAAGGTTGGTGCAGCTCCTGCTCCTCCGGGACGGGGCTCTCCTGTCCTGGGGACACTCGCCCCGGCCTCAGCCCGGCTCCTCGCGGGCCCCTCCCCCCTGGAGGCCTTTTATTTCTTTATTTCTTCTCTCCACCCCCCCCCCCCCTTCCTACCTTGATACAAGCGCGAACTCTTCTCACTGTAGCGTTCCAGCTGTTCTCTCTTTAAATATCAGGCCGAATTCGTAGGTTTTCAGGATGATTTGAAGGTTACCTAGGTAATTTGGTGGGGACAGGTGACTTGGGGACCCTACTCTTCTGCCATCTTGCCCCTCCCTCCACCCTCAGTGTAGACTTGACAGGAGAATAGTTAAGTCAAAAGAAGAGGAGGGGGATTTGTCCAGTGAAAATTTCTTCCAGGATGGTCTCTGCTCCATTTTGAGTAGAAAGAAGCAGTGGGGTAGGTGGTGGCATGGAGGCTGTGCCCATGCGTTCTGGGGTTCTGCCTGGGGGCCCAAGGGCTGTGGCATGAATTGTGCTTTTCTCTAGGCACTAGTGATGAGGAAATAGCATGGTCTACATCCTGGACGCCCTGATGAACCCTCTGGTCCACATCCACTGGAGAAACCTCGAGAAGAATGAGGGAAGGGGAGTTGGGAGGGTACCCCTAATCCCTGCCCAGAGAATGAGGGGTCCCCAAACTCCCCCATTCCCATCTCTGTGGCTACACTGAGGCAGACACAGTACAGAGGAACGTTTGGACCTGGAATAACCTTGATCTTTGACCTCTTCCATTTGAACCTCCTGGATGTGGGACAAGTAGGGTAGCAACCCTGTGTTTTCTGTTTCTGTCCTTCACATAGCTGCTCATATCCCTCCAGGTCTCCTCTTCCACTGAGAAGAAAATCTAAAGTGCCTGCCATGAACCCTAGGACCCTGCATACTTTGGCCTCTGCCTTGCTCCAGCCTTCCTGCCCACAGCAGCCTCCATGCTGTGCTGTGAACATGCTCCTGCCTCAGGGTCTTCACAGTTTCTGTTCCCTCTCTCTTAGGATTACCAGATTTAGCAACCGAGAATGCAGGGTGCCCTGTTAACATTGAATTTCAGATAAACAATGAATCATTTTTAGTTAAGTATGCCCTGCATGAAATTTGTTTATCTGAATTTCAAATGTGGCGGGGCATCTTGTACTTTATTGGGCAATCCTAGGAGCTCTCTGGAATGCTGCGCCATCAGATACTTCCTTCAGGCCTGCTCACGTTCCCAGAGACCTTGCCTTTCTGTTCCATGTAACTGTTGCATCCCCATCAATCCATTCTTGCGTCCCACTTCATCTCCCCCAGAGCTCTGACCATTATCTGGTGTGATGTTGTTTATTTATTCATTTGTCTGTTGACTTTGCGTCTCCCAGGCACAGGCAAGCTCCATGAAAGCAGGAATGTATGTCTTCACCTTAGTCTCTTCAGTCTCTTGGCTCAATGGAGCTCCATAATCACTTGCTGAGTGATTCAGTGATGTCTTATCTTGGCTTACCCTTTGTGACGTGGCCCTGTTGACCTTTCTGATCTCATTTTAGGCCACTCTCCTCCCGGTGGGGCACTGGCCACACTGGCCTTCTCTTTGGTCCTCAGACTTGCCAAGCCCATTCCTGCCTCAGGCCTGGGGACCTACTCCTGGACTCAAGCCTTCTCTGCTGTCTGGATGGCTGTTCCTTCTCTCCTCGAGGACTCAGAGAGGACTTCCCTGACTTCTCCATGCAAAGTAGCCCTCTGATCCTACACTTTCATTCCCATGACTATGCTTTATTTCCTTTAAAACTCTTATTGTTCTAGGAAATTGTGTGTTGAGTGATTGGTTGGTTTCTGTCTTGTGTCTCCAGCACACAAGAAGGTCAGCTCTGTAGAGACGTCAGCTATGTGTGACTCATCTATCCCTGTGTCCCCAGCACCCAGCCTCATGCCTGGCATATAACATGGACAATAAATATATATTGACTGGGTGAGTGAAGAAGTGACTTTGGAGAGGGCAATATACCCTGCCTTGTGGGAGCGTTGGGAACTGCAGTGATGGGTAGGACGAGACCAGGAACCAGCCTGAGAGGCTTTCCTCCAGGAACCTAGAGTGTGCTTCCTGCCACTATGACTGCTTGTGTTTGGCTAGCCCAACTGATCAGGGGTGAGGAAGTCTAAAGGGAGTCTATTTAGCTTTCTGCTTCTCTCAGCCTTGGTGGCAATTAGAAGAGACCATATCCTTCCCACTGGAAGGTCTCTTTCAGGCTCAGAGAAGAGAGTGTCTCCTCTGGGCATTTTCCTTTCTCCCTTTGCCACTTGCTGTAGATGGTGACCAGGCCCAAGGGGGATGGTGATATCCTGGTGACCTTGGAGGCTGCTGTGGAAGCTGGCAGCCTGGGTCCCTGAATGGTGGAGGAGGACCCTAACATCCTCCCTGGGCTGTCACATGAGAAGGAAACTGGCTCCTTGTGTTTTCAATCACTGAACTTTGGGGGTTGTTACCAAAGCGTAGCCTAGCTAATTAATACATGGTTGTAGCCACTGTGTCTACTGTATACAAAGTGCTTGATGCATCTATTGTTGTTGAGCTCCCTGGTGAGGGAGATGTTTATTCCTGCAAGTGGAACAGAGTTGTATTAATTAACTAAACAGAACCAGCTGTCTTCCCTGATTTGCCTGGATAGTGCTCCTGTCTGCAAGATCATCAAATTCCCTCTGTCTGGGTTTAGCAGGGACAAACATGTCAAGTGTTGTCCCTTGAGGCGCAAGCAAAAAAGAATTGGCAGAAAAAAATTTGCAAGTGTCCCTGTAGTCATGCAAAGGCAGCTTATAATGGTCTCCCACTCCCTCTGCATTGCCCTGAAGACACCTCGGAGGTGGATGCTATGGCTGCACCTATAAAAGATCCCCTTGTCGAAGCCTGGGACTCTTGATGAAAATTCTCAGCATGTTTGTTGCTGGACCTTCCTGGATGAACTGTTTTCTTTTTTGATGGGTGCCTCCACTTTCAGACTGGTTTTCCAGCTCTTCTGTGTTGAATGACCCTTGGAATTTCTTTAGCCTGAAGTTTAGATGCACACTCTTAACTCAGTTTTCTTGAGTTTTTGCATAAGGCTTGACAGTTTTCTTCATGTAGAGCTTTCATCTCCCCTTACAATGGACCTTGATCTTGCCTCTACTGCTATTACTACATGCAGGCGTAGACAAATCCTTCTCTCTGTAGTTCAACCCAGAATGATTGTGGGTTTTTTCCCCCGAGAAATTTTGCTTTGATATTAAGGAAACAAGTAAATTTAAGAACATAGACCATAACAAGTTTAGAGACTATTGGTTTCCTGGTGGGCACAACTTACAGTCTCCCAGTTCAGAGATGAATCACCCAACATCTATTTATTTGGCTCCTATGAGGCATTGCACAGGGCACAGGGCATTCAATGAAGAGTGTGCAGATTTTGGCCTCAAAGAACTCTTGGTACATACGAACACCAAATGTTTTACAATGTAACATGATAAATGCAATATTGGAAAGACATAGCAGGTGGGATTTTTCAACACAATTAAAGAAGCCCCAAATTCCTTCCTCTACTAGTGCCATCTGGGGAGAACTGCCCCCAAATCTCCCTTTCCAGTTTTGGGGCACCACATTTTCTTTGCCATGCATTGCAGGGGAGAAGAGATTGCAGAAGGAGTTATTGTCTCTTGTACCAAAGGCAGCCTTACATGTTAGATTTTAGGGACAGTCCTTCATTTATGTATTATTATCTTTTCAAATAAATATGATTTGGCCAATGCATAACTCCATGTGACTTAACCTGCATACCTTTATAGGGCTTTGCTTATAAACAAATATAATAAATCAGAAAAAAAATCCCTTGAGTAGACTATAGCCTCCTTTCCAATTTGGAAAATATGGCTGCTTCTTTAAGGGAACAACGGGTGGAAAGTAGCCCCTACCCTGGATATCAGCTTGCTTCTGAGGAATCTGTGCCTCGTGCTGTATCTAGCAGTTCCCAAAGTGCCTGGACTTCAGGTCCCCTTGGGAAGAGCACCGGGTGTTCTCTTTCATCAATGTTCTTCCTACAGGAGCAGGAAGGAGCCCTAGTCAACTCCAGAAGGCACACTTCCCTTCAGAGAACCTTACTGAAAACACCAGTCTTTGCTTTCTTGATCCAACTCTGGGCCGAAGGAAAGATCAGAGAAAGAGAAACAAAAGGCCCTGGGGATGGAGGAAGGGAGGAGGTGAAGGTGGGGTGACACTGTGGGGTGACACTGCAGAGATGGCTGCTGCCCTTGTGTTTTCGTGTGTAAGTCCAAAGTGGGTTCATGAAGGTCACAGAGCAAAAGAAATGGTGTTCCCCTCTGTGTTGGCTTCTGGCATTATCTGTCTCTGATTCTGCTACTGAGTCTGTCTTCTTCTTTCTTTTTTTAAAGATTTTATTTCTGAGAAAGAGAGAGAGAGAGAGATAATGAGCATGTGCATGAGTCAGGGGAGGAGCAGAGGGAGAGGGAGAAGTAAACTCCTTGCTGAACGGGGAACCTGACTCTGGTCTTGATCCCAGGACCCTGAGATCATGACCTGAGCAGAAGTCTGATGCTTAACCAACTGAGCCACCCAGGCAGCCCCCCCACCCCCACCCCTTATTCTGGCTCCCAGTAGCTTCCTGGAGGGAACTATAGATGATTTGTGCTGGGGAAGGTAGATGCTCCCCATGGATCTCCTTTATTCCTGAACTAGAGTCCCCTAGGAATAGATTCTAAAAATTTGCTCTCAACCACATGTGAGGATGGGAAGGAAAAAGAATCGGCAGTAAGTTATCCACCCCTATTCTATTCTGATAGGGACACTGAGAAGGCCTCTCCCCCTGGTACCCCTCCCCCATCTACAGACACAAGCCCCAGTGGAAACACCTGGGTTTAGAGCATAGGCTCTGGACTTGCATTTTAAGCCTGCTGCTTAACAGTGAAGGGCTTCACTTTTCAGATATCTGTTTTCCTCCTCTGTGTAATGAAAATGTGTAAACCATGTCTCTGAATAGCAGAGTGTTGTGTCAAGTGGTGGCTCATGAAGTGAGATAGGTGACAGGGTGACTAAAAATCTGGGGATCCTCTCCAGACCAGGACAGTCTTCCGGGTCTCCCATCTTTCCCGGGGCCCTAGAAGTAAACCAGGTGTGGGGAGACCTTCTGCACCCCTTATGGGATTCTCCCTCTCTTCCATGGGAGTCTTGCCCCCAAATCTCCATTCCCTGTTCACATCTATGCAGACACTCCTCTCTGACTTTGGTGCATTGTCCACCTGGTCTGTTAGGATATTCCTGACTTGTGGCCCACTATGGCCACTGCTTATGCTTTGTGACTTGCTCTGAGTGTCTGAGAAAAGCAATCTCCTGCTACTCTGTGTTCCTGTAGTGCTTTGTAGGGGCCTCTGCTGTTGTCTGATCAAGTCTAGTTCCAGCTGTTTCCTGCATTCCTGTCTTTCTCATTAGACTGTGAGCTCTTACAAGTCAAGGGCCATATTTTCTGACTCAGAGCCAAAAACATAGGTTTGCTTCAGTGTCTTCATTTTCATGGTTGAGTTTGAAAGGGCTCAGAGAGGAGGGCTTGATGCCACTCCCGTGGTACAGAAGGAAGGGTGGGTTGGGAGTGAGTGGGAAGGAGATAGCAGTAAATGTCTCTCTGACTTTTCAAATACCTGGAGGTAAGGAGAGGAGGTGGCATGGGAGCCCCCTGGGTCACGCTTAAGGCTCTGTAACTTGCTCAGCAACATGCATCCACAGGAGGGAGGGATTCTCCGTGAGATGAATAATGGACTGGAGCTAGAAGACTTGGATTCAGATTCCACTTCTGTTCATTTACTGATGGTGGCATTGGCCATGTCAGCCATTCTGAGCCTTTGTGTCCTGCTCTCGGGAAAAAAAATCTACTTGCATCATGGTTTCATAGCAAAAATGGTGCGCTGTTTACCAAATCCTGTCTCCTTTCCTCCTTAGCTTCTTTCCTCCCTTGGAAGTATATGGGGCCATGTTGACTGAGTTCTGACCCTGGGTGTGGGTGGAACCAATATTTCCACATGCAGGCCAGACTCACAGAAACTTCTTGCATGATCATGCATACTATTTTTCCCTGTCTGAGCTCCAGAAGTGAAGGGCTTGGAGGTTTGAGGGCCTCGCAATCCACAGGATGAAAGAGGTCTGGGCCCCCAATATCTATGCAGGAGGGAGTTTCCCCTCCTCTCTGCCATCTGCATGGAACTGTAATGAGAATGAGAAATACTTTCATTATGTTAAAGCCACTGAAATTTTGGGATCATGCATTATGGCAGTTAGTGTACTTTTTGACAAGGTTTAAACTGACCAAAGTTCTGCAGAAACCTAATGTTATCATGGCTTTTATTCTAGAAAGGCTTTTGAAAACATGGCTTGAGACATCCCCCCAGGCTTTATATGGTCCTTGTCTCTTCTGAAGGATAGAGAGGGACCAAGGGAGACACTTGGAAAATATCGAATGGTCTAACTGCATGTTGGTGTGCATGCCTGGGTGCCCAGACTCTGTCCTGGAAGGGGAGTCCTGATCGACTATCACCCTTAGAGGAACAGGTCCATCTCAGAATAGACTCTGGGCTGCAGTGGCCAGCACAAGGGCTGTCATGTGAGCCTGGGGCCAGCTGGCTGAGTGTTAGCTGCCTGAGGGCTGAGCACTCCAGAGCTAAAAAAAAGGAGGTGAATTGAGTCCGTTGTCAACAAGCTCCTGAAGACCTTGTTGAACACGTGAGCCACCCAGAACCCTGTTCCCTTCCTACGTGCCTACTCCCACTGGATTCTTAACCATGGTCTTCTAATCTGGCCCAGCAGAGGCCTGATAGAAGACACAGAACACTCTGTAGATGTTGACTTGTCCTATAATCTATGCAGGTGTAGTGAGGTGTAATATGGATGGGAGCAGACAGTCTCCAGAGCTATTTCTGCAAGAAAGACATGAATAATCAAGGAGCCACACTCCTGACTTACAGAAAGGAGAAGGAAGGGAAAGGGATAGGACTCGCTTTATTGATTACCAGTCTTGGGACAGATACTTTATCTGCATTACTTCTTTGAATCCTTACAGTAGCTCTGAGATAGGGATCATTTTTCCCTCTGTTACAGATGGAGAAACTGAGGCACAGGGAAGTAGAGTAACCTTCCCAGGATCATACAGCTAGTAATTATTAGAGGCAGCATTCAAACACCAGTCTCTCTGACAGAGCTGTGCCCTTGACACTGCTCCCTGCAGCCTTCCCAGCAGGGTTGAGTACAGTCCTGTCTTCCAGGTCGGTCTGAGACAAGGGACCCATGGTTCTGTTCTGGGTTTCCTCAGGATGTTGGCCCTTCTCACTAGCATGTCTGCCTCCTGAGATTGGGAGAAACTCCTTTCTGTGAGCTTGTGAGGCTTCTGGTCAATGGGTAGAAGCTGCCAGGAAAAGGGAATGGGGAGGGGGACGATGGGTGTTGGGGAGGAAGGAGGGGAGAAAGGGTGAGGGGAGAGGAAGAAAAGGAGGGGAGGAAGAAGCTGAGAAAGGCAACCAAGGAAAGGAAGGGAAGGGCAAAGGGAAGGAGGTAGAGATGGCCTCCCTGCAGGTTTTCATCTTGGGTTGGGTGTTCTTATCGTGGGGGGAGGGTGGCAGACTGCCCGGGGGTGTCTGGGTGTCTTTCAGTGCCTGACAGTCTATGAGGACTTGGTACTTCTTCAGTACCGATCTGGTTCTCAGGTTGGCCTGCCCCAGGCATTGAGAACAGTATGGCTATTTTCAGTTGAGCAATTGATCATTGAAAACCTAGCCCCCAATGAGTCCCCTCTGGGAGCTGCACGAGCCATGCGTTTGACTCCAACCTATTTCTTGGGGTGTGTGCAGGATGTGTCAAGGAGAACACACTAGATGCACCTGACCTGGGAGACTGGTTACGGATGGAAACTACCACGTGGTTTCTGGCATCTCTGCTGGGCCATTTAGACCGCTGCCCTGAGCGATGCCCTGCATAAAGCTCTATTTGTCTTTTTCCACCTGTCATTCCATTAACACTTGCATCTAACACCCCAAACTCTCATCAGCAGCCAGCACCACTTCTTTGGTCTTGACTGGGAGGTAACAATGCATCAATGCATTCAAAAGCAGGTTGCTTCTCCAGTGGCAGGCCTTTGGCTTGGGGGAGCTCTGGGCTGGGTGGGGGAACAGCTGGAGTCCTCCCCAGCTCCCCATGCAGCAGCCTCCCTGCCAGCTTTCCCAGAGTCTATCCATGGGGCTGAGTTCCAGGGAAGGCAGTTCCAGGAAGGCTCTGACTAGTGGCTGGTGGAGAAGATGCACTTTCTTTCTTTTTTAAAAATATTATTTATTTATTTATTCATGAGAGACACAGAGAGAGGCAGAGACAGAAGCAGGCTCCCTGCAGGGAGCCCAATGCAGGACTCGATCCCAGGACCCAGGGATCATGACCTGAGGCCAAGGCAGACGCTCAGCCACTGAGCCCCCTGGGTGTCCCGAAGATGCACTGTCTGTATTTTCCTCAGACTCAGAGTGAAGTAGGAGTGAGCAGTGGCTGAGTCTCAGGTGGTGACCTGAAGATGAGCTTGGGTGCTGACATCAGAGAGGGAAAAAATCCTCAGGCAGAGTCTCATTAAGCCTTCTTACATGAGAATTCCCCTGTTGTGGAAAATTGAGATTCTTCATGGTGTTTTGAAGTTAATCTGTTAGAACCACTTGTTTATTTTACTTTCAAAATACCATCCCCTCCCTTTTTGAACAGAAAGTAATGGCTTTAATTCTGTCCCTAATTTTGAGAGGCTCTGCTGAGTCTTTTTCACCGGTTGAATTAAAACAAGACCAGTGAGGTCATAGTCCGTGGATTAATTATAGTAAGGCTGGTGAGAAAATTCTACCTCCTTTGATAAACCCAGCTCAGCGACTTTAAGTGAACAATTTTCAACAGCAAACGTTGCAACACACGTTGTGTCCTTTAGCATACTTTAACAGGCTCCTGATTATAAGTCAACCGTCCTTAGAACTCTTACATGGTTCAATATTATAGGAAAGCTCTTCACCTTTTTTCATAGAGAGACTGAGATGGAGATTCAAGTTTGTAATGACAAGATACACAGAAAGTATAAATTTAACCTACATTTTGTATCTGATATGTAAACACCTTCTAACCTTTTTCACATAAGCCCAGGCTCATGCTAACCCTAGTTTTGCATCCACAAAGCACTCGAGTCAATAGCTTCTGGACTTGATGGTTTTTTTCATTAAGTGCCATTTAATCAAAGCTAAATAAAAGGCTTTGGGCATATTTGTTTTATATATATATATATATATATATATATATATATATAAAACAAATATATATGATCTATATATGTAAATATATATTTATATAATATATATTTATATAATATATAAATATATATATATTTGTTGTATGTATTTGCTGAGCAAGCTACTCTGGCATAGAATGGGGTACAATTGGAAAAAAACTGGAAGGAAGACAAGTAGTGAGGCAGCTGTCTTCAGATTTGATCCTCTCCTGTGTACCCCTGAGACCTTATGAATGCAGAGGCCTCCCTTGCAAGGGAGCAAAGCCTGGAGACCATGGAAGTGTAGCATCCTAGAACAAGAAGGGGCAGTATGGTGGTCTTTGCTTGATCCTTGTCTGGTATGTGATTTTGTCTGAACCGTATTCTAGTGGAACTCCCTATGAGTATAGCACCCACCCTGGGGCCTGGTACACAGTAGGTACTAAATAAATATCAAATGATTAGATGGATCAGTAGTAGGCAGTCCCTCTGGGTAGAGGCAGAACCACCATATCCCACACTGCCTGTGTTGTCTGGGCCCTAGAGAATGGATCTCTTCCCTCCTTTTATGTGGATTTTCTACTTGTAACCAGCTATGACTCTTGCCAATTGGTGCCCTCCCTGTGTGCTCTGGGCCCAGAACATGGATCGACAGTGGGACAAGTAGGAGCAGGCTGCTCCCAAATCCTCCAGGCTGATTATTCTGAAGATGGAGCAGTAGCTGGATGACAGGCTGGATAGACTCTAGTTGTGATCTGTTGGACATTTCTTAAACTGAAGAGCTCAAAGCCTTGTCCTCTACTGTTGCTTCCATGTGTCCTCCTGATGGCCCAGGGAAAGGCAAGAAAGTTCGATTTCCTGAGACCAAGAGTTGGCAAACTTTTCCTGTAAAGAACCATATAGCAAACATTTTAAGTTGTGTAGGCCATGATGTGTGTCACGACCACTCAATTCTGCAATTGTAGTGCCATTGCAGCATGAAAGCAGACGTGATTGGTAAACAGATGAGTGTGGTTATGTTCTCATAAAGCTTTATTCAGATTTATCCATGGGCCATATCTCACTCTAGACTGCAAGGTCCACAAAGCAGGGAGTATATCTGTTTTGTCTTGAGAGGGACTGTACTGTCGTGCTTAAGAGCATCGTCTGGGATCAGACAGTCTGGGTTCAAATTCTGCTCTGCTACCTCCTAGCTGAATGACCATGGGCAAGTTGCTTAATTTCTCTGTACCTCAGTGTCTCATCTGTAAAACGAGGCTAATAAGAGTGTCTACCTCACTCTACCTCACTGGGCTATTGTGAGAATGAAATGAGATGACGTATGCAAAGTGCTTAGAATAGTGCCCCAACACAAGCAGCCATTATCAGTGGGGTCTCCAATGCTTATCCCAGTGTCTGGCACAGTGAAGTTGCTCAATACATATTTAGGTCATGAACCTGAGGCTCAAAAAGGAAAAACATCTTGAGTGATGTCTCAGAGTGACGTGGGAGTGGCACCGCGTCATGAAGCCCCATGGCTGACTCTCAGACTTCCATCCTGCTTTCTGGAAGTCTTCAGTGGCATGACACATTCTTGTCACGAAGACTTTGGATTAGTTACAGTCTTACCATTCTCTCTGGGACATTTTTTTATAGGCTCATTACCTTCACTCTCCTAACCCTGTAAACCATCTTCCCTGAGTGATGAGGGCTAGGGAGAAAACTTTCACTTCTAGGGTGTTCTGTGTGGTATATGTGTGTCTCTGCTTTCCCAAGGTCTGACACAGTAGCGGCAACAGGGAGGTAGGATGAGGTCTGGGTAATGGCATGGTAAAGAGAACAGAGAGGTGCGTGGTATAAGAAGGGGAAGCCTCACACTACGCTGAGGGCTTGCTGTCTCACTTGTTTTGCCTCTTGAATTGTCTGGACTGGGGGGTTCTGGGTGAGGACTTCCACTTGTGAAATGATGGATTTCGCACCCTAGTTAGCATTCAGGGGCTCACCAGCTTCACACCTTAGTAGCTGGTGATGGTCTCCCCACCCCCTGCCATCTCAGTTGCTGTCTGTTCAATACCCCCATCCCTCTCCTCAGCCATCACAGCCAGAGGGAGGAAAAGTGAGGTGGAGGCCCCTCCCTTCCCCTAGAGGCTGGCATTTCCTGGGCCTGAGCACACTGGGGAAGCCTCAGGCAGCTGACAGATCAGGGAAGGGTGAGGCAAGGGAAGCTGCCAAGGGAAGAACTCAGTTTTGCAGGGCAGTGGGATCTATTTCTAGAGGTGAAAATGTGTGAACGCTCAGCACCCAAGGGAGGGGCTTGGGTGAGCTCATGGAGGCTGCATGAGAATGTCGCTGGGAGAAACTCTCCCAGGGAGGACTCCCCAGTATGTGGCGCAGGCCCCTGTGCCCACTCTTGGCACCCTGGAAGGCACAGGCCCTCCGTCTCTCCACTGTAGACGTGCCTGCTCACTCGCCCCAGGTAGGGGCTCAGAGAAACACCCTGTCCTTGCAGTCCCCTGCATCAGGTGTTAACAAGGTCCCCTGCTCTCTCTTCTCTGCAGGGAGCTGACCCACCCTCACTCTCAGAGGTCACCAAAAATGGGCCAGGGAGCAAACTGACTCATTATAGTTGGGCCATAGTTTGTCCATTCTGGCAGCCGAATGTTTCCACATACAGGGAGGCCTAGTGGCCAAATGTCTCCCTTGTGATCTTCTTAAAAATTTTGTACCCTTAATGTGTCACTTGCCTCACCCTGATCCCAGGTCTCCTCCTGTGTAAACCTGCGTAATGAAGGCACCATGCAGCAAAATGCCAGCTGAGCAGCTGGAAGGCCATGGGGATGTGTGGAGCAGGACTGCCACAAGGGGGGAGGGCGGACAGCTCTTTTGCTTTGGTTTGGGGTTGCATGAGGTCAGTGTGACCAGGGCCAGCTGACCTCCCCAAGATCTGGCCACTATTACTTCTTTGATTCTTCCCTAGATCTCAAAAGAGCAATGCATTGGCAAAGGAAGAGCCTGTAGTGGGAAGTGGGGCTTTGAAGATAGAGACTATGAATTTGGGTTTTGCTGGAAAAAGAAAATGACTTTATTTTGCTCCTGGGTGCCCTGACAGCTTGACTGTTAGCTCCTTAGGTCTCTCTGTTCTCCGCTGCCAGCAGAGCCTCTCAGTAGGAGGTCACTAGACGTCATATGGGCTTCAGAAGTCAGTGAACTCCTGGGTGGGCACGTAGCATGTGCTTCTGGGTGTTTGTGCATTTTCTTGGGGAGAGGCCTGAGCTGTGGTCAGATTTTCAGAGACATAAGTGGTATTAATGGAGTTAAGAAGCACTGATTATTTGTCCATTGAAGCAGAAAATTGTTCTGGGGAAGTTTGCTGGGGGAGTTCCTTATCTAAGGATAGAGTGTTGTCATTGAAGATGAGTGGACATAAGGGACAGAAGCCAGGGGACTTGTTAGAGCCATCTGGCTTATATCCCTGGGCCTCAGGAGAACTTTCACTGTGGGGCGTCTGAGAGTTCTTGTGACACTCACCTTTCCCTAAATGTATATTAGTTTTATCCTTTGTCTGTTTGTTGCAAAAACAAAACAAAAAAACATCAGTCCACGTCAAGAGAATGAGAAAAGAAGCCACAGACTGGGAGAAAAACACTGGCCAAAACACATTTGATAAGGACTGTTACTCAAAATATACACAGAAATTGGAAAATTCAATGATCAGAAAATGAACAACCTGATTAAAAAAACAGGTAAAAGACCTGGACAGATAAATTACCAAAGACATACAGAGGCAAACAAGCATACAAAAGATGCTTCTCATCACACGTCTTCAGGGAAGTGCAAGTGAAAACAACTGCGAGATAGGACTTCACCCCCATTAGAGTGGTCAAAACTCAGGACACCGACAGCACCAAATGCTGGCGAGGACGAAGAGCAGCAGGAGCTCCCATTCATTGCTGGTGAGAAGGCGAAATGCCACAGACACTTTGGAAGACACTTTGACAGTTTCTTACAGAATTAAACATGCTCTTGCTATTCAGGCCAGCAATCGTGCTCCTTGGTCTTTGCCCAAAAGAACTGAAAACTCGTGTCCACACAGAAACCTGCTCACAGGTGTTTATAGCAGCTCTATGAACAGCTGCCGGAAGCTTGGAAGCACCCGAGCTGTCCTCCCTGAGGTGAGTGGGTACATAGGCCGGGGCACATCCAGGCAACAGAATGTTGTTCGGGGCTAAGGAGAAGCAAGCTACCAGGCCATGGGAAGGCATGGAGGAAACTAAAGTGCTTGTTACTAAGTGAAAGAGCCAATCTGAAAAGGCTGCATACTGTGTGATTCCAACTCTATGACATTCTGGAAGGCGAAGCTGTAGAGACAGTGAAAAGATCAGTGGTCGCCAGGAATTAGGGGAGCAGCTTTTCAAGGCTGCATATTTTCCTAAGGGATGGGATGTGTGGGGTGGAAGCAGAGGTTCTGTGCTGTCCTCAGGTGGGTTGGGGCCCCCAGGGGGAGATCTGTGACCACAGGCAGCGAGCAGTGGGCCTTTCTTCCCTGCAGAGGGAGAGTGGAAAGACAGGAAGGGGGATTGGCCCAGGACAGAGCTGTATGAGATTGCAGAGACTAGCAAGGGGCCCCTAGAATAACAGCAGGGTGCCTTGCTACCAATGGAGGGCTTTCCTCGCGACAGGTGCTTTGCTACATGCCATATAGATATTGCGTATCTGGGACTTACAGCCTTGTGGTAGTCAGCGCTGATACAAAAGATATTCAAAACCTGGTATGACATGGGCATTGCCCAAACGGAATAGAGGTGGCTGGAACGGGGACAGGAGGCCCCTGTGTGCTAGACACTGAGCCTTTAGTTGCTGGATTGGGAGGAGGTCTGGGCCATCCTGGGAAGGGGCCAAGATCATGGTGAGGAGAACACTTGGGCAGTTGGGGTGGAGGCTCGACCAGGGGTTCCTAACTTTAGCCTGCTTTGGAATCACCTGGAAGGGTTGTGAAAACGTAGATTACCAGGGCCCATCTCTGGATTTTCTGATTCAGTAGGCCTGCAGGGGAGCCCGGGAACATGTGTTTCTCATAAGTGCCCAGGCGACACGGATGCTGCTCGTCTAGAAACTGCACTTTTAAGAACCACTGATCTTTACCAAATATAAAAATTTAAAAATTATTTATTTATTATTTATTTATTTTAAAAAGATTTTATTTATTTATGCATGAGAGACACATTGAGAGGCAGAGGGAGAAGAAGGCTCCCTGTGGGGAGCCTGATGTGGGACTCGAGCCCAGATCCCAGGATCATGCCTTCAGCTGAAGGCTGACATTCAACCATTGAGCCCCCCAGGCGCCCCCCAAATATTTCAGTATTTTAATACCTAGCACAGCTATAGCTAACTACCAGGCCTGGGGTGGGGTGGGGGGATGAGAATTAGTCTCACCTCCCTTTACAGATGGGCAGACAAAGGCTTGGAGGTGTGATCCTATGACCTGTGGATGACGCGGCAGCCCTGACTCCAGGGTGACCCACTCCAAAGAGTGGGCTCCCTCCCCAGTTCTGCAGGGTCAGCATCCTCAGGGCAAGCAGCAAGCCGGGCAAGAGGCAGGCTGAAGCTGGAGCCAGAGGCTTGTTGGGCCCACCCTCCGGGGGCCTGGGCATGCCCTCCACCAGCCCCGGGCAGCCTGGTGTTCTCTTCCCCAGGCCCCCAGCTTCCCTGGCAGCAGCTGTGGAGTCAAGGAATTACACTAAGCTGTGATGCCTCCTTGTGAGCCTGTTCCAGGACGGCTGTGAGGGCCTCCAGAGAAGGCAACAGGCACGTGGTGTGCAGACAACAGCCTCCCGAGCCCCTGCTCAGCACAGCAGCTGCTCAGAGGTAGCGTGGGCTGTAGCAGCTCCGGGAGAGCCCATTAGGAGCCACAACACTGTGAAAAGCACAGCAGAAACGCCCCATTAAATCTGATGGGGGACTGCTTAACAATGGGACCTGCCCCAGGATTCCTAGCTCTGCTCCAGCTGACCTAGTCTCCAGCCTGGCTCTCCCTTGCCACCCCTGCAGTGCCTTCCCAAAGGAGCTTTGGGCCTGAGCACCTGGGGGACTCCGGCTACAGCTGGCAGGAGTGTGGCTGGGAGGCAGTGGTGAGAGTCCTGGGAGTGGGGAGCGGGGGAACCAGGCGTGCTGTTTGTTTGTTTTTTTTTAATTTTTTTTATTATTATTATTATTTATGATAGTCACACATAGAGAGAGAGAGGCAGAGACACAGGCAGAGGGAGAAGCAGGCTCCATGCACCGGGAGCCCGACGTGGGATTCGATCCCGGGTCTCCAGGATTGCGCCCTGGGCCAAAGGCAGGCGCTAAACTGCTGCGCCACCGAGGGATCCCCAGGCGTGCTGTTTGATATGGGTCATGATGTTGATGGTGATGCAGGGTCCTCTGAGCAAGATAGGCCTTGGCTCCAGATCTGGCACTTCAGAGGGTCCCACTCTGGCCCTCTTCTAGTGGTAACCCTTCCCAAAGGGCAAGAAGTCCTGTGTGATTCCTGGGATCTGGGAACCTGGAATTCCTGTTCGAACGGCCCCAAGCTGATTTCCAGGGCCGGTGGCCATGCCAGGATACCCTTTGAAGATGGCCTGTGTCATTGCGGGTGTGGACAGGGCTTGGACATGTGGGCTGGTGGTCCGTGTGTGTGTGTGTGTGTGTGTGTGTGTGTGAGGCCCCTCAGGGGTGAGACAGGACCCATTGTGGGCTGAGGTGGAACCAGCCTGGGGCCAGAAGTCACCCCTCCCCATAGCTCCGTGGCCAGAGCAGAACTCCAAGGAGACTGAGAATTTGAGTGGTAACTTTCCAGGTTCATGATGGTGCCATTGTCAAGGATGGAGTATGTTGTATCTCACAGTTGTCAGCTTGGTTCCTAATGTTTAAGTCTTGCTCTCGGCCCTGGGAATGTGAGAGGGGCCCAAGCCAAGGTGGTGATGGGAGCAGGCTCCGGAGGCCTCCCTGAAGTAGGATGAGCACTGCTTTCAGCCACTAGACATAGCATGAGGGATGGGGCAGTTGTGGACAGCACTCTGAGCTCATCATCTCATAAGTGTGATGAAGACAAGGGTGCTGGCAGGCTGCCAGGAGCCCAGGGAAGGGCTGAGTGGATGACCCCCATCCCTGGACCTTCGACTGTGGCCTTGACCTCGCTCTTGACTCACTAGTCTCCTCCCTTATAATCTGGTACTTTTGTGTCCCCCTCATTCTCCCCTGTGTGGCCCCCACACCCACCCGGCGCACTGGTACCATAAGTAGCATGGTGATGTTCAGAGGGAACAGGCCACCATCCTGAGGGTCCCCTGCCATCGGAGACCTCTGTTGGACTTGGTGGGCTTAAGAGTCGTGCTGCTAGAGGATTTATTTAGGAGATGAGGGAGGCAGGAGAGTCCATATCTGTGATTTCCAAAGGGGCTCGCAGTGGGCAAACAGGGAAGGAGAGCAGGGAGCACAACAAGGCCTTTCTGCTTCTGTCAGAGACCAGATGTTCCTTTAGAGGACTTCTCTGGATGGCGATCTCTCTCTGCATCTCTCCTATCTCTTTATGGCTCTCTGTCTCTGTCTCACCTCTCTGTCTCTCTTTGGAGCCAGATATGGAGTTTTAACATATTTAAATACACATTTAATATATTTAAAAGGTAATACATGGCCTACTGTATTCTAGGCTGCATGCCATGCTAGCACCTTATTTATTCCTCCTGAGAGCCCCGTGAAGCCCTATCCCCATCTTATCAGTGGGGAAAACCGAGACTTTCCAAATTGAAGCAGCCAGCAGAAGGTCACATAGCTCACAAACTGTGGAGTTGGGCCCTATGTCCATGCACTTGATTTTGAGTTTTCTGTTTCTGTGCTGTTTCCACTGAAGGAGGATTATCCCTAGGTGCTTTCTTATTTTTTATTTTTTTCCATCAGAAACTTGGTGCTTTTTTTTTCTTCTTCTTCTCAATCAGGAAAGAGAAATGCTGCCTCAAGTGTTTGCTTATCTCTCTCCAGCAGCGCTACCAGGGGTCCTGGGCCCGGCTCCTACAGCGGTGGGAGCCACACACCGCTCTTGCCCCGCCGCCTGCACATGCGGGGGCCCATCTGCTCCAGTGTCTTGGCCACCCCCCCCAGGCTGCTGTCTGCCGCCTGGGTGTGCCCGGCAGTCAGGCTGCACAGGCCTCCTTTGACAAAGTGACAGAAGCTGTAAAAACAGCTGTTTGACATCCCCTGCTGCTTTTTCAAACCAAACAACCAACAAAGAGATTGAATGAAATGCAGAAAATACCCTGTTTTCATGTGGATGAAGATATTTTTACTTGGAGAACATTTGTTTTTCCTCTGCCTTGCTCTCTTCCCTATTTATCCACAGGCTCATTTCTCTTCTTCCCTACTCCTTGCCTCTATCCTTTCCTTCTTCCTTCCCTCCCTACCTTCTCCCTTCCTTCCCTCCCTTCCTTTTTTCCTTCCATTAAAAAAACAAATCTAACTGCTTCTATTTCTGTGTCTTTTTTTTTTTTCATCTAATTTTTCTTCTCTCCAAGGACAGTCTTTAACTATTTCTCTTTGTTCTTCATTTTTCACATTGCCTGTGACTTGTCTGTTAATCCATCTCTCAGCTTTGGGTACACAGCTTCTCCACATGTACTGTCGTATGAATTTCAGTGTTAGTTTTATGCCATCCCAGGTGTCTTTAGTTAATCCAAGGTGAAGGAAGGGGACTCTAGAACAAAATGAACCCACCTCTTTCACCCCCACACCATCTTTTAACTCAGATAAATGAAAGTATGCGTAAAAGCACAGGGGGTCCAGCAGCAAGGGGCAGCCCCCTCCTGCCACTTCCAGGGCCTCCACCTCCAGGAAGCAGGCGAGTGACTCTCATTGTTAGTCTTTACCTTTGGGATCGTGGTCCCCACTATGGGTCCCTCATGTTTCAAATGTATAGTCCTGTCCAAACAGCTGCTCTTTTGCACAAACTCTCTTTCCTTCCAGTGAGAGGAGTTCCAGATTTCAAGGTACATGCAAGCAGAAATAAGTAAACCACAAGCACTCAGCTGAGGCATCAAATGTAGCTTGACCACGCTTTAACTGAAGAGACAAACCTTTACACCCTGTGGCCAACCTTGGTCCTTGGAATCACTGGGCCCTTCTGGATTCCAAGTCTTTCCTCGTAAGCAGGTTTTCTGCCCTTCTGGAGTCCTTTCAGATTCCCTTGGACATTTTCTCCTATGTCCATGGTGTCTGTTAAATTCCCCCAGGGCCATGTTCCCCAACCCTCGTCCCCCTTGTTCTCTTCAGTTGTTAGCTTCCTGGTGGCCCATTGTAATGTATTCTCTGTGCCTCCTCATCCATTGTTCTAGATTTCTAAGAAATTTCCTTTCTCCTTCTCTTTTAGTCCTTATTATCCTAACCATGAAGCTCCCCATGGTTCATCTCAGAATTGGCATTCTGGAGTTACCTAGGTCACTGTGTGCATAGGATGGCTTTGAGTCTGCAATGGAGCATAGATACCCAGAGTTGTCTAGAAGGATGGTCGTAGACACCTGGTGGGCATGCATCTTAGTCCTGTGGATTCCTTACCCTGTGGGGATGGGCATCACCAGGAGGAGAAGTGGGCATCAGGGAGCTCTAAACTGGCCAATGGCAGAGGCCTGGTTATCCTGGTTTAGGGCTGGGACTGTATATACCTCCTACTGAACCCAGAAATTTGATTTACCCTACATCTATCACTCTGGGGTTTGCTGACTTCCTATTCCGGGAGATGTGCCTGTCGGGAGAAGTCAGGGGCAGAACCTTGACCAAAGTGGGATTGAAGACCTGCAAACTTTCTTTTATCACCTTTCTGATTCCAGCCAAGAATGTGTCATGTTTCCAAAACACACTCAGCAACAATGTGTTAGGTCTATTCTAGTTTCTGCATTGATTCACAGTGAATAAAAATTAAGTTGGTACTAAATTTTATGGACTCTTTAAAAAAAAGTTTCTCCTTTTTGAGCTTTAACTAGACAGTGCTGTGGGAGCCAAAGGCCACTTTTAATTAGCATCTTACGACTGCAGAGAGAGGAACCCTGATAATTGCTCAGCACCCCACATTGTGACCTTCCCTTACCCTGCAACATGCCTCCAAGTATCCATCTTTTAGGGCTCCCTTCAAGATTCATTTTCATTGTAAAGCCATCCCTAGCCTCACTTCTCTGACTTTCCCGTTGTGTGCCCAAATATGACGTCACCCACCTGCACCCCTATCCCTGGTTGCCTGGTGTTTAGTGATGACCTTTCCATGAATACATTCTTTCTTGCTAGTAGGTTCTCCAGATCAATACCTTGAGGGTAGGAAAAACGTCTCAAGGGGTTCTCACCAATCATGTGACTTTCCTTCTATTTTAATGGGTTCCCAGGTATGAACGAAGGAGACGTGGGAGGTAGAGAGCTAAGTGGTGGTTACTTATATCACTTCCATGGTGTGGAGGGAGACGGTCTCTGGGGTGATGGTTCTCAAGCTTTAGTGATCCTCAGACTCACGGAGTAGCTTGTAGAAAGTACAGATGCCCAGCTGTATTGCTCCAGGGTCCCTCAAGTTCACCCCCGGGGGATTCTGATACAGCCCAAGATTGAAGACAACTCTCCCAGGCCATGACTTGGAGAACCGAGTCCAGAGACAGGAAATACCACATAAGTTTTTAAAAATTGTTTCTCTTTTCTTTTCTAAGAAAAAGAAGTTTCCAAATGAATGTTGAGAAAATAAAAATGAATTATGTTCTGAGAACATAGCCACAGACACACGTACCAATAACAGTTGTAACTAACAAAAATACTTGTAAATGTCAAATGCAAAATTGGCTATTTAATTCGAGCTGGTAGGCTTGATTCATTAATAGTTAATCCTAGGTTTATCTTCAGCTCTGGCCTGTTTGCATTTGACCTTCCTACCAGTCTTCCAGATCTCTATTGTTTCTATAGCTTCACTCATTAACTTGGATTTTTACAGTCCTGAGGAAGGCACTCTGACTCCCTGGGTCAAGCTTCCTCACTTTGGGCTTCTGGCACCCTGTCCTGCTTTCCTCCTGCTGTCTGAGTGCCTGTCTTGACATGTAGGACTATCCTCTCACTCTTACTGCTTTATTCAGGGCATAAGAGGCAGAATTAAACATTTTAAATGGTATCATAATTCTTACAGTTATTTAAAAATCCAAAGTATAACGTAAACCAATACTGTATGGCTTATTCCGCCTCCCAATTGACTTAAAATAGCCTTTAAATGTTGGAGATAAGATTAGAAAGCCATCCTCTGAAAGGGGAAAAAAAGAGGATGAGTTCAGAATACACA
This sequence comes from Vulpes vulpes, assembly GCF_048418805.1. Taxonomy (NCBI): domain Eukaryota; kingdom Metazoa; phylum Chordata; class Mammalia; order Carnivora; family Canidae; genus Vulpes; species Vulpes vulpes. Next base: position 48,638,234 of record NC_132787.1, on the reverse strand, counting down.
TAACTAACCTGCTCTGAGTTTGTCAATGTATTTCCAGCGAGTTTAGACAAATCTGAAAATCTCAAGAAACAAGGATGTCTCCCACGTCTTCCCAAATTAAAATGTGATGTGAAGAAAAGTCATATAATTAATTGTAACATGTTTAAGATGATGTTGTCAAACAGGAGGTTGGGTACCGTCTTGAGTCCAGATAAAAAGGAAGGAACCCCAAATAAAACTTTTCTCAGCACCTGCACCTGCTATCCCATCTCCTTTGTAGGCATGTTCTTAGAATAGAGAAGGGATATATTCAAATAGAGCATATATTCCAGAATAGGACAACATTTCTAGTAGAAAATTTCAAATTTCAGTTCTAACCTTGGCTTCTTAGCCTGGCCCGGTGGGGCTTAATCGGTTTATATTTTGTCTCAGATTTCCTGTTCCTTACTAGTAACTTCTTTTCTGAGACTGGCCTTTGAAACTAGTCTCAACTTAAAAAGTTGAATTCATAGAAATAGGGAGTAGAGGCGTGGTGGTTGCCAGGGGCTGGGAAGTGGGGAAAACAGGGAGAGGTTGGTCAAAGGGTATCAACTTCCAGTTGGAAGATGAATACATTCTGAGGATCTAAGGTAGAGCATGGTGACTACAGCTGTATCCTTGAAATTTGCTGTGTGAATAGATCTTTAGCATTCTCACCAGGAAAGAGGGAAAAAAGGAACTATGGGAGGTGGTGGATGTGTTCATTAACTTGGTCGTGAGAATCATTTCACGATATATACACATCAATCATTGTGTTATACTATTTATTTATTTATTTATTAATAAATTTATTTTTTATTGGTGTTCAATTTACCAACATACAGAATAACACCCAGTGCTCATCCTGTCAAGTGCCCCCCTCAGTGCCCGTCACCCAGTCACCCCATCCCCTGCCCTCCTCCCCTTCTACCACCCCTAGTTCGTTTCCCAGAGTTAGGAGTCTTTATGTTCTGTCTCCCTTTTTGATATTTTGTGTTATACATTTTAAATACATTACACCTTTATTTGTTAATGGCACCTCACTGAAGTTTGGGCCCTCAGAAGTAGAACTTCAGTATCTCCTAAGACCTTCAGCTGCCTTCTCTCTGTTTCTCACTCACCATGTGAAGACACCTTCCTTGGAGTCTCTTGACAAGAAGGCAGGGTGGGCAGCTTCTTCTTTTTTTTTTTTTTTCAGTTCCAGAAATGCAAATGTATTGAGAGCTGAAAATGTCCTTGTGCCCCCCAAGCAGGGTTACTTGAAGACCCCCATTTGGAACCAGGTGTTGACCACACCTCAGCACAAACAGCCATCTACTGATCTCTGTACCATCAGTCATTACCAGTTTACAGACACTGAGAAACTTGTATGTCTAATCAGAAGAAGAGAAGCAAAGGGGACACTGCCAGACAGATAATAAAATAATAGCAAGTAGCATGTCTAAGGTCACACAGCTAGTAAATAGCATAACTGAGATTCTAACTCTGATTTTTGACCAGTATGTTGTACTCTCTTCTGTGTAGTGCAGAGCAGAGAAGCTGACTTCAGGTTGTGACAAGCCAGGGATTAACCGCTTTGGACGCTGGGTTTAGGACACCGTGACCAATGTAGGCCCTGAGGGACGATGGGCTGCTGCTGCTGAAACACTCCTTGTCTGGCCAGCTTGGGTCCTAAAACCCAAGGAGGCTTGAGGCCACAGCTGGAGGACAGTGCCTGGGGCCAATCTAGGAAGGATACAAGCTGGCAGCCTCTTCATTCCTTCACTTCGCTTTAACTTTGTCCATAGCAGTTGCTTCTTCCATGTGTGTAATTTGATTGACTAAAATGAGAGTTCAAAATCCCAGGACAGTGCGGAAATGTCTATAAAGCAGGGTCTGAGGGATGACAGTAGAAGAGGAGGAGGCACACTAGGGGACTCGTCTTGAAGCTATTTTTGTGCAGCAAGTCCTGGCTTTACTTCAAGATGGTGTGTCTGGGGTAGCTTGAGGGTTGATGAACATTTGGGGAGACTAAATTTCTTCCCTTGAGCCATTCCCTAGTGGGACACTGGTGTGAGCTGGAAGCGGTTGTTTTGAACATGTTAGCAAGTTCAGCTATATCTGTGAGTGAGCAGTGTGATGGTGTCCTTGTGTCCTGAGAAACACAGAACAATCAGAGTTCTGGTGCTTGCCTTCTGAGAAGGGCATGGCTAGCATGTCTGAAATCTCTACCCAGCTGGAGAACCAAACAGGGGGAGCTTGGGAATCTGCACTCAGGGATGGGAATGTGCTTAGTGATCAAGAGTGGATAAAATTCCATTAGAGGTAAATGTTGTCAGACAGCAGGCTGGAAAGATATATTTTAAGCTGAGAAATTACTTAATAAATTCAGACCAACACTCTGTGACATTTCCCACAAGACTTTAATGCTGTTTACAAATTCCAGAGAACACCCTGAGTCGTTTCTGGCATGGGCTTATGATTTATTTCAAAGGAAAATGGGACCAGAGTGTGTGGGTTTGTGTTTAATGTGAAAAGGGATTTGGAGATGAAAAGTCAACTGGCATGAAAGATTGCAGGGCAAATGCAAAGTAGCAGAGCAAGTGGGTGGCCTTGGAGCATGTAATAGGGTATTGAGAAAGGAAGGAGCCTCTCACCATTCCAGCGCTAACCAAATAGTTCCATTCGCACAGGCCAATAATGCATTTAAAGAGGATGAGTTAGGAGGCAATGCTAGATCCAGGGTTTCAGAAGCACTTCAGTCCAAAGACGTTCACATCAAGCACAGGCAGACCTTCTGCCCCAGGGAGGAGGCCAGTTACGGTTCAGTATCCACAAAAGTCAACATTTAGAGGACATGCCCTTCATCTGCAGTAAGATGGGTTTCAGTGAGACCGAAGGAAGGTGTTCCTAGAGAAAACACGACCTTAGTCTTATAGACTAAGAGCATGAAGGGAGATCTGGGAGCAAAATTTTCACATCTGATACTCTGTGTCTCTTGGAAACAGAGGGATGGATTAGGTGACCTTGTGGTTGAATCTTCATGTGGTACAGAGACCACATGGGGGTTGGGGAAGGGGACGTATCCCCAGTGAACCACGGGAGTGGTCCAGGGAATAGTGAGTTCAAGAGCTAGGGGATGAGGGAGGCAGCAATGTGGGGCCAGATTGGCAGGATGGGACAAAGTGAAGAAGGATCTTCTCTTTTCCTTTCTGCCTCTCCCCATCTCCCCAGGAAGCTCCCAGTCCCATTCATCTTGCTTGCCATGGTGTATGTGGTTTGAATGGGAAACGAGGACAATGACATTCCCCATCTCTCTTGAAAAAAAAAATGACATTCCATTTGGTTTTGGAAAATACACAATATTCCACTTATAAAATATTCAATCACTGCAATTAATCCTCCTGGCTGGGCTGGCCCTGGCCCACTTCGGCTTGTGCTGTAGACTTTGGCTGTAGCCACAGGCACAGGAACCTCTCAGGTTTCTTTTGTGTGGAAAATATAATTAGAGGAGTGAGTGTCCTCTGTTCCTTTGAGCCTGAGCTCTCTAGAGTAGGGGTCTGGGTCTGCTGGGGCTTGTAGAGCAATCTCTAGGTTTATAGGCAAAGGGCTCCCATTGACCCTCAGCCTCCGTGATAGGCTGAAAATTTATAGAGAAGTTCTAGGCCTCCACAAGTTAATTCCTCTTAATGCAACCAAGGGCACCAGCTCCAAAAGTTCTAGCCCACTGTCCAAAGCTCAAATGCTATAAGAGGTTGGCAATTCTCTTCCCTGTCCTGTGCTGGCCTGACTGTTCTTTTTTCTTCCTATTCAAGCTTATCTCTCTCCCCTTCCTCTTCTCCTGTCTTTTCCTATTGTTTCAGTTTTATGTATTTATTTATTAAATCACAGAATCCCAAAATGTCAGAACTAGAAGAAGCTTTGGGAACCACCTTGTCCTGTCCCTTTCTTTGGTGGGGGAGAAAACTCAGGCCCAGAAAGGGGACGTTAGCAGATGTTTTCCCCAAAGTGGTGAAGCAACCACTGCCTCTGGGCTCATGGGCTGTGAAGCACTGCTCGCCATGCTGCCCATGGCCTGGTTTCCCGAGGATTCTCCTGACAGGCTCACACTCAGATGACAAACCGAGGCCCCAGGATGGGGGCCAGGTGGCAGAGGGTCATTCAGTTCTAGCTCCCATGACAATGTTTTCTATGTATCACTGTGCTCTCTGCTAAAGGAATCTTCTTGCCCAAGCCTCATTTTTCTGCCCAGACTCTTAGATCTCTGCATGTTAGTTTCTTGTGCTTCCAGGGTTCTTCTGGCTTCAGATCTCTGGCTGTCCTAGGATACAACCTCTAAGATCTCCTCTAGGATCCTACTTTCTACTCTGGGCTGAGGGCTCTGTGCTCTTGCCCCTCCCAGCCCCTGGGACACCCTCCTCTCTCCCCACTCACTCTACCTGCCTGAGACATTGCTCAAACTCTGCCAGAGTTCCAGATTGACCTGGATTTGGTATTTGGCAAATGTTCCTTGCAAGTTTTTTTGGGAGGGAGCTTCAAGCTTTGAAGAGTAGGAAGATTCATCTCTGGGGGGGAAACCAGCTGCCAGGTAAGGGTGGCACTTTGGTTTACCTGACTGTCCTCTGAGCCTAAGCCCTGAGTCCAAGGGAAAAAAACATGGCAATTCCTTGCTGCTGGAATGTTCCATTTGCTGCTGGAGAGACTGTCTGGCCCAGATTGGGAGGAGTCTGTGGGTAACTGTCTTTAGTACTCAGCTGCTGGCACCAGACTCCAGCTAAGGGTGGGGATGTGTCCCTTGGGGCAGGCTAGACAGATATCCTGGTGCTCACCCTCTCCCTACTCTTTCAACATCAGGTCCCTCCAAAGTCCACCCAGGCCCAGGGATTGGGGCCAGCCCAGAATCACAGAGTTGGGAGGCCTTACACCTTATCAATTCCTAAGGAAACTGAGGTCACCCCAAGTCCTGCAGTTCGTTGGCGATACAGCCAGAGAACAAGTGAGGGCCTCTGCTCTCCAGGATATAAGGGGTCATTGGCAGCATTACATCCATATTGTTTCCCAACATCTCCCAGATGTCAGTGGAGATCACCTCATTATCCGGGGTGAGGAGATTCCTGTACAGTGCTCTGAGACCAGACGTCTCAGTCCTACTTGGGTTGTGGTATTGCTTGGAGGGGTGCTGAAGGACTGGACAGATACTGGCCTCAGTGATCTGGGCTCTGGACCTGCACTGCCATGACCTTTCTGGGGTAGCTCTTTCCCTTTCTGTATTTCTGGATCTCCATTACCACAAGGGTATGAATAAGAAGTGGACAGTTATACCAAAGTGGCTAGAAATTACAAAGTTTTTTCAGTTATGAAAAGGAAAGTTGCTTTTTCTTTTGCCTGCCTATAAAGTTGCTTGGGGATGAGGAAGGGAAGGGGGTGGCTTGGAGGGCTAAAGGGCCTGCCCCCAGTGCTCCTGATATTTGTCTGGTTCTGTTTTTCTTCTGTTCCTTTTGGCATTGTAATTCCATTATTCTAAAATGAAACATTCTGTTTGCCAATAACCTTTCTAATGAAGGGGTTGACCTAGTGGCCCCAAGCAAAAAATAAATCATAGAAGCTGTTTGACTCTGCATCTGTTGGAGGAGAGTGGCTGGAATCCATGATCCACTTGGGTTTCTTCAACTGAAGTGGCCCACCTGCCAGCAGGCCTCCCTCAAGGCCTGGTCAGCCAGCCCCTGGAGAGTCACATGTCATTTCAAAACATTCCAACAGGAATAAAGCTAAAGCTAAATAAGCCATAGCAGCTGGGACATAGCTTTTCTCTTCTCACAGAAAGATGATAGTCTGTCCTGACTTTGTACTCATATAGTGGGCAGCAGCCTCTTAAAACATCCCTCCATCTCCAAGATGTCCTTAAATGACGAAGGGGACAATCCATGTGATCTTGCTAACAAGGGCTATGGATTGGTAGAATGAGGGCAGAGCCAGACCTTCCACAACAAACATTTTCCTTCTGGAAGCAGCCCTTATCCTAACATTGGCTCTGGGCTTCCTGTGATGCCTGTTCATAAATGATTCAGGCCCCACTTTTTGCAGAGCATTAAAGCTCTCTCTCTCCTACCATCGCTAAGGAGCAAAAACAGCAGCCCGATGCTGGGATTTAATACCCAGTAGAGCTTTCAGGTTCAAGAATAATAAGCCAGCATCGTAAATAGCCACACAAATCCCACATGCAGCCAGTGATGGTTGCCTGCTTGGCCAGGGCTTGGGGGAGGTGGAGGAGAGGAGAGAAAGTGGGGCTCTGGACCCATTTGGGGGCTTCTAGGGGAAGGGTATCATGCTCTTTTCAGGGGTGCAGTGGAGAGGGTGGCCTTGCTAGGCTCCTGAGAAGCAGTTATCTTGTTCTCTGAGAAACTAGGACCTGCTGATCTGATCACTTCTCTGGAAGGCCAGACACTTCCCCAGGACTGGTGGCCCCAAGGCCAGGCCACTGAGGACCTTTGTTACTATTCCACTTCTCCCTGTTTGAAGGGGAAGCAGTGTGAGTTCTTCTAGGCCTGGACAGATGCTCCCACTGCCCACAAGGAGGCCAAAATCCTGTCTCCCTGGCTCCTGCTAGTCTGCAGGGCTGGCTCGGAACTTGCTGACTGAGCTCAAATCACATAGCTTTTGAATACCACAGCTGGACATAGAAGATGGGTGTCCCGCATCTTTTATAGTCTGGTGGCTGAATGCAGAGTCCGGCCACCATTTAGCAGGTAGGAGACAGGCTCTTAGCCTTCCTGCACTTCAGTCTCATCATCCAAGCAGGGATAGGTGGAAGTACTCACTTCTAAAGTTGTGGTGAGGATTGCAGGAGACGAATGTGTGTTGGGAGCTTAGAACAGGGTTCCTGGCACACAGTAAGCACCCAATAAGTTCTGAGTGTTGTTATTATGGCTCAATGCAATGCAATGCTGCAAATGTTTAATGAGCACACCTATGATGTGTCTCTGGACCAGACATTGTATTAGGTGCCTCCCTGTGTATTCCTCTTCTGCACCCCCACGGTGCCTTGAAAGGTATTAGGCATAAAGCAGCTGAACAGTAAATGCTTTCTGATTGATTTCTGCCATATGGGTTGGGGGCGGGTCACCAAAGAGCTCTTCTGTCTGTCATTGAGAATGTCCTATTCACCAGTCTTTCTTTTCCTCTCTGCTGCACTTGATTTTGGAAGAACCAATGGGTGCATGATGGGACAGAAACTTGGTTCTGAGACCCAGGTGACCTGGGGGGGGGGGGGTCTGTGTTAGGTTCTACATGAACTTTGATCTGATTAGGTTACTTCCATCTTTGGGCCTCAGAAGGTTGGCTTTGAGGACATCTCAGGTCCCTTACATGCTTTGATTCCTAGGGAGGGTGAGTGGCAAGAGAGGGGAGACCTTGCCATCCTGCTGAACTTCTAGCACTTGGATCTCACTTTGGAGCTCGGCTTCTGTTTTAATATGTTTTCAGCTGGAAGGTAGTGGAAGTGGATATAGGAAACTATTTGTTGTATGTGTTATGTCTCTACTCCTAACCAGGGCTGAGCCTGTGCTGGCTGCACTCAGCAATGACCCCTTTCCTTTTGTAACCCCAGCCCAAGTCAAGGAAGGATTCTGTGAATATATGTGTGTATTTGTGTGTGAACTTATGGAAAAGTCTGTTTCTGAGTTGGCCATTGACCTTTGGCTACAACTATTGGAAGGGAAGACACTACCAGTTTGTTCAGGGCTTCTAATTTAAACTTTACTGAAGTTTTAAAATTGATCAGTTTGTTGGATTGTCTTGCTGGGACCCTGCTATATGTGTGTGTGGGGGGGTAGTGGTGGCGGGAGCAGTCAAACTATATGCTTTGTCTTGGCAAATCGAGGGATGCAGCCTAGCTCAGTCCTGGAAGTTGGGTGGAAAAATCAGGGCAGAAAGGGATGTTGCTGAGGTGAGAGGGGTGGAGGGGACTCTTCATCCCAGACAGTTGAGGGCAGAAAGGGATGTTGCTGAGGTGAGAGGGGTGGAGGGGACTCTTCATCCTAGACTTTCCCTTCAGATGTGTTGCCATAGAGAGAAGAAGCAGAGCCAAAGCAAAGCTCTCCAGGAATTAGTTGTGAGACCCTTCAGGGGCAATCTTTACCCAGAAGACAGGTGTTGGAATCACATGACAGGACAGGGAGGGCATTCCAAGTCTTTCTTGGAAATTTGGGATACACTGTGTGACCTAATTTCTCCTCCAGCTCCTTTGGGAATTAGTGATTTTCAGTTCTCCTGGAGATACTTCTTACAGAAAAGAGATCTGCTCTGACTCTTTGAATTAGCTGCTACTAAATCTGAGGTTGAAAAGAGAGTGGAATACTCTGGCCAAGAGTCAGAGAAGAAAGAACATGGAAAGAGAAGGGGTGGGGGGAACCCTCCTACTTTTCTTTGAGGGGAGGAGTAGCTGGGGGGGGGGCAGCTGGGCCCTCTTACCTCCTCAGCCTGGATGTGCACTTCCTTCTAAGACCATATATCTCAAAGGGTGCATAGAAAGAGACTGCTTTTAAGAGGTGCCTTGCACTTGCCGTAAACATGCTAAGGAGTTGGCAGGGCAAAGTCCCACAGGGGAGGTCTGTGAGGGGGGCTCTCATTGGGATCCTGATGTTCTGTCACATGTCTGGAGTCCACCTTGTCCCAGCAGGTGGGGCCTGGGGTGCGAGCCTTCCTTTTGCCCTTTGCAGGGACTCTAGGACTGCAAAAGTTAGACGGAGGACAGTGAAATCCGAGAAATTTGTGAGTAGGCGAAGGGAGCTGGGGCTGGAGCATTTAGAGCAGCTGACCCAGGGTGCATTCTGAGCCAACCAGAGGAATAGTCAGCTCCAAGGCTAGGCTGCAGCCCCCAGAGAAGCTTCCCTTCTCTGGGAAGCCTTCCAGAAGCCCTTAGCTTGGCTCCCTCTCACCCTGCCTTGTACAGCCACACATCCCCCATCTCAGTCCTTACCATGTTATATGGAAATGACTTGTTGGCACCTTGTCTCCCTGTCTAGGTGGTGGTGTCCTTGAGGAGCCCTGTCTCCCTTCTGTGCTTCTGTGCCTGGCAGGTCTCAGGGGTGCAATAAATGTTGCTTAGTTAATCAGATTAAGAGTACCGGCATGTAGCAGGCACAGCACAAACCCAGCTTCCTTCCATTCTGCACATTGGCATGGTTGGCTTTTGACCTTGAGCACAAACATTGCTCATGTGAAGATGTGAGCCCTTTCAGCCCATGCCAGCTTTCACCTGCTCCTGCCAGCCCACGCAATCCCCCAGCCTGTGCTCAGGGACTGGGTGCTGCCATGGGATGGCCTAGCAGCCGAGCATACCTATGATCCAAGTATAAAATCTAAGGCCTAGAGAGACGGTTGGGGGCCATCCACTCTGGGATGCTGTCCCTGCAGCCGTGCCCCCTCATTACCATGCATCGCAGAGAGTTGGCTGTGGAGTCCCGCTCTCCAGCACCCTTCCTCTTGCAAACCCGGGCTTACATGGAGCAAGGCAGAGCTACTAGGCTAAGAAATTATCTCTGCTTCCTGCCAAGGAACGAAGGCAGGAGCAGGAGCTCTTCCTTGGGGGCGAATTATTTAATCACTCCCCTTTCCCCTTGAATCAATGCAACTAATGAACATCTTTGCCTCTTCCTCCTTTCCTGTCTGCCCTCCCCTTCTCCCATCAGCCTCTTATTATTCACATTCATTTCTTCTTCTTGCTTTTGCCTGCATCCTCAGTGACTTCACCTAGGGAGGGCTGGTCCACATTGCAAGCCTGTGCTTCTTTTCCTCTGCTCCACATCTGTCCCTGACCCTTGCCTCTTCCCACTCTGGGGCACCATCAGCCTGTTCTGGGCTGATCTCAGCTTCTGAGTGCTGGAAAGGCCAGGACCTGTGAGTGTCACCTGAGGAAAGGCCCTTGCACTGCCTCTGAGAGGGAGCAGTCAGAACCAGGAGGCAGGGCTGGGCGGAGGGAGAGGGGAACAGCAGAGTCATTTGTCATGGCTAAATGGGAATTTATTGCTATAATCCCAGGGCTAGAGAAAAGCTTCAGCAAGGCTGGCAAAGGGAACAGGAGCTTCAACAATTGCTCGAAAAATAAGCTACATCCCCAGTCACCCTATTGGCTGATGGTTCTTACTTCCAAGGTATGATAATGCTGGGTCCCCTGGCAGCTCTGGGGCTTGGGTACCCTGAGGTCAGATGGCATGAAGAACCCGGCTGCCCCTGCAACTGCTGTTCTTTGACAGCCCTGCAGATTTTTGCTCTGGGTGGTTGCCGGCCAGGGGTCCAAATAGGAGTTCTTCTGCTTGCTTTCTTCCCGTCCTGTGAGACTGGGGCGAACCCTCCCTTGACACTGTGCTTACTGACAGCTCAATCCACAAACCTGGCTTACTAAGCACCTTGCTCTTCCTTTGGTACTGTAGGTGATACAAAAGAGGATGGTGTGTCCCCACCCCTCAAACTGCTTGTCATCTAGTTGAGGAGAGAAGTCTAGCACAAGGACTGGGGCTATGTGCTGAGTATGCACAAACAGGGATTTGGAGAAGAGAGAGCTCTGGGTGAGCAAGCAGTCAACCAGTCAACTCGCTTTCCTTAAGTAGGTACAACAATTTACAAAGTATACAAAAACTAACCTCATTTTCGCATTTTAACTCTTTTAAAAAATTTTTTAAAAATTTTATTTGAGAGAGATTGAGAGAGAGAGAGAGAGAGAGAGAGGGAGGGAGAGAGAGATCACAGAGAGAGAGAGGGGGAAGGAGAAGCAAACTCACTGCTGAGTGGAGATCCCGATGCAGGACTTGACCCCAGGACCCCGAGATCATGACTTGAACTAAGGGCAGATGCTTAATCGACTGATCCACCCAGGCACCCCTGGCATTTTAAGTTTATGCCATCAATCATTATTTCACCATATGAAAGGTGGGGCCAATCGCAGCTGAGAAAATTTAAGCTATGAAGTGACTTGAACACCACTCTTCTGGCTTTGGGTTCTCTACTCCTCTCATTACACTCTGTCAAGGATTTAGAGGTGGGGGAGAAGGCTCAAGGTAAATAGAATCTAGCTTAGTGAAGAGTAAAGGAAATGAAAATTCAAGGAGGAGAAATAATGCGAGCAGGAAGTACGCTTGGCACGTAGCAGAGGCTTTAGGGTGTCACATGAATGAATAAACATACAAATGAATTCAAGAATGCCCCACAAGTGGGGACAGCGAGGCGATGGAGAGGGGAGCAGCAAAGTCAGTTGTCATGGCCAAGTGGAAATCTATTGCTGCAATGCCAGGACTAGAGAAAGTTTCACTAGGGTGCAACATGTGTGCGGGTGGCAGGACAGTGAGGGAGCAGGGAGGGTGAGCTGGTGTGGGGTGGTTAGGTCATGGACAGAGGGCTGGGGGTCAGGCAGAGGAGTTTGGCTTGATGTGAGAGGCCCAGAGAAAGCCACTGCATTCTGGAAGAAGGGCATCTCCCCTGGAGGCAGGAGAGCTGTGCTCTGTATATTCCACGCCCAGCAGCACAGCCCACCCAAGCGTGCAGCAGCACGGAGGGCAGAGTCCCTCACCGAATTACAAGATGATGGCCTGGGCCCAGGTCTGTAGCTTCTGGACCTTGGGCAGTTCTAACAACTGCTCCAAACTTCAGCTTCTCTGCTCCTTCAGAGCTCAGCTGACACATTACTTCCCTGATATTCTGATTAAGTCAGGCCTTCTGTCACAGATTTTCGGGGCAACCTCTATTTGTCCCTTGTGGCACCTGTCACCACTCTAATTAGTTGTCTAATGTCTGTGGGTCCAGGACAGGGGCTGTGCCTGTCGTGTTCAGTGTTGAATCCCTAGCTCCGAGCATGGAACTGGGAATGGTTCTGAAGAAATACTGGCTTAATGAATGAATGGATTTGTCAGATGGGGGTAGTAACATTAACTCGCAGAGCAATTAGGGGGGTCAGAGGTTGTCTAATAAATTCTTTGTAAAGCAGGAGATAAACGGGAGAGATGATTGTCATTTGGGACCTGGATAAAGATCATGCTGTGAGTCAGGGGCAGGGGTGGGGACAGGGGTGAGGCTCAGTGCCAGCCATCCAGGGTGATGTCGGGGAGAGGGGTACAGAATGCCAGGGATATTTGGAAGAGAGAGTGACAAAGCTCAGGGCTCTGCTCTCCAGACATAGAATGAAGGAGAGGAAAGAACTCTTGAAGTTTCCAGCCAGAAAGATTCAGGGAATGAAAACTGTCCCTTAAGGCAATGGCGAGGCAAGCCAGGCAAGGCCCCCCCCACCGCACTTTCTCTAGGGCCCTGTTGGCTTCCTGCAGCACCTCTCCAGAGTTTTGTCCGTCCTCCCTTCCTGCCCTATCTCTGGTTCTTTATAATTGGGTGTTTCTGTGTCTCCATTCACAGTTTTAGTCTTTGGCTCCTCCCTGCCTCTGACCCCAGCCAGCACCTTCTCTTCTTGATTTTTCTTCCTCTGCCTTTAGATCCCTTTGGCTCTCCCTGTCTTCACTGCTATTCTCTACTTACTTACTTTCTCCACCATCCTGGATGCTATCTGGGACCTTCCAGGTGGGTCAAGAGTGACATTGTGGATTTCTCAGATTTCTTGTGGTTGCTCCCTCAGCCTGTCCAGCCACCTGATTCAGTCTCCCCTCAGTTCTTCCTGCCTGAATTCCGAGAGGAGGCAGGCACCTGCTGATGGGTGAAACAGGCCCCAGCACGGACAAGCTTTTGGTCTCTTTTGTATCCTTTTCAAAGTTTTCCCTTTCCACATGGAGCAAGCCCAAGGATCTCCCACCCCTGAGACTCAGCCCGTCCCTCCTCCCCTTAGAATGCCCTGTGTCCCCTTATCTGCTCTTGCCTCCCTCCTTCCTCCTAACCTGATAATGAGGCAAATATCTCACTTTCTCTTTGTGCCTTCATTTAACGCCCTGTACATTTGTCCTCATATCAGAATGCCTGTCTAGAGAACTGTCAGGAGACTTGGCCCCGGCTGGTGTCACCCTCTGTCGGTCCAACCCAGTGTCATACAAAAGTAGGCTCCTCATAAACACTTTTTTCCCCTTTAGGATTAAGAATCTCTCTCTCTTTTTTATTTTTTTTATTGGACTTCAATTTGCCAACATATAGCATAACACCCAGTGCTCATCCCGCCAAGCGCCCCCCCTCAGTGCCCATCACCCAGTCACCCCAACCCCCTGCTCACCTTCCCTTCCACTACCTCTTGTTCATTTCCTGGAGTTAGGTGTCTCTCATGTTTTGTCAACCTCACTGATATTTTCACTCATTTTCTCTCCTTTCCCTTTATTCTCTTTCACTAATTTTTATATTCCCCAAATTAGTGAGACCATATAATGTTTGTCCTTCTCTGATTGACTTATTTCACTCAGCATAATACCCTCCAGTTCCATCCACATCGAAGCAAATGGTGGGTATTTGTCGTTTCTAATGGCTGAGGAATATTCCATTGGATACATAGACCACATCTCCTTTATCCATTCATCTTTCGGTGGACACTGAGGCTCCTTCCACATTTTGGCTATTGTGGACATTGCTGCTATAAACATCGGGGTGCAGGTGTCCCGGCGTTTCACTGCATCTGTATCTTTGGGGTAAATCCCCAGCAGTGCAAACACTTTTTTCATGATGTTGCTGATGTGGGTGATAAGTAAGATGAGTCCTGGCAATGTTTCCGGAACCATGCCTGGCACATAATAGGTATTCAATAACCATTAGTAGATTCTTAATCTGAATGATAATGTTAATTGCTTCTCTAGACTCCTTTTGTGAATACAAATAATGGAAACAGACTCAGAGGAGCTTAAGGTAGAAGGAGACTGGTTCTTTTTTTTTTTTTTTTAAAGTTTTTATTTATTTATTAATGAGAGACAGAGACAGAGAGAGAGAGAGAGGCAGAGACACAGGCAGAGGGAGAAGCAGGCTCCACGCAGGGAGCCTGACGTGGGACTCGATCCTGGGTCTCTAGGCCCTGGGCTGAAGGCAGCGCTAAACCTCTGAGCCACCTGGGCTGCCCAGGAGACTGGTTCTACGGGGTGTAGATGATCCTAGACCCTTGCAAGGGTGAGACATGTACCTGGGCTTCATTGGAGCCAAGGAGGCAGGAGCTGAAGAACTGTGAAGGTCATCCATCTAGATGGTCTCATCTCTCCCTGGGGCCACTATTCTGTTCTCCTTCCCTGAGATGAGTTTCCTCTGCCCTTCTGCACACATGGCAGGATAGGGCCACCCTGTCTTGGCATTAGTCATCTCTTTAAGCTCCAGGGCCACCAACCTGTGGTCCAGTCCTTCATGCTCGTGTTTGTAGAAGAGGAATGTGATCATCCCAGTGAGGTTAAGCCCCCCTGGCCCCTTGGCTGTGGACGGAAGCAGGATCACATTCCACAAACAGGCACAGAAATGCTTCCCTCCAGAGTGACAGGAGCGCTTCTCAAAGGGATGGTATGTGTTGGTGAGGGGTGATGGTGGTGATGGAGATAGGGCCCAAACATCTCTTGCACGAAAGAGAGAAAGAATGAAGTCAGATCTGATATACCCATGTCTATCAACCTGAGCTCTCACAGCCAACTACCTCGGACTTGTGTGTCTCAGTTGGGGGCCACTCCATGAAGCTGAGCCCCCAAATCGTTGCCGGATGTGGCTCATCCAAAGTGAGAAAGGCAGCACCAGAGCACACCTGGATGCTTCACTCCGGAGGACTTTTAGGTCCAGGTCTGCTGTGTCTGCCCTCATTTCCTGTCTACTCCCAGGAAGGGAGATTTATAATCCTAGCCAAGCCTGAGTGGCAGCCCCTTCACAGAAGCTGATTACACAGGCTAAAGCTCTTCAGCTCCTGGAGAAGATAAAGAGCGGCATCGTCCCACCCTGGCTGTGGCGATGGATGAGTTTGACCTTCTGCAAATGATTACTTTGGTTCAGATAAGGAGCCCAAGTGGCTGGCAGACCAGCAGATTCCTATAATCTCTTTCCTAAGATTTGAGCTTAAACAACTTCAATCACCCTCTGCATCACCCCCCACCTCTTGCAATATCTACTTTGTGATCTCCTCTGAGAAGAGACAAATGTTTGGGCTTCTTGGCAGGTTCTGGATGCTGTGGAAGCACTGGATGCTGGGAAAAAGCAAAGTCCACCTAGCAATGGAGTTTTGTGGTTAAGAATTCAGGCCTAGGGGATCCCTGAGTGGCTCAGCAGTTTAGTGCCTGCCTTCCGCCCAGGGCATAATCCTGGAGTCCCAGGATCAAGTCCTGCATCGGGCTCCCTGTATGGAGGCTGCTTCTCCCTCTGTCTGTGTCTCTGCCTCTCTCTCTCTCTCATGAATAAATAAATAAAATCTTTAAAAAAAAAAAAAAAAGAATTCAGGCCTGGCAGAGACAGAGCAGGGTTGGCATCCTGGTTGGTTGCCCAATTGTTAGTAGAGTATTTTCATGATTATCTTTTAAATTTATATTTAAAAAAGTCACGGGCAATCTAAGAACCATGTGGATCTCTTTACATTTATTTCATAGTCTAGTTTTTTTTTTTAAAAAAACATTTTATTTATTTATTCATGAAAGACACACAGAGAGAGGAAGAGACACAGGCAGAGGGGGAAGCAGGCTCTATGCAGGGAGCCTTATGTGGGACTTGATCCCAGGACCGCAGGATCACGCCGAGCTGAAAGCAGATGCTCAACCACTGAGCCATCCAGGTGCCTCTGGTTTTGTTTTTCTTCTGAATTATATTTTGAGGGAATGTCATAATCTTTTCAGAGGCTTGGGCCTTTAAATTCTGGATCCTTCATTTATTAAATGTTACCTGCATCAAATAAGTAAATAGACTACTTGTATATCAATCCCATGGGGTTATTTCTGAGGATAAAATAGAATAATCCATGTGAGCCCCTAGCCCAGCTCCTGGAACATAATAAGCACCCTTTAAATTGTAGCTATTGTATGATATATATGTATGTATTTACATATATATGTGTATATATCATGTAATATATATATATATCCAACAGCAACGACATGGGTGGAGCTAGAGAGTACAATGCTAAGTGAAATAAGTCAGTCACAGAAAGACAAATACCATATGATTTCACTCATATGTGGAACTTAAGAAACAAATACCATATGATTTCACTCAAATGTGGAACTTAAGAAACAAAACAAATGAACAAAGGGAAAAGAGAGAGAGAGAGAGGTAAACCATAGAACAGACTTAACCATTGAGAACAAGCTGATGGTTATCAGGAGTGAGGTGGGTGGAGGGTAGGTGAGATAGGCCATGAAGATTAAAGAGGGCACTTGTGATGAGCACCAGGTGACGTATGGAAGTATGGAATCACCATACTGTACTCCTGAAACTAATATAATACAGTATGTCAATTAACTGCAATTAAAATAAAAACTTAAAAACAAATACAAATAAATCGTGATTATTATCACTGTTTCATAAATTGACCATCAGCTCTGAGAAGAGAAGTGTTTTTAAAAACATGGGCTTGAAGTTGGCGGTATCCTGATGAGAATGACTGTGGGTGTGGCCAATGCGGGCCATGCCCCAGGCTCCTCCTGAAGAACTGTTGCTTGGTAGAGAGTACCAGACATTTGGGGGGGGGGGGGGAGTCAGGCTGGGGCAGTAGAAGCAGGGATGGGGGCCATCCTGCTTTTTATTTTCTTTATTGCTTTTTATTTATTACATATCCTGCTGAAGTATTTTCCCAATACTTCAACATCTAGAAAAGTATGCTGACAATCAAGCCCTAACATCTTATATCCCCCTTGGACTGAACCTTTCCTACTCAACTTCTCTCATCGTTTTAGGATTCAGATGGTACATGTCATTCCATCTATTCCCCTGTGGTCCTCTGGTCCTGGCTTGAGATTTAGGAATCTCTTTGTTGGAGTTGGAATTTCCTCCCTCATTCATCATCATTTGGTTCTTGTTTTACACTGTCAAGGAAGTTATTTCTCAAATCTACCCTAAGGACTGGGGTTCTCTGTGTGTCCCCTGAGATTATAGGGTATTGGAAAGCATTCTAGATTCTTTGCTACCTCTTGATAAGGGAATTGTTTGATTGACTGATTCATCCATCTATTTATTCATTCACTCATTCATTCATTCAGCTATTTTTGAGCATTTACAAGATCTGGGCTCTGTGCCAGGTAATGGGCATCTGGGCTTTCATGAGACACCTAATCTACCCTGACCCTTTGAGCAGCTGCCAGGAAAGGAGGTCTGGCACTGAAATCTTTCCTCCCTAGGTAGGAATGTTGGTGTTCCCGTTCCTCTTCATTCTTGTTCCTAAAGCCACTGGCTGACTCTCTAATTGAATAGTTTGCGCACAGAGTAAATTTTCTTAATATTTTCAGTGCCTGCCTGGCTTTTCCGGCAGAGGATAGTATCCGTTTGTGTGCTAATCGGCTTTCCAGGATCATCCACATTCTCCAGCTTCTCAAATGAAACTTGACCTGGACCCTCTTGGGTAAATAGGATCCTGGAATTTGCATAAATGATTAAATCTGGCCTTTTAAATTGGGCCAGGGTGCTTCCCTCTGGCTCTGTGCCCCCTCCTTGTGGGGAGTGGTGCTATGACCCAGGGAAGGGTCGGGTCTTTGCCCCCAGGCTGGTGGGAGCAGGCACAGGGTGGCCAGAAGTTAGCTGGTGTAGAGCTCTGACTTTAGAGCTCAGTCCCAGCTCTGCCATTATGAGCTATAAAGCCGGGGCGGGTTTCCAGAATTCATGCTCACTCATCTCATCCATAAGATGGGGCTTGTAGCTTTAAATTGTGTAAGAATGAAAGCAGGGAATGCGTAAAGCAATGAAAACGGTGTTTGAGCCAGAGGAAGAGAGCACTTGGTAAGTGAAAACAACAGCCACAGCAGTTGCTACTTTCGCGGAGGAGGAGGCAGGGGTGGCCTGGAAACTGCACCTAGGGTCTTGGGGTTTGTTGGCAGGTCCAGGAAGGTAGCCACCTCCCGCTGCAGGAAGGAAGGAAGGAAGGAAGGAAGGAAGGAAGGAAGGAAGGAAGGAAGGAAGGAAGGAAGGGAGGAGGGAAGGAAGGAAGGAAGGGAGGAGGGAAGGAAGGAAGGAAGGGAGGAGGGAGGGAGGGAGGGAGGGAGGGAGGGAAAGCTGCGTTTATTAAGACAGCCAGGGGGCTAGGTGTGTTCTGCGCTTTCTCACCTGACTTGCACACCTCCACGAGGCCTTAGGCATTGCAGTCTCCCCTGAGCCAGAAGGAGCCTGCCCTGGACCGGACCCTGTAGCTTGCTCCAGGGCCACACGGCCAGGAAGCAGGGGGCGGCAGTGACCAGCTGCTTATACACCAGCAGAAGAAACAAGAAGGGTAGCTACATTGGTGGCCTCTTTGGGTTTTGGCCCCACACACGTATCATCTGCCTCCACTGCCCAAGCTGTTAGTCCCCAAGTTTACAGGTAAGGACAAAAGGCTCTGGAAAGCAGAGGGCCTGGTGGATGGCAGGACAGGAGGTGGTTGGATCTGCCTGCTAGGCTGCAGCTCCCTCCTGAGTGGCTGGAATTGCCCTGCTCTGCTGCGCTTGGCCTCTGTGACCTTGGGCAGGTCACTTGACTCATGTACACTGCAGCTTCCTTTCCTGTACAAGACGACAGCCACCCTGCTGTCTCTTAGAGCTGCCGGGAGGTTCAAACGATGTAAAGGATGTGAGAGGTCTTTATAAACTGGAAAGCTCTAGACTTGGAGGGGTTATTACCCTCACTCCACAGAACCTCCCACATGCCGCCTTTCATCTGCCCCCCTGCCCCCACTGCCCCGTGCTGTCGCCTGGCTTCTGTGCTTCCCAAGCCTGCAGGATTGGCTTGCTGTCTCCTGGTACCAAAGGGGAAGGTCCTCCTACCCCTACAGTCCCAGCACCTCCCTTCAGGCTCCCAGAGCACCTGGGACGGCTGAGGCTTGAGCTGGACCCTGGGCTTGATGGGACGGGTCCAGCAGGTGTCTCCAGCCCTCAGGGGCCGTGCTCGAGCAGCCTCTGCCCTCTCTTGGGCCTGTGAACCCCTTCCCAGGCTGGGGATCTGCTGTGCTCCCCAGAGGTCCCCGTCCCCAGTAGACAACGGACTTCCATCTAGTAGCTTCCCCGCCTGAGGCTCTCAGACTTTCCATTTTCAATTGCTTTCAATTGAAGGCTCAGAGAAAACAATCTCCCACGGGTTAGAGACTCCTTTTAACTGGGTTCCAGCAGCCTCCTCTCTCAATCTCTCTCTCTCTTTCTCTCCTCTTGCCACCCTTGCCCTTCTTAATCTGAGAAATAGGCCTCTCCCCGGCTCGTCCTCAATGCGACCGCATCCAGTAGCTGGGGGTTCACTTAACCCTTCTTTTTTTTTTTTTAAATTGGAGTTCAATTTGCCAACATATAGCATAACATCCAGTGCTCATCCCATCAAGTGCCCCGCCCCCAGTGCCTGTCACCCAGTCACCCCCACTCCCCGCCCACCTCCCTTTCCACCACCCCTTGTTCGTTTCTCAGAGTTAGGGGTCTCTCATGTTCTGTCTTAATCCTTCTAATTGGACTGTCTCCCTTGGGACACCTGAGGACACAGCCGTGAAAGCCTGTCACCATGACCTTGTCCACCCTGTCATCCCTCAGATGGAACATGGAGAGCAGAGTGGTAGCGTTTACTCAGGGGCTCTTGGTGGGTCAGCCCCTTCCATCCCTGGGGGATCTCAGTGGGATGTGGTGGCAAGGGTAGGGAGGTGGAATAGCAGAGGTGATCAGATTTTTCTTGTTTGATAAGATCCCATTCACTGAGTGCAAGCCTCATTCCAAAGTGACCAAAGGGAGAAATGGGACACTTGGCCACACTCCTCTCGTTCTGGAATATTCTATGTATGATGACTATCTGGAGGCACAAGGCTGGGATAAAATGATCCTGGGAGTTTACCTTTCCCTGAAACTGTTTTGTGCTTGTCTGAGTCCAGTTTCTAAGCTGGGGAGAGGTTCCTAGGTACCTCGCAGGTTTTTGGCACTCGGGATACGTTAAACACCTGTTATTGTCAGCTGGAGCATAAAGCTGCATGACATTCCACTCTCCTACCTGCGCCCGTGATCAAAAAGATGAAGCAAATGAGATGTTCTTCCCCTTGCCCAGGGATGACCTCGTGGCCACGAGCAGTGTCATCGCCATCTCTCTAAAACGGATGGGAGACCAATGTTACTGGAGGAGTGAAGAGTTTGCTGTTCAGGCTCAGTTGCAAATGTGACAGTGAGACATTTCCAGAACGGAAGCCTTCTTTCCCGCTGCCTCCAGGGTGGGAGGCTGATTCCCTACCCAGGGTGGGGAAGGCAGAAGAAGTTTCCTTCAGCTTTTTGAAAAAAATGATCGGGCCCTGCCATGGCCCCTGCTCCTCCAGACCACGAGTGGGTCAGTGGGGCGAGCACAGAGGAAGCTCCCGCCTGTCCTGGGGCTGTACGGGCACAGCCTGCTGCAGGACCTCATTCCAGTTGGCTCATTATTTATACGTAAAGCGGAGAGCTTTGGGGGATGGGACTGTTGGTGGCAGGTTTGCCTCTCCCCTTGTCTCCAGTAACTGAGGGCTGGGTATACACTTGCCTCCCCTACATCGTGAGATAAAAGCCCCGCAGTTGGGAAACGAACTAGGGGTGGTGGAAGGGGAGGAGGGCAGGTGTTGGAGGGGAATGGGTGACGGGCACTGAGGTGGACACTTGACGGGATGAGCACTGGGTGTTTTTCTGTATGTTGGTAAATTGAACACCAATAAAAATTAATTAAAAAAAAAAAAAAAGCCCCGCAGTTAAGGAGGATGGTCTGGTGAGTATGCCCTACCTCAGCCTCCTTTATCCCTGAGCACATATTTTGTCCCCCCTCCCCACCCCCGCCCAACGAGGCCAGTGAAATATTCCAGCAGCCCCTACAGTCCTCTCCCTTAGGGAGTTCTGGCCTCCCTGCCTTCTTATACCTCCAGAGATGTTTTAATTCTCTTTATGGTCAGTGTCTCGGGGGCGGGGAGGGGGGCGCCTGGCCAACCCGCCCTTGATTCTGCTCAGACCACAGATTTCTCACCTGGCTGGGTCCGCTCAGGAATTCTAACCCCTGTATTGTAGACCCTGACTCCCGTCTTCCCTCCCGAGACTAGTGCCAACCTGTTTGTAGCCCTGGTTTGTTCTGACCCTCCTCTTCCATGCTCTGAACCCAAGAAGAGCCATCCTTGTCCTGCTCTCTTGGCCCTGGCCTCCCAGGTTCCCAGGAAGGTTTAAACTTTGTTGTCCTGTTCAGATTGCTCTTCTTCCTGCCACTGAGGACCCCGTGTAGCCAGGGTGCGCTGCGGGCCTTGATGGAGTGGGGCTGGGCGGGGCGGGGGTGGGGTGGGCGCTGGCTTCCCAAGGGCTGGTGCTCTGCTGCCCCCTGGGGGCGCGCACGCCACAGGCTAACCTGTGCGACCTGGAGTTTCCACATCCAGGGTAAACCAAAGGCCGGCTCTGCAGTCCACGTTATTCTTTACACACGTCCCTAGCCTCCCTCCACACCCCTCCCCCCTTCTCCTGCTGCTGCTTCTGAGCCCACAGATGTTTCCTCCAGCGCGAGCCCCTGCAGAAGCCAGGTGAGACAGTCGTGGCTCGCCTTCCAGCTCAGAGGTGGGGTCTACGGACACAAGGCTGGTGCCTTCCAACCTGCCAGATGCTTTTGTCTAGGGAGAAAGCAATCGTTGTAGATTTGCTCCAGGCTGGGCTCCGCTAGAACAAACACACATGTGCATATTAACACCCACATGCCAAAAATTCGATTTCGGCAAACAACCAGACCCTGCTAATTAAAATGTCTAATCCACTTAAATGAATGCAACAATTAACTAGCCAGACCGTAATTGTGTGATTTGAATACTCGTCCTTTTCATTCCCATCTAGCTGGCAGGAAGACTTATTTCCTGGGTGGGGTCCAAACCCCATGATCTTTGAAATGAATTTCATTTCTGGGCTTCCCTCTACAGAGCACCTCACCCCTCACACCTCACCTGTCACCTCACCTAGCGACGTTGGCCCCTACTGTCAGGAAGCTTGGGCCTAGTGGCTTACTTCTGTGTTAAACCCTGCTGATGGAGAGACATCTCGGGTCAGATTTATCCTTTCCCTGGAATGCTCCCTGTCTGCAAGTGCCTCTCCTGGAATTTCTGCTGGGGATGGGAAGATTTGGGGCTGTGATAGTCTCTGCAGTTTCCAGTTTCCCGTTAGCATCAGGGCCAGAGAGAAAAAGAGAGAGAGAATCAAAGAGACAAAAAGAGACTTGCGGCTGAGGCACAGGAAAAGAGAGAAGGACATCCTTTGCCCACACAATTTGAGGATACAAAAGATAAACATCAGAGACATATTGTGCCATCACCTGCATGTAGACCTAAGGGCTCCCACCTGCCATGTGTCCCTGGTCTGCTCTTCACTTCCTGACTCGCATCTTGAAACATTTATTGAGTGTGTACATGTAAGGCCCCTAGGTGGTCGCTGGAAAGAGATAAAACAGGAACATAAATAAGTGTAAATAAACAGAGGAGGTACCATGAGAGAGGTATGCGACACTGCAGCCGTGGCCCAGAATGGCCACCTGGAAGGGCATGGAGGGTTGTGGTGCAGACCTGGACGAAAGCAGGGGCGAGGGCACCTGAAGAGGTGTTTGTATAGTACGAGTGCTGTTTTTACTGCGATTCCGGGGACAGACCTAGATTTTTAGGGGCTTGAAGCCTTTAGTGATGGAAAGATTATTTAAGGAAAATAAAACAAAACAAAATCGTGAATAAGGAATTAGTCATAAAATCAAATATTTATTTCAAATAAGAAAATAGATCATAGTAAATTGTATATTTTAAAAGCTGACAATACTACAAACACCACAAGCCCCAGAAAAATAACGGAGTCAAAAAAATGGATTAGCTGCCTGGCATACCTCTTACAGTACTTTCTCCATACATTTTTTTTTTTTTTGGTTGCATAGTCTTTGATGCTCCTTCATATGACAACAGTTTTCAAGTGTGGTTTTTTAAAAGAGAGAATAAAGAGAGGATCCTGTCTTTCTTCTGACACAGAGGATCAAAATTTGTCATAAATGCTACTTGGGATTCATAACACGAGGCCACACACACACATGTGCTTGTTTCTGGGTTAATGCTACAGGTCAGTGCAACACAACTTTGGAATTGGGATAAATTCAGTGTGAGGAGCCACGGGCACATTTACCACACCTTGGCCATCTGGCTCTGCCCCCATGTCATGGCGCTGTGACTTGGTGCAGTGGCTGGAAAGCATACTCCCTGACTCTTTTCTAAGCAGTAACTTAATTAAACGTAAGACTGTGAACTAGTTAAATGTAACTAACCCAACTGAAAGCTTTTCTAGTTCAATACGGCCTGAGCTGGATGCCATGGCCACTCTGGCACCATTGCAGTGAAGGGCTGTGTAATGGAGGGAGGCTGGAATGGAAAGAGATAACGCGTTTGACATTTGAGTTAAAATATATTACTTTAGAAAGTTTCATCAAAACATAAGATCATGTAAATACATTGCCAGGGTCTCTCCTGGAGCCTCTAGGGGTCTAAGAAGTGAAGGGCCTTGATACATAAGGCTGCATTGTTTTATCATAAAGTTATCCCTGCTTAGATTACTAACTTATTTAGGAAAGTGATGGAAATTGCTAGAAATATTAATCGTTCCCTGCTTACCTGTCAGGGCTGAAGAGAGAAAGTGTTGCACAGTCATGAAGGGTACACATTTTGGAGTTGGTGGTTCTGGGTTCAAGTTCTGATCCTGCAGTTGAGGAGTTCTGTGACCTCGGGCAAACCACCTACAACCCAGCTTTCTCATTTGGAAAAAAGAGGTAAGAGTAGAATTGACATGCTGGATAAATGTGACAAGGCCTGTAAAGCATGGGATAGCCATTGGTCACCACTGGCTGGTTTTTATTTTTCAGAAGGAGGAGAGGTACCTTCTAGCTTCTGGGATGGCAGAGTGTGGGTGCATGGGAGAGTTCCCTTAAGGAGGGACATTTGAGTGGAGCCTTAAAGTTCTGGGACCAAAACATTTGAAACATTTGAAAACATTCCACATTACCCTGGAAACGTGTCCAGTTTGGCTGGAGTACAGGTGAGTTTTACAATGGGGGCTGAGAGGGGCCAGAGATGCTAGACTTTATTTCCCACAGTTTGACACGATCAGATCTATGATTCTGAAACACACTGCATGCGGAGAATGAGACCTGTGGAAATTGTTGAGACAGTCCAAGCAGGACGTGGAGGACTGAACCGGGTGGTGTTGGAGGTTTCTACGCGCAGATACACAGCTGCATGGACCCATGAACACACATCAAGCATAGCAGGCCCTGTGATGATGGCAGGGTG
The DNA here is from genome assembly GCF_048418805.1 of Vulpes vulpes. Lineage (NCBI taxonomy): Eukaryota > Metazoa > Chordata > Mammalia > Carnivora > Canidae > Vulpes > Vulpes vulpes. Next base: position 48,613,897 of record NC_132787.1, on the reverse strand, counting down.
AGCCCAAACATCTCCGAATCATTTATCCTGCTCTCTGCTGGGGCTCAACAAAGAGGAGACCAGACTGGCAGGGCTGTTGCTGGTGCTAGATGGAAGCTGTGCCCTTTCAGGCATGCGCCACACCCTTGCATGACAGAAGCCTGCTCTCTGGGCCTGGAGGGTCACTGCTAGCGCTGGCTGCAGCTGGCTGACTTGTCTTCACATCTGAGTAGGCTCTTTCTGGGAGCTGGTGGGAGCTGCCAGTGAGCGCTGCCTTCCAGCAGGCTGATGGGCAGTGCAATTTATTTTATGCTGAAATGACATCCTGACAATAACACCTCTCGCAGAGGACAATTTGGTCTCTGTAATTGCTAGCCTGGAGGCAGGGAGAGAGGTCCCTCTCACCTCTCAACACCTGCCAGAGGAACACGGATAGCATCAATAGGTCCTTTTGGAAAAGGAGACTCAGAGCCCCCTCTCTTATCCACCAGCCTGGAGCCTCAACCAGCAATCTTGTGTGGTGGCTCTTCCATACAGGCAAGCAGTTAGGGGCCCAAGCATTAGCCAGCCCGGAAGTGGCATTTTGCCCAAATGTTTCTACCTCATTTGGATCTACCACTGTTCTGGAAGTCTTTGCCCATTGATTCAGAAGACTGTTGCAAACCCGATAAATCATTAATGGTCATTCTTACACATCCATTTGCAAGATCCAGAAAATGGAGGCACAGATTGCTTCAGATCAGGCAAAATGGAATTTATTTTTTTATTTTTTTTATTTATTTGATTTTTATTTTTTTATAATAAATTTATTATTTATTGGTGTTCAATTTACCAACATACAGAATAACACCCAGTACTCATCCCGTCAAGTGCCCCCCTCAGTGCCCGTCACCCAGTCACCCCCACCCCCTGCCCTCCTCCCCTTCCACCACCCCTAGTTCGTTTCCCAGAGTTAGGAGTCTTTGTTCTGTCTCCCTTTCTGATATTTCCCACACATTTCTTCTCCCTTCCCTTATATTCCCTTTCACTATTATTTATATTCCCCAAATGAATGAGAACATATAATGTTTGTCTTTCTCCGATTGACTTACTTCACTCAGCATAATACCCTCCAGTTCCATCCACGTTGAAGCAAATGGTGGGGATTTGTTCTTTCTAATGGCTGAGGAATATTCCATTGTATACATAAACCACATCTTCTTTATCCATTCATCTTTCGATGGGCACCGAGGCTCCTTCCACAGTTTGGCTATTGTGGACATTGCTGCTAGAAACATCGGGGTGCAGGTGTCCCGGCGTTTCATTGCATCTGTATATTTGGGGTAAATCCCCCAGTGCAATTGCTGGGTCGTAGGGCAGGTCTATTTTTAACTCTGAGGAATCTCCACACAGTTATCCAGAGTGGCTGTACCAGTTCACATTCCCACCTGTTGGTGCAGGAGGGCTCCCCTTTCTTCACATCCTCTTCAACATTTGTGGTTTCCTGCCTTGTTAATTTTCCCCATTCTCACTGGTGTGAGGTGGGATCTCATTGTAGTTTGGATTTGTATTTCCCTGATGGCAAGTGATGCAGAGCATTTTCTCATGTGCATGTTGGCCATGTCTATGTCTTCCTCTGTGAGATTTCTGTTGATGTCTTTTGCCCGTTTCATGATTGGATTGTTTGTTTCTTTGGTGTTGAGTTTAATAAGTTCTTTATAGATCTTGGAGACTAGCCCTTTATCTGATACGTCATTTGCAAATATCTTCTCCCATTCTGTAGGTTGTCTTTGAGTTTTGTTGACTGTATCCTTTGCTGTGCAAAACTTCTTATCTTGATGAAGTCCCAATAGTTCATTTTTGGTTTTGTTTCTTTTGCCTTCGTGGATGTATCTTGCAAGAAGTTACTGTGGCGGAGTTCCAAAGGGTGTTGCCTGTGTTCTCCTCTAGGATTTTGATGGAATCTTGTCTCCCATTTAGATCTTTCATCCACAAAATGGAATTTAGATTATAGATTACATTTCTCACAAGAAACCCGCCTCCTCTCATTTGCCTATATTTGTATCTTTATCTCAGTTGTCTGCCACCTAATATAGTTTTTGGCACATCGATTAGTATTAATTTGCTGACTGATTGCATTCTGAGATGAATGATAATTTGGACCAGGTAATTTAATTTCTATTATTTTATTATGGGAAGGAGGAGAGAAGGCTAGTATATGTCTTCATTCATCCCACAGATATTTACTGAGTGTTCACCGTGTTCTAGGCACCACACTATGTACAGGACATAGAACAGCAAACAGGCAACAGCTCCTGCCTCAAGGAGCTCCTTCCTTCCATGAAAGGAAGATATATAAGTACTTAACACACCACTTTGGGGGAAGTAACTTGTGCTATGGGAACACATTCTGTGAGCACTTAACCCAGACAAAGGGTGCAGGGTGTGGTGGTCAGGGAAGGCTTAGCAGAGATCTTGATGTCTCTCTCACTTGGGACCTGAGGGAAGTGTGGGAGTCAGTCAGTCAGGTGAACAGGTAGTAGAGAGATGCAGATGAGACAAGTCCATGGTCCAGGGCACTATGGAGCAGATGCTGGTCTAGAAGAAAAGTTGGCCACAGAGAAGAGGTAATTGTAATAGTGTGTAAATCTTGGGATTGGGAGAAAGGCAGTATTTAAGGAAGCTTTCATCACATAAGTGTTTCTGGAGCAAACAACTGAACTGACTCCAGGTAGCTCAAGATGAAGACCATCATGGTTTCTTACAGAATCAAAGGAAAACCTGTACAACCAGGGTGGTTCCAGGGTGCTCACTAGCAGAGCCTCCTCGATCTTGTTGGCATGACAATGAATGCCACAAGCTCCAAACCCCAGGTCTCCACGTGCTGCTCTTCAACTTCAGGGGAGGGAAACTCTGATTGGCCAGATTGGGTCAGGTGTCTCTACCTTTGGACCAATCAGGCATGGGCAGGGAAGGGGAGGATGGGTAGACATGGTCAATTTTACCTTGACCCTGCCGTGCCTACATTCAGTTCTGTGTTTTTTGTTTTGTTTTGTTTACTGCAAATAGGGATGGAGGACATTTCACTAAGAGAAGGTGCAGCAGCAAAGTAGGAAAGTTAGGAAGGTTTCCTAATGTATCCACTTTACTGGGATGGGAAAGGTCTGGTATTTATTTGCATGGGCCATGGGTTTCTTTTTTTCCACGCCTGCTATCTCCACTCATGAATGGATCTCACACAACCAGCTCTAGGACCTTTAGACTCTGGTATGTCCTTCAGTGTCTCTGACAAATTCGAGGAATCTGGAGTCCTGAGAATTTTCCAAGGCTATGACTTAAGGGCTTGGGGTAGGGGGGTCAGGGAGAGAAAGGTATTTTGGAAGTGTGGGGCCGTAGAGAAACTCTGTAGACAATTGGGGAGATGGGTTATAGAGAAATGTGCTACTTTCCTAAGTCTAATTTGGGTTTATCCAGGTGAATAATTTCTCAGGCAGCCAGGAGGAGCCACAGGTCCCATGAGACCAGGGCTGCTCAGAATTCAAGCTGTAGTTCTGACAGCTTCAACTTGGAATCAAGCTCAGTATTCGGGCCTATGAGATCCTTCACTTGCTTCACTCTCTCCTCTAGGTCCAGGGCAGGATTCCCAGAGGCTGAGAACATTGCTCTGCTGTGTCTTTGTAGACTCATGTAAGGGGCAGATGAGTATTTAGCCACTTACACCCTCTTTACCTGCTTACCAGGCAAATTGCTTAATATACCCTGGCCAGGGAGTAAGAAGGAGTCAGACTCTGAACAAACATCTTTGCTTGGAGAGGACTCCATCCAGCCCCTTCCTCCTGGTGTCCTGGGCTATGGACCAGTCTCATCTAATCTTCTTCTCACCTCTTCACCTGGCTAACTGCCTTACATCCCAAGAGCACTTGGCCAGTTGGGTGGGCAATTGTTCTCAGCCTCATAGACAACTGACCTATAAGGCTTCTCCAATATCTGTTAGTGCATCCTTTAATTTTATAGAAAAGGAAGTTGTGCCCAGAGAGGGGATGAGACTTGCCCAAGGTCAATCAGATATTATGTAACAGAACTGGGGCCAGAACTAAGACCTCTCAAAGCCATTTGAGCCATCACTTATGTTGCTTCTCAAACCTCACCCTTCTGAATGTGCTGAGACCCCAGAGCCAGATTTCCCTCTTGCTGTCAATTTCCCTAAGGGTCAGAATTGTTCTCAAGTCAGCTCCAGGGGTAAGGAATAACTCTTGAACTTACCTCTCTTCCATAAAGCATTTGTCCTTGGATAAGGACATCTTGGGTCCAAGAGTCAGACCCAGGCTTTGGTAAGAAAGGATCACTTGATCCAAGGACATGCATGCTTCTTAGAGATTTATCACCAATTTACAAAGCCCCTAGTTCCAGGCTCTGATTGGCCCTGAGAACAAGTATCCTGTTAGCAGAAGACCCCTCATCATCTCTAAACTACAGGAGAGAGCAAAAGGAAGTGAACTGGGTGACAGGGTGGTAGTGGTGGTGGGGGTGGTTAGATCACTTGTCAGCTTGTAGACTTTGTGCTCTGGACAATTTTATATGGACAGGGTGATGACAGCAGTGGTCCAGACCCCTAGAGATCTTCTAGTCATCCAGGGATGTTGTGATATATTCAAGGCCAGAAGTTTTGCCTGCCTATCAGAGCCAACAGCCCTTTCAGATGAGAGAAGATGTGAGCTGATCAACTTTTTCCCTTTTCTTTCAGGTAGAGTTTCTTCAGGACTTGAAATGCCAATGTCACAGCTCAAGAAATAATGATTTTATTACTTCTTTGGAGAGTGGTATGATATTTTTCTCTTTTTTTTGGTAGAGGGGGAAGGAGGAATGATCAAAAGGAGAGAGAAAAGACTTTTGGAACTATTTTAGAATAAAAATCTTAAAAAAAAAAAAAAGGGATGCCTGGGTGGCTTAGCGGGTTTAGCACCTGCCTTCGGCCCAGGGCGTGATCTTGGAGTCCTAGAATCGAGTCCCATGTCGGGAGCCTGCTTCTCCCTCTGCCTGTGTCTCTGCGCCTCTCTCTCTCTCTGTGTGTGTTTCTTATGAATAAATAAATGAAAACCTTTTTTAAAAAAAGAAACTATTTTAGTTGGTGCATTTTGTGTGTGTGTGCATGCATGTGCACATGTATGTGTCTGTGTGTGGCCATGTGTGTGTGCTTACTCGAAGGCAGGCTCAGGATGAACAGCAACCTTCAATATCCAGAGTTATACCTTGTTTAATCCTCACTGGTAGATTCTGGGTATTTGGTAAATAGAGCATCTCTCAGGCATGGTGTTAAGCCCCACTTGAGGGCCAAACTGGGTATCTCTTTACTGTAGTAACAAATATGACAATGATTTACTAGAGGGAAAAATGACAAAATCCAATCCTTCCTGAAAAAGATTATAGCTCACAGTTACTGGGCAAGTACTCAATGGTACGCATTCTTATAAGCCCTACACACACTAAGGATGCACTCATTTAATCCTTCTATTGATTCTGGGTAGGTAATTTTGTTTTCTTCATTGTATGAATCATGAAGAAACCAAGGCACTGAGGGGTTAGGTAACTTGTCCAAGTCACACTGCTGGCAAGAGGTGGAACCAGGAATTAAACTCTGCTGTTTGGTTCCAGGTCCTTCCTACCTCTTAGCTGTCATATGATATTACTACTACTACTACTACTACTACTACTACTACTACTACTACTACTTTTCTTTCTCGTTCTTCTTTTCTTTCTTCTTTTTTTGATACTTCTTCTTAAGACCCATGTCTGAATAATTGTTTTGATACTTACTGCTATAGAATCTGAAATCTGTGCGGTTAACTCAGTATCTATTTGGGGATGACTGTCAGGGAGAAGACTGCCCTAGATACATCCTCAAACCACCACCCAACTATGCTGTTTCTAGGAGATTTGACCACTACTACTGGCCACCCACTTGCCTCCCCCAAAGTCTATAAAATACAGGTCATTCTCACTTGCAGATAGGTCATGACTAATTCAGTGCTAGTTTCCCTCCACACCAGTCCACACTGTGCAGTGGGCCTGGCAAAGCTGAACAGTCTCCGGTGATGGGGACCTTACTGTCTCACATAGCAGCTCTTTGCATCTTTGGATAATTGTGATCCAATTGTGTGTTGAGGATGGGGGCTGACATCTGCCTTCCTGAGGCTCCTGTTCGCTGGTGGAACACATCTGGGCCCTCAACCACAAGCAACCTTTTAAAAATTTGAAGAAAGCACTACCTATACCCAGAATCTTCTCTTTCCCACATGACACCTTCTCATTTTCTCCTATGACAGAGCTTCAGGACCAACCTAGCCTCTCAATAGCTTGTCCACATTCCTGTTAATGAATCACTGAGATGCGGCCTGGTAAGAACAAAGCATAGCAGGGTAGTCCCTCCCCTCCTTGCAGAGATTCAATTAAATAAGCTTCAGGTGAGAGTCACTTCATCCCAGGCTACTTAAAGGGCTTATGACTGATAATCTCAGGCATCAGAGGAAGTATTTGCAGTTTCACACTGGAATCATTTGAAGATCCTTAAAAAAATACTAGAAACTCTTATTTAATTGGTCTGATAATGCTGCTTAGGTATTAGGATTTTTAAAAGTCTCCAGGTATTCTAGCGTATGGCCAAGATCGAAAACCTGGTCTTACTAAGGCCATGCTGGAATGTAATTTTTATGAGAACAAGGACTTGGTCTCTCTGGTTTCCTGCTATGTTCCCAGCAACAACAAAGGTGTCTGGCACATAGAAGATCTTGTTCAGGAAGCATTTGTTGATGAATGAGTGAATCCTTTGCACGTTGCTGAATGTTTGCTTATCATTTCATCAAATGTCCCCGATAAAGTGACGATTGAAGGGCATTGAGAGAACTATCTCTGCCTTGGACAGTGAGGGATGGAGTTCGCTGTGTCTGGTTCCCAGCCAACACGCAGTTAAAATTGTATAAGTAGGACAGAACAAAACTTGCTGGCACATGGAAAGGGCTCTTGGGTCAGTGAGCTCTTGTGAAGGAGGCTGGGTTGAGAATATGGTGAGAACTCAGTGTTTAATTAACATGGCTCTAGAGGGATCTGGAGCAGGATTTAATGGAGACTAATATTACCCGTAGACTGGGGAAAGCATCAGCTCAGATCAAAGGGAGCATCTGGAGACATGGAATAAGGCCTTACTGAGAAGAAGTAGGCAAAAGATCTTGTTTCACTGGCTGGGGATTTTGTGAAGCATTTGAGACAACTGAACTCTGAAAGACACGGCGAGTGCCTGCTGTCAGGCTGCCACTGTGCCCGAGGGTCTGGGGCTCTCCCTGCATGCAGGATGCTGCCTCCTTGGAGACATGAGGGAGCTCATCCCCATCCTCCCCTTCCAACTTATGTTCAGGGTGAGCATATGGAGGTTCCCAGGGGGAAGAACCCATGTAGAGGGAAGGACACTGAATACAAGGCTAAACTGAGAACATGAGTGTGATAGGGGCACTGAGTTCAGGAGTCATGGAGTAGGAAGAATCTGGTAAGGAGGAGCTTTCTGATGGGCAGGAATTGTGTGAATATTATAAAGAAAGGAAGGGATGTGTATAGATAGAGAGGACTTGAATGTGTGTTTAAGGTGGGCAAGATGGAAGGTTCAGAGCTTTCTTTTGGTAACAGGGAGGTAAACTGATAAAGTGTACCTTATCTCATTTAATCCTCACAATTCCCCTAAAAGGTAGAGAGTTTCAACCCTACTTTATAGATGAGGATGCTGAGTCTCACAGAGAATAAGTGACTTGCCAATAGTCACCAAACCGAGTAAGTAGAGACTTGGATTGCCTGTCTCTGAAGCTTGAGTTTGCAGAGGAAAAACATAGATGGATGGAGAGGGCTCAAAATTCAAATCTCAATGTTTAAAGAAGCTAGTTTATATTGATATAAGTAATATAGTATAATTGATGTAATATGAGTAATATCTTCCTTCTAATTTCCCAATCTATGTAGAAAAAAACAGACTATCAGGAGGCTGTGAATTATATGCAGGTATGAATCACCTTCTAAGTTCTTGCCTTCCAGGCTCCCTTAAGATGGGACACTCCTCTCAACAGTTAGGACAAATCCTCCCAAAGGTGAAGGACTGGGACAGAGCTTCCAGGGTATTAGTATCCCAGTCCCCTTCTTCTCCTTCCATCTGGAATGTGAAGCATTATAGGCAATTATTATAGTAGAGAGAGCCCAGGTCCAGGAGACATGACATCTAAACTCAAGGCTCGCCTCTGCCATTGTCTCTGCTGCACTTTTCCCTCTCTTTTCTGGTTGAGGGAGTCCCTCTTTCCTGTAGGGTACTCATACTAAGTGGCTTTTATGGAGCTGTGCCATGGCCATTGTCTGTAAGGGTCCCTATAATTCGGAGCTGCTGCTGACTGTCTCTCCAATCAAGTGTAGAGAAGAAAAGAGAATTCTGACAGGGGCACCTGGGTGGCTCAGTTGGTTGGGTATCTGCTTTGGGCTCAGGTCATGATTCTGGAATCCTGGGACTGAGTCCCATGTCGGGCTCCCTGCTCAATGGAGAGTCTGCTTCTCCCTATCCCTCTGCCCCTCCTATCTGCTTGAGCTCTCTCTCTTTCTCTCAAATAAATAAATATTCTTTAAAAAAAAAAAAGAATTCTGACAATCATGCTTGAGCATCTGGATCCTGCTGTGCTGGATTCTGTAAATTTCTGTCATGAGATTCCATGAACACCAGATTTTCTGCAAAGATAGCCCCAGCAACCTCTTCCATCTCTGTGTGCATGTTTCTTTGCAGCATGATGTTGTCTCCTGTTATAGACAGATAGAGTCTATTTGCCCTCTCTTTGAGTCTGGGTTGGCTTTGTAGCTTGTTTGGGCCAATGGAATGTGGCAGAGTGCTTTCCAAGCTTTGGTCTTAAGTGGCCCTGCACCTTCAGCTCTCAACCTTCTCAAACCTTGAGACTATTGTGCTGTGAATAAGCCTGGTCTAGTTCCTAGAGTATGAGAAAACGCACAGAGAGGCCCAGCCAACCCAGCCATCTCAGCAGAGCCCAGGCCAGCCTGCCAGCTGAATGAAGCTGCAGTGAGTGGCGGACGTACCACCTACTAACTCACAGAGTTATGAGAAATGATGAATTGTTATTGTTTTAAGTCACTAGATTGGGGAATGGTTTGTTATGCAAAAATAGATATCTGATTCATGAAAATACAATCACCAGCTCGTTATGTGACTTGTGCATCAATTGTAGTTTTTTATTTCATGTAAAGCAAAATTAGCTTTTGCTAATTTGATCTGTATAATAATTTATCTAAAAGATATTGGGCCATCAGGAGGGCTGAAGTATCAAGATCAAAGCTACTCAGCCAGAAATGTACTCTTAAATTAGATACTCTCCATCAGGATCCCTGACATGGCTGTGCCAGGAGGTCAGTTGTACCAGTAATACCAGAGGGAACATCCCTTACTACCTGCTGGTTTCTTTGTATCATTAGCTCCTGATTCAAAGTCCAGAGTGGGTGCTTCTGATAGATCAACTCTAGCTCATGCATCTATATCCTGGCTATGGGGAGTCTGGGAAACTAAGTGTCTGTTATTTCCGCTGTTACAATGGGAGGCAGACTCATAAGACAGTGGATTTTTCCAAATGTAGGAAGTGGTCCAAAAAGAATGACCTATGTCCTTTACAGTTCACCTCTTTTCCATATCAATGTATACTCTTCTTTCTATATTTGTACTTCTAAAAGAAAAAGACCCTAAGGTAATTCCGCTATTGCTTTACCCCAAACAGCTTATTTCCTCCCCAAATTCTCATCAGATAGTATGCCCAGCTTCAAGCTAAGGATCCCTATAAAGAAGATATGGTCCATATATACAATGGAATATTTCTCAGCCATCAGAAAGGATAAATATCGACCATTTACATTGATGTGGATGGAACTGGAGGGTATTATGCTGAGTGAAATAAGTCAATCAAAGAAAGACATAGGATTTCACTCATACACGGAATATAAAAACATACTTTAGTTTTGCTTGATATCTATTGCTCCACTAGCACTGGCCTGAATTTGCATTAATATTATGTAATTTACAGAATAAATTGTGAACCTGATCACAACAAACATACACTATATGAAAAAGTGGGGGGGGGGGGGAAGGGTGAAGAAAAGAAAGTCACATAAGTTAAAATGTATAAATATGTGCATAATACAACATAGAAGATGATTCACATAGATACTTCTAGCCTTGCTTGTACTATAGTTGAAATTCAGTTTCTTTATGGATTGTATTTAAATTTTCCTCCTGCATTAACTTGCCCATGTTTCTTTTTGTTTTCATTCAGTACTCAGTCCCAGTTCTTAAACATTGGTAGGGGATGCAAATATTCTTTTTTTTGAGGGATTTTATCCTAAAATGGTTTTTTTAAGTGGTTTTTATATGCACTGAGTTGCAGTGATTTGTCCAGCAATCTATATTACTATTGCAAATAGAAGTACTGTAAGTCGCCTTATGGTATCCCTTGTGTTCAATTCATACTTCTTCCAGACTCAATGTGTTACAGCAATATTATTTCCCTTTGATGATCTAGAGCAAGTACTCTAAGCAACATAGTAATCCCATTTTTTTACCCTGTTCATTCAGAGGGATTAAGAACCACAAATGGCTAAATTAGAGCCTCAAATTTCAATTCAGTGAGCTATTTGTAGTTTCCTGGTAGGCATGTTCTTCTTTGTTTTTTTTTTTTTTTAAGATTTTATTTTTTTTTTTTAAAGAATTTTATTTATTTATTCATGATAGTCACACACACACACACAGAGAGAAAGAGGCAGAGACACAGGCAGAGGGAGAAGCAGGCTCCATGCACTGGGAGCCTGACGTGGGATTCGATCCTGGGTCTCCAGGATCACGCCCTGAGCCAAAGGCAGGCGCCAAACCGCTGCGCCACCCAGGGATCCCTGCATGTTCTTCTTTGGATGCTAAAATTTATTTCTTTTTCTTTTTTAAATTTAAATTCAATTTGTCAACATATAACACCCAGTGCTCATCATATCACGTGCCCTCCTTAATGCCTGTCACCCCATGCCCCCCTATCTCCCCTTCAGCAACCCTCAGTTTGTTTCCCAGAATTAAGAATCTCTCATGGTTTGCTTTCTCTTGATTTTTCCCCATTAAGTTTCCCCTCCTTTCCTTATGGTCCCTTGCCTTATTTTTTATATTCCACCTAGGAGTGAAACCATATGTCTTTCTTTGATTGACTTACTTCACTCAGCATAATACCCTCCAGTTCCATCCACATCAATGTAAATGATCGATATTTATCCTTTCTGATGGCTGAGAAATATTCCATTGTATATATGGACCATATCTTCTTTATCCAGTCATCTGTTAAAGGGCATGTCAGCTCCCTCCACAGTCTAGCTATTGTGGACGTTGCTGCTGTGAACATTGGGGTGTGCCACTGTTTTCCAGAGTGGCTGCACCTGCTTGTATTCCCACCAACATTGTAAGAGTGTTCCCCTTTCTCCACATCCTTGCTAGCATTTGCTGTTTCCTGTCTTGTTAACCTTAGCCATTCTCACCAGTGTAAAGTGGCATCTCATGTGGTTTTGATTTGTGTTTCCCAGATGGCAAGTGATGCAGAGCATTTTCTCATGTGTCTGTTGGTCATGTGCATGTCTTCTTTGGAGAAATGCCTGTTCATGTCTTCTGCCCATTTCTTGACTGGACTGTTTGTTTTTCTGGGTGTTGAGTTTGATAAATTCTTTATAGATCTTGGGTACCAGCCCTTTATCTGATATGTCATTTGCAAATATCTTCTCCCATCTGTAGGTTGCTTTTAGTTTCCTTGACTATTTACTTTGCTGTGCAGAAGTTTGTTTGTTTGTTTGTTTGTTTTTTTTCATCTTGATAAAGTCCCAAGAGTTCATTTTTCCTTTTGTTTCTCTTGCCTTTAGAGATGTGTCTTGCAAGAAGTTGCTGCAGCTGAGGTCAAAAAGGTTGCTGCCTGTGTTCTCCTCTAGGATTTTTTTTTAAAGATTTTTATTTTATTTATTCATGAGAGACAGAGAGACAGAGAGAGAGGCAGAAACACAGGCAGAGGGAGAAGTAGGCTCCATGCAAGGAACCCGATGTGGGACTCGATCCCAGGACTCCAGCATCACACTCTGGGCCGAAGGCAGACACTAAACTGCTGAGCCACCCAGGGATCCCCTCCTCTAGGATTTTGATGGATTCCTGTCTCACATTTAGGTCTTTCATCCATTTTGAGTGTATCTTTGTGTCTGGTGTAAGAGAATGGTCTAGTGTCATTCTTTTGCATGTGGCTGTCTGATTTTCCCAATGACATTTATTAAAGAGACTGTCCTTTTTCCTGTGGATATTCTTTCCTGCTTTGTTGAAGATTAGTTGACCATAGAGTTGAGGGTCCATTTCTGGGTTCTCTATTCTGTTCCATTGATCTGTGTGTCTGTTTTTGTGCCAATACCATACTGTCTTGATGATCACAGCCTTGTAATATAGTTTGAAGTCTGGCATTGTGATGCCCCCATCCCCCCCAACATTTGCCTGGCTATTTGGGGTCTTTTCTGGTTCTGCTCAAATCTTAGGATTATTTGTTCCAACTCTGAAAATTGTTTATAGTATTTTGATAGGTATTGCATTGAATGTGTAGATTGCTCTAAGTAACAGAGACATTTTCACAATATTTGTTTTTTTAATCCAAGAGCATGGAATGTTTTTCCATCTCTTCATATCTTCCTCAATTTCTTTCATGAGTGTTCTGTAGCTTTTAGAACACAGATCCTTTACCTCTTTGGTTAGGTTTATTCCTAGGTATCTTATAGTTTTTTGGTACAATGGTAAATGGGATTGCTTCCTTAATTTCTCTTTCTTCAATCTCATTGTTAGTGTATAGGAATGCCATTGATTTCTGGGCATTGATTTTGTATCCTGCCACATTGCTGAATTGCTATATGAGTTTTAGCAATTTTGGGGTGGAGTCTTTTGGGTTTTCTAGGATGCTAAAATTTCTAAGTCTGCAATACCTGGAGTCATAAAGATTGGAAGCATAAACTTAGCTAACATATTTAGTGTGATAGTGCCATCCCCACGTCCACCCCTTTGGTTTTTAGACTTATGATTTCTAGGCATGTAAGAAGTATGTTGCTTCATCCTGTATACTTCATGGCACCTCAGCTATGCAAGTGAGTTGAGTGAGGAGTAGCATACATTAGGAGCAGGCATATTAGGAATATAACTTCACAAAACTCACTTGTACCATTAAGACTTTTTTGAGCCTGGTCATGCTTATATCATTTCCATAGATAACAGTGTGTTGGTGGGCCTGCCTGATTTATAGTTGGGTGGATTAGGTAACATCCAGTCCAGTTCAGGGTTGGTAGCTCAGGTTGCATGATTATCTGGTGTCTAGTGGCCATGCATTCAACCAAGGCCTAGTAGCAAGCTAAGAGATGCTTCTTAAAAGGATAATAGTAACTTTACAAAGTTCCTAATAGGACCTTGCTTTCTCCAAAACCTCAAGGACCTATTCCATAATTCTAGCCCTGCTTCAAATGCCATACAACATCTTGATCTTCCAAAGACACCCCAATTAGCATTAAATCTTGCAAATGATAGGGTCTAACTAAAGAGATGCTTACATTGCAACCTGAACTAGTTAGAGAACGTTTTCTTCCTCTGAACTCTATTAGAAGCTTGTAGCCTTCTGGTCTCCTGGCAAATGAACTGGAGCAGTAGTCAAAATGTAGTATATGTTGCTTCTAAAATGCAAAGAGACATTTGAAATATTATGCCAGTTTTCTTGATTTTAAGAGGAACATGGTAGGAAAACTTGTCTTTTATTTTAGAGGAAATAACTGTAGTCCACCTTTGGCCTTCTCCCCTATAATAGAAGTCAATATAATTTCACATTTTCCCCCCTCATATCTCTGGTATATATGTATCTCACTAGGGCATCTAGTGAACCATTACTTCTTGCTGTTCATATCCTGTCATGTCAACATTCCTGTGGATGTATGATGATCAAGTTCTCAGGAAACTAATTTGTGGTACATGTCTGAGGGTCAACAAACTCCTACAGCCAGATTGTGTTGAGGCTTGTCCTGACCAGATGAACTTCAGGTGTTCTATGCTTAAGAAGAGAGAAAAAAATATTTGCTGGTTAGTATGTTGTTTTGTTTCAGTAGAAAGACTACATCTGAAGGTCTGATTATAACTAGAACTACCATTTGATAAACTGGCCAGTTAAATTGGAATGTAAGAGAAATCACTACCTCTGCATCTTTCAGATATTTAAGGTTTTTTTTTTTTTTAAATTTTATTTATTTATGATAGTTACACAGAGAGAGAGAGAGAGAGAGAGAGAGGCAGAGACACAGGCAGAGGGAGAAGCAGGCTCCATGCACCGGGAGCCCGATGTGGGATTCGATCCCAGGTCTCCAGGATCGCGCCCTGGGCCAAAGACAGGTGCTAAACCGCTGCGCCACCCAGGGATCCCTAGATATTTAAGGTTAATACTAAATCTCTGTGAATCTTTTATCGAGGAAAGCTTGCATTTTATTTACCATTTGGCAGTGGGAGGAAACTCCAGGTGATTCTATTTGACTCTTCTCAACCAGGAGCCTTCATTCCCTTGCCTCTAGTAAAAGAACCTGTGTGAGGGTGCTGCTGGTCACTCAATATGTCTATTCCAGCCATCTGCTCAGGAACTAGGTAAATGACTAAGGGTTTGGGCTTGAGGTCCCAGTAGGCCTACCATGAGGTAGACTTAGGTAAAACTCCATTTATTGCCTGTCACCCATTGGTACCTGCTCTGACACCACAATAGTGTTCTCAATCTTCAGATTTTGCTATTCTCATAGAGCCAAGCCAGTGTCTAGTAATCTTGGGAGGAACTCTAGGTATTTCCCTTTCCCTAGTATACAGATCCTCTGGTAACTGGTTGCAGGGCAGTTTGGGATCTTTTCTGGGGAAAAGATTTATAGTTATTATAACTGCAGGTTTCTTACTCAAGGGTACTTAGCTTCCCCTTCATACATGGAGAACTGAATCTGTGAACTGACTTAGGTATGAGGATTGGGTGAGGGACCACATAACATTAGGATATTAGGTTTCAGTAATGGAAAATCTTGACTGGCTTAAACAATAAGAAGATACATCTCATATAATGAGAAGTCTGAAGGCATGGTTGGTTAATTCAACAGCTCAAAATGTCATTAAGGACTTGGATTCTTTACATTTCTTTGCTCTGCCCTTCTCAGCATATTGGTTTATTTCCCTCCATGGCTGCAAGTTGTCTGCCACCCTGGCTGCCAGAACCATATACATCAGGTAATGTTTAAGAGAAGAGGGACCCTTCCTTATAATTTGTTTTTTGGAGTAAGGAATCTGCTTTCAGAAATCTCAGACTTCTGTTAGAAAGGAGGAAGCAGGGTGATTCATAAAAGGGTGTTGGGTGAGATATTAACAAGTTTTGCTATAGAGTGCAACTCTCATCATGATGGCATAAGTCAAGCCTCCATTTATTAAGTCTGTCAAATCAAAATAAGGACCTTATTGGTGTGTCCATCTCTGTTTCTTTTGGGATACCATAAGCTGCCATATAATGATCCCTATGGGTCAGACTATTCTGATTATTGGGCTGACCAGCTGCCTATTGTGATAGCCAAACTCACTATGGCTGGCAATTAGTGCTGTTCCCAAGCTTGTGTTGCTTATGACATCCAATCCAATTGAAATTGTGCATCTCATTTCCAACTACAGCTTTTCTCCATCAGTATCCTTAGCTGACATAACAACTGCTCTGGCTTTTCATAAAGATGCTGGCACTCCCTTAACAATGTATTTACCATTGTCTTGACAAAAGAAGAGTGTTTTCAGTTCTCTTGGGAGGCATAGTTAGGAGATGAGTAAACACTCATAATAAATATACTCCAACATTCCTATCTTCCTTGGTCTTCAAATTTACTCCCTCTAAGTTATACCTTGTAATTTCTGGCATCTCAACTACATTTAGTATGGAACACAAATGAGTCCAGGTTTCTGTCAACCTACCCAGCAAACAATTAAACTGACTCCTAGATGCTGAAGCTAGTACATCAAATGCAGAGTCACTGGCAGATGCCACCATATCAGTAAACTCAGCTGACCTAAAATGATAGTTTTCCCTTGTTGGTGTAGCACTTTTAGAATCTACTCTCCAGGTTTCTGCTAATATCAATGATCAAAGACACATACTTTTGTCTGTAGTGTTTTCCCTTCATATATTAGATGTGGACTTCATCCCCTTTCCCTGCCTTCCCCCTACCCTGTCCCAGGGACATGTTGAGATCTAACTATAGTTGTTGGTGTGGAGACAATGAGGGGAAGAGGGGGTTGAGGATAGAGAGAACTAACTGGGTTCCCCTTGCAAAGTAACACCCTCATGTTAGATCATTGGGATTTTTAAATAAGGAAGAAGTAGATAGATGAGAAGAAAAGGAGGGGCTGCTTTGGCTGACAAGAGAGATAAGAATCAATGAAGTTTAGAAATTCAATGCTCTCTGAGTTATCTGAATCTTCCCATAAATCTCTGTTTCAATTCCCAAGTCTACCTACTTTCTGATCAATGTTCTAATTTTCACCAAAGCAATAATGCAAGGCTGCAAATTCAATTAATCTTGTAATTCAACAACCTGCAGGATAAAACTTTGAGCTTGATTTTTGTCTATTTCAATATTGTGGCTGTGAACAAAAGAGATTATTCTAGTATAGTCATAGAAAATCCTTGGTTTTCATTTTTTTTGTCTTGGACTGAGAACTTAGGAATTTTTTTTTTGTTCTTTCTTTAAAAAATCCACCTAACACTATTAGAAGTAAGCATTTCATCTTCAGATCTTGAATTTCTCATGCTTTTGATTTTTAATTTTATTTATTTATTTATTTATTTATTTATTTATTTATTTATTTATTTATTTTGAGGTTTGCAGTTTTATTAAGAAAACAAAAACATAACCCATACAAAAAGGAGAGTTCTGTTCCTATGGTGGCATGCAGTGTGGGCATGGGGGGGAGGGGCTCTGAGTCCTCCAACAGCCCCGCCCCAGTCTCTGCACCAGCTAGGCGTCCTGCTGCTGGATGAATGGGTTGGAGATGGCCACCATGCCATCCTGTGGGCAGATGAGCACCACGGATGTGTCTGAACCGACACCAAAAGATTGGGATCGATCGTCCCCTGCGTATTCTCAGACCATATGCCTTGAAATTAGAACTAAATCACAACAAGAAGTTTGGAAGGACTTCAAACACATGGAGGTTAAGAACCATCTTGCTAATTTTATTTTTTTTTAATATTTTATTTATTCATGAGAGACACAGAGAGAGGGAGGGGCAGAGACATAGGCAGAGGGAGAAGCAGGCTCCATGCAGGGAGCCTGATGTGGACCTTGATTCCAGGACCCCGGGAATCACGACCTGAGCCAAAGGTAGACGCTGAAACACAGAGCCACTCAGGTGCCCTTTTCATGCTCCTTATATTGTTCTTTTTATATCCTAAACCTTGACTTCAATAGGTATAGGTGACTACAGAAAAAAACATAATAGTTTTCTCTATTGTTTACCATGTTTTGGGAGAGTCACACCTCTTAATCCTAGCTAAATTTTCACTACAATCAATCCTGAGCATGCCGCAGACCATCCCTGATTCCTGCTAATTTCTGAAGGGTGTGTTTCTACCCAACTCTTGGTACCATTTTTGACATTAGCCAAGGTTTTTACTTGCAAACAACAGAAAGAGACCATGGATAAGTCAGGGAGGAAAAAAAAGGTTGATGAAAAGGATATTGGATAGTTCACTGAATCAGGAGTTTTATAACAACGTCCAAGATCATGTCTTTAGGGCTAAAATCTTTTTCTGTCCCCTTTCCATTGAATCACTATCCCACAATCATTATATCATGATATGGAGCAGGAGAGTCTGGTTGGCAAAAGATTCGGTCAAGTGCCTATGCCCTTGGCTACAAAAGAAGCATAGGGAGTAATTATCTGGCATTTTAACTTCTATAGTGGGAGATGGGCTCTACACCCTGCCTAGACTCTGAGGGCCAGAAATTCCCCCAATAAAAGAAGGAACTGGATTGCTAAACAGCCCAAGCAAATGGTAAATGTCATTTAGCTCCCACTGAGTCACTCCTTTCTGTGTGTGTCAGTTTCTTCATCTGTAGAAGAAAGGATTTGGCATAGATGGTCCTAAAGGTTGCTCCGGGATCTATCATTCTGTGGCGTGGACATTCCCCTTTGTCCTCTGTGGAGTAGGCAATCCCAGATCAGACTGTTCCAGTGAAAGGCAAGGAGTCCTTGTACTACTCTAGTCACAGGTGGGAGGGGGTGGGGACAGAGGGTTGTTGGCTTGAGACAGGCTGTCTGAGGAAGTGAAGGCCATGTTGTGCCCAAGATTGCGAATCCGAGAAACCATCAAGGAGCCAACACCGATGCAAGCTCGAGTTTGGGTCCAAGTATTGGACACAGCGGAGCAGGGACTTGGATCCTGAAGTGGGTTACAGCTGGGTTTTTTTATAGGCTGGTCTAGGGGATTTTCAGAAGGGGTGGAGGAATTTCTCAAGTTCTGTTTACATTCTGATATGGGGCTTAAGGGCATTGAGCTCTGTTCTCATTCTATATATATTTTTTTAATTTTTATTTATTTATGATAGGCACACGGTGAGAGAGAGAGAGAGGCAGAGACACAGGCAGAGGGAGAAGCAGGCTCCATGCACCGGGAGCCTGACGTGGGATTCGATCCCGGGTCTCCAGGATCGCGCCCTGGGTCAAAGGCAGGCACCAAACCGCTGCGCCACCCAGGGATCCCTCTGTTCTCATTCTAATAGGGGACTTTATACCACCTGCGTGGGCTCTGTTGTCTTTCTGATATGGGATTACCTGCTCGAGGACATTGAGGACATTCTGCAGTTTTTCCCATAAAGTTCAGTTCTTATTCACAGGGGCCTATCTTAAGATGGCTATACTTGTGCTAATGCTAAACTTGAGGTGGAATGGCCTTGATTTTTCTTGGCCTCCACAGGCCACACTCCCAGGCTCCTGGCAGCTGTGAGGCTGAGCCCTCTTGCAGCTGTGTTTGCAGCAGGTTTACACTGGTGCAGAAAATAGAAGCAGTGTCAGG
The DNA here is from genome assembly GCF_048418805.1 of Vulpes vulpes. Lineage (NCBI taxonomy): Eukaryota > Metazoa > Chordata > Mammalia > Carnivora > Canidae > Vulpes > Vulpes vulpes. The sequence continues at coordinate 48,594,758 of NC_132787.1, read as the reverse complement.
CCAGTACTGTGAGTGATCCAGGGAACAAAGTCATTTTTCAAGACACTGCCCTGTTTGAACACTGGGTGTTGAGGTGACAGATTTTGTAGACATGGTATAGGAAAAAAATCCACTACCTTGAGTGATTTTGAAGCCTCTAGGAATATTTGGCAAGGGTGAACAGTTGGTTCCCTGCATTTTCTCTTTAATCAATTGCTTCTTTAAGAAGTGGCTGTGTGAAGGCAGAGTGCTGTGTATTTCCTACCCCCTCCCTTTGGCTCCCTTTCCAGCGCACTGATTTTTCAATACGAAGAGGCAAAACTTTCTCCACAATCCCCAAAATGGTGCCTGCATATTAAAAATACACCAGCGTTCTTTGCTGTTTGCCTGCGGATTTGTTTCATTTCATACCTCACTGAAGGCTTCTCTCTGTTCGGAACGCGCTGTACCCAGTTGAGGGGGGGGTGGGACTTGAGAGAGCATCCCTTGTTTTCTTAGCAAACTCTGAGAAGTGTTGAAATTGAAGTTTGAGCTTTGAGTGAACAGAAACCTGAGGACTTGAGGAGGAATTTTAATTGCCTGGAGCTTTGATTCTGGCCTAGCCTACACCTGAGGGTGGAATCCATGAGTCGCTTCCCAAAAGCTGGGCACTGGGGTACAGGGACTGAATGACCACCACCTTCGTGCCCATGTCCAGCTGGGGTGCAGATGCACATCTGGGCCACCTAAACACGTGGGGCAGAGATCTGCATAATTGAATATGAGGCCCCACAGCAGAAACCACACCATTTCCCATTACATCTGTTTATCACCTCTAGTAAGTTAAACTATGTCCCCACCCCCACCCGCTCCTAAAATTTATATTCACCCAGAACTTCATAATGTGACCTTACTTGGAAATAGAATCTTCGCAGATATAATTAGGGATTAAGTATCTAATCATTTCAGATGAAATCATGCTGGAGTTAGGGTGGGCGTGAAATCCAGTGACTGGTGTCCTTACTAGAAGAGGGGGGACGCAAAGAGACAGAAAACGGCTGTGTCAAGTTGGAAGCAGAGATTGTAGTGATGAGCCTGCAAGTCAGGGGATGTCAAGGATTGCTGGCAGCCATCCATGTCTGGAAGAGAGGCACAGAACAGTCCTCCCTTGAAGCCTCCAGGAGGAACCAAACCTGCTTGCATCTCGATTTTTGGACCTCAGGCTTCCTACACTGTGAGTGAAGAAATTTCTGCTATTTTAAGCCCCTTGTTGGAGGTGATTTGTGATGGTGGCCCTAAGAAGTCCATGTTTAACCTATTGAATGTCCCTTGCCATTTGCCCTTGGTGCATAATATCCCGCAAAACTTTCTTCTCTCTCAGTTTCAGTTCCCATGTCATATCCTTAGTGAGCTTCCCTGAATTTTTTTTTGAATTTTATTTATTTATTTATTTATTTATTTATTTATTTATTTATTTATTTATGAGAGACACACAGAGAGAGGCAGAGACACATGCAGAGGGAGAAGCAGGCTCCTGTGGGGAGCCCAATGCGGGACTGGATGCGGGATTGTGACCTTAGCTGAGGGCAGATGCTCCACCGCTGAGCCACCCAGCACCCCCACCCAAATCTTCATTAAAAATTCCCCACTTCCTTCTGTGCTTCCACAGCCCCAGCACTGCCTTCGTTCCCTCTCGAGGTTCAGCGATTGTACCAGCCAGCCTGTCCCTCCAGCCTTGACCATGGGCAGGTCTCTGCATCTCCATCTCCATAATGCCCGGCAGGGTGACATCGTAAACACTTGCAGGTGCGCATGGAGGTCAGATGGACAAACGGTGGTGGCGTCCTGTGAGGGAGGGCGGCGGTGCTCCCACTGCTGCTAGCCTTCTGGAGAGGGGCAGCTCATCCCTGTGATCCTTCTCTCCCTCCTCTGTGTGCTCTCCTGCCCTTCCGATGTCACCTTTGTCCTCCCCGGAGGGAAGGACACTTAGATGCCTGCCCGGAACACCTTGCTGCCTGTGTGTTAGTGGCTAACCTTGCTGCCCCCTGCTCCTGGTTTGAGGCCAGGCTCTTTCCAGGGTCATCCATACTCATGAGGTACACAAGCCTCACGCTGAGGGAGTGTGTGTGTGTGTGTGTGTGTGTGTGTGTGTATTGGGGGTAGGTGGAAGCGTGACCTACTGGCTCAACCAAGAACAGAGAGATGGAAGGTAGGAAGGACGACATAGGCCACCCCTGGGAGAGGGCGGTCTAGGTTGGCTGTCTCTCCCTCTGTATTATGCCCCCGCTTCCTCCCCCATCTCAACTCCATTCCTACCAATCACCAACTGATCTGGATCATTGGGTAGAAGGAAAACTCTTTGTCCTCGTTGGGTTATTGTGTTTTATTGTTGTTGTTACTGCAAGACAAAATCCCGGGAATTTGGCAGAATTAAGCCAGTCTCTCTTCTTTACATTTTTAAACAAAACAAAGAAAGGGAAGGAGAGGTTGTGTTCAGAAAGTGAGATGGTGAGAGCGGCGGCACCTGTGTGAGCCGAACTGCCCTGGGTGCCCCCGGGATTCTGTGGTCTCCCCTGCAGTGGTGATCTGAGGCCTCGGGTGGGCCCACGAAGAGTTTGGCCAGAGTGGCTGAGCATATGACAGGGCCGGGGAGAGCCAGCGGTCCTCTCCAGTGCTGGAGACTGTGTATCCTCACAGAGTGCTCTCCACCAGCATACCCCAGGGACCTCGCCACCGGCGGATGCTGGGGAAGTGGCTGAGGGTGGCAGTGACCCGCCAGGACCATGGCGGATTCCAGCTCTGAGGCCACACAGTCTGAGGTTGAGGATGTTTTATGAGGGAGGCTTTAATTCCCTGACTCCCACTCCCTCTGGACTCTCTGGAAGGTTCTGGTCATTTTATTTCATATCTAAATCACCAGATTGTCCTTCTCCTTGAGCAAATGGTCCTGGGACTTAAAGGGAGCCACTTTGGTGGAGCCATTAATCACTGAAGCCTGGCGGGGTCTTGCGGGGAGCTCTTCTCGCCTTGCCTCTTCCGCCTCATGCAGGTTCTCTTGCCCTTGACCTGTCCTGTTCCGTCATGAGAGACACAAAGAGGATTTCACTCTGAGAGGGGACCAGGACTCATGTGGACAAGGCTTTTGCGGGGAGGGACAGACTGAGGGAAAGACTGGCTCGACCAGTCCTGCGTTCATTTGTTTACTCATTCTCTATTGAGTACATGCCTCGGACGGGCTCTGTCTATGTGGGAATAGCCCTGAACAACATACACATGAATCTGCCCTCAAGGTGCTTGTGTTCTAGTTTCAGCCAGATCCAGACAGTTGTGCTGAACAGAGGCAGAGAGTGAGGCAGGGGGTTGCACGCTGGGTGTCCACACATAGGAGTCTTCATCACTGGACACCCCTGCCTCTCCGAGGGGTGGCCTCGGGCTTGGAGGATGTTGCTAACCGTCTATCACTTTACCTCTACTTTTTCCTCTACTCGAAGTCAGTTGGGTGAGGATGAGGCTGGAAGGCAGCATGAGCAATTACACCTGTCTGTGTTGGCAGGTCACAGGGAAAGGGGACCCAGGGCTGGAGGGAAATGTGAGTGTGCGTGTTTTATCTGTGTGACAGGGACAGATCCTTCAGAGCAATGGGAAGCCTTTTTATTTTAGCATTTGTTTTCTCTGGTCTGAGGTTCCCACTAGATGTGGAAGATTCTGGTTGGATTAGAGAGGTGGAATCCTCTGCCAAGTGAGCTCTGAGACCAAGTTCCTGGATAAGGGTGACTGCATTTGCCTTATCTGTTAGAGAGGGCCAGGGACCAGTCTCACCCAGCCTTGAGGGGACAGACTGGGAAAGCTGCCCAGAAATGGGAGGAGACGATGGGAGGTCAGGAGGATGGGCCTGGGGGCAGGGGGTTTCACCTATCCCTGGGGTGGGAGGAGGCTGATGGAGCCACGGATATGGAGTCAGAAAGGACTCATCCCTAAGTGGGCTTATGGGGTCTGGCTCCCCGCATCCACCTTCTCAGGGGGGCCGGTGTGCCCAGCCCCTCACCATCAAGCAGCAGCCCAATGAGGTGTCTTGGGACTGGCAGGGGGAGTCTCAGGCCAAGGGGATGAAGCAGGAGCTGCCAGGCTGTGGGGCCTGAGGGACCACCCCAGAGCGACCACTGGCGTGGCAAGGCTACAGGTCAGGGGTCTTCAGGGAGACTGCACCCCTTGTCTGAACCCCAGGGACCCCTGCCTGGCAATCTGAGGATGGCAGCATCTGCTGGAGCTGCTGCATGGCCATCTCAGATCTGGGCGGGAGCCCCTCTGCAAACAAGCTCCTAGATTCCTCGTCTCCGAAAAAGGGCGTGGATATGATCTGTGATCTGCAGCCTTAAAAAGAAAAAAAAAGGGGAGAGTTTAGCGCCTGCCTTCGGCCCAGGGCGTGTCCCTGGAGTCCCCAGATCGAGTCCTGCATCGGGCTCCCTGCATGGAGCCTGCTTCTCCCTCTGCCTGTGTTGTGTCTCTGCCTCTCTCTGCCTCTCATGAGTAAATAAATAAATAAAATCTTTTAAAAAATGGGAGAATGAGTTACTTTTTAAGCAAAATTGTATAAGGAACCTCAGTCTTAAAAACAACTTTAAGGGGGCAGCTGGGTGGCTCAGCTGTTGAGCGTCTGCCTTCAGCCCAGGGTGTGACCCTGGGGTCCTGGGATGGAGTCCCACATGGGGCTCCCTGCATGGAGCCTGCTTCTCCCTCCTCTACCTGTGTCTCTCTCTTTGTGTCTCTCATGAATAAATAAATACAATTTTTTTGAAAAACAAGCAAACCCAAGTTTAAGAAGCAGAGCTGTTTTGTTTTGCCTTTCTTCCCCTGCAGGTGGGGAAGCCTGGGCTCCTCAGCCTGGAGAACCTCTGTGCACACACTGTGTGAGCCTCCTCGGCCTGTGACGGCCTGTGATGTTTAGGGCTGTGAAGCTGGCCTTCTTAGGCACTGGCGGGCAAGCCACGGTTCTGGGGAGCCGAGGACATGGGCCTGAAAAACTGGCTCCTTCCAGCAGGGTCATAACATGTTCTTCCTTCACACTTTCAGTTTGTTTGTAGTTAATTTTTGTCTTTTGCTTTTAATCTCTGTTTTGCTCTTCCAAGGCTCTTGTCAGATGTCTGCTGTGCCGGGGACAGAGACAGGGATGGGGACGGGGATGGCCGCGGTGGCCCCCCGGTTTGGAGGAGTGTAAGTGCCATTGCGGGTACCTGCTGCAGTGCGTGTCCTGGGGGCAGCCGGCGCGGGCATGGGCGCCACCCAGGTGCCCGGGGTGGGGGTGCTCCAGAAGCTGTGGCTGCTCGGGCAGCCCGGGTGGCTCAGCGCTTTAGTGCTGCCTTTGGCCCAGGGCCTGATCCTGGAGCCCCTGCATGGAGCCTGCTTCTCCTTCTGCCTGTTTCTGCCTCTCTGTCTCTGTGTCTCTCATGAATAAATAAATAAAAAATCTTAAAAAAAGAAAAAAAAAAAAAAAGAAGCTGTGGCCACTCACACCGCTGTCTTCCTTCTCTCTTATTTTAGCCACTCCCAAATCCCCAGTACTGCCGATTCTGGGGCATTTTGAAGCTCCTGTGGTATAAATCAGGTTGGTTTTCAGCTTCCCTCACGATACACAGGATGTGTAAACTGGATGTCTCGAGTCTGTCAAGTTCATTATCCTTTGCCCATCCACTTTGCCGCTTCCAAAATTTTATTGCTGTTTTCTCCTTTCCCATTCTGCCTTGCCCTTGTGGGTTTATGCCTCTGTAAACAATCCCGTTGCGGTACTTTCAGTGGGGTGTGGGGAGAAAGTGAAATTAGATGTGTGCCCTCAGTTTACCACTTTTGCCAGGAAAATCAGGCCATTTACTTTTATAATTTAAAGAAACACCTTTTCAGTTTCCTGTGGTGGCAAGGCTTCAGTTGTGTGGTGCAGGCTGCGTGCTAGCAGAGAAGAGCTGCTCGTGGCCCTGTCTTGATGGTCCATTGGTCACTGTCCCAGGGCCAGCATCTTCTCCCCGTCCTGATACTGCCCCCGTCAATCACTTTCCTTCCACTTGTCGTACTTCATCATTTTCCCTAGTCCTCTGTGTCACTTTTTCCACTTAAATGGCCTTGGGCTCTTGTCAAGATACTTCCAATCCATCAAGAAAAGAGAAAAAAGAAAAAACATTGTTTTTTTTTTTTTTTTAAACTGGGCACCTAGGTAGGCTCTATGGGTGTGGGAATAAGATTTTCTGAATCCCAAATTGGGATTTTTTTTGTTATGGTCCCACATGAAAAAGATTGTTCGGCTGATATAGTTTAAAAATGAAAGTTTTCAAAATTCAAGGGTCACCAGGACAGAATGCTTGAAATCTGATTTGTCCCAGACATTCTGGGATGTTGTCATTGCATCTTGGGAGAAAAGTGAGGAAAACCTTTATTTCTCCAGGGGCATTTGGTCCAATTACATTGGGAAGATGGAAATACTTCCAAAAACAATACCAGGTACTTTGACCATGGCCAAGTAAGTAATAGGAAGTGCCCCCAGAAACTTGAGAAAAGGGAAATTCTGGATGTGTGGGGCTGGTCAAAAAGGGGAAGGCTTCCAGAAGACATGTTTTAAGGATGGGCCTGAAAAACTGCCCAGAGATGTCCCAAGCCGGTTCTGTGGTGAAGAACTTGGGAGTTGGCTTGAGGAAAGCATGCTCTTGTTGTCAACTCTTCCTCTATCACCTTTCCCCTCCATCAGTCACCTCTGCCATCAGACTGTTGGGCCTAAGGGTAATTCCTCCTCAACCTTAAAACTTTGTCTCATTTGGGATTAGGTTTAGCTATAAGTAGCAGAGATTCAAAATAACTATGGTTAAAAAATGAGTTATTTCTTTCTTACTTAGCAAGAGTCCATAGGGATATAGTTTAGGTCTGGTAGGGAGATTCTCTTCTATGAAGTCCTCAGTGATGTGGGTTCTTTCCAGCCCTCTGTGGTTCTCATTCCAGTGGACCAAGATGGAGGTTAGTGCTTCAGCCATCACATCCGCATTCCAGGCAGGAGTAGAATAGAGAAGGATAGAATAAAGAAGAACGAGGAACAAAGGAGGATTACAAGCCCTCTTGTAAGGGAGGTTCCCCGAAGCTGCTACATGTCACTTTTGTTTCTGTCTGTTAGGCAGAATCCAGTCAAGTGCAAAATACATTGGTATCTACAGCCTTTATTCTTCGTAGCCAGTTGTCACTATGGAAGAGGGGATACTGGAACAACTAGGGATCGTGGCTACACTGTCATCACCCATTGCTCTCAGTCTGCATTTGGCCACTTTGTCCGTTTGTCATTCTGTCTTTAGTGCTTTCCTCCATCCATTCATCTTTTTCTACATGGCCACCATCACTCAGAACCGATGGGGGGTCAGAGCTGCAAGAAAACGAAAAGTCTGGTCTCCTTGTAGAGTTGAAGAAATGAAGGTCAGGGAAGGACCATGACTTTGTCTAAGGTCAGTCACACTGCTGAGTACTTGCAGAATCATCATTAGATCACCAAGATAAACATATTTCCAGATGGAGTTGCAGGAGCAAGATGGAAATAAAATGCTCCAAGCCAACTCAGTTAGCCAGGGATGCCTTCCGGGCGGGGTGAGGACTGGAATGATTATGGAGAATGAGAAAGTGACCCAGAAGGGAGGAGAACATTCATGAGAGGAAATGGCCTAGACAAAGCCAGAGTCAAGTTAGAGCACTTGTTGGAGCCTGTGAGCTTGAACAAAATGGGGGGTATGTTGTCAGCTACCACGAAAAATTAAATGGTGACTTGAGATATGGGGTAGTTGAACATTGGCTGGCTGGATTTTGAACTGTACCCAGGAGCTTGGAATCACTAAAGAAATAATGACCATTTCAGGCTTTTAGGCTTAGCGGAACCTGGTTCAGTACCATCTCCATCCACCTGTCTCTGCCCTGTCACAGTTTCCTTCTCCCTGTTTCCATGTCTTGTTTGTTTCCTCTCTCGCCTCTGGCAGCAGCTTTAATGCCTACAAAGTATTTCCTGTAATCCTCTTAATAACTACTGATGGGTTTCCAACTCTGAACCCGAACACATCTCCAATCTCCACACCTCTGAGATTCATGTTCTCTTAGCCTCCTTCCTGTACTTTAGGGAATAGAGTCCAGGCTGGTTTTTCCCTGGCCTGGGTACCCAAGATGGTGGTGGACATGGAGGAAGCTGGATAGTTGCCCAGTCCTCTACGAAGGGGCTCGAGACATGTGCTCACGCCAAAGCTCCTGTGGACCAAGAGCCTGTCCTGCTCCCTTGAAATCCACCAGCTCTGAAGTTTATGATGAATTCCCTGTCCCTACTCCCAAAGGTAGCTGCCACGGAGACAGGTTAAAAGCCTGTATTTATGGCAAGTGACACTTTCTGAACAAGATGTTGATTAAGGAGCACGTTGGGTTCTTACTGTTCCACAAGCTCCAGAGGCTGAGCAGTGAATGTGAAGACTGTGCATGGGTCAGGGCACCAACAGTTGCCTAAGCCTGGAGGCTGTTGGGGTGGCTGGGGTCAAGGGGACCTTACAGGGCTGTGCTGAAGTTTGCTCATACTGGCGGATGGTTAAATGTCCAGGAATATTACAAGCTGCTGGTTACATTGTTGGTTGCTTGAAACTGGCCACAGTGGGAGTATTTGCATCTCCAAAATGGGCAGACACTATGAATTGGGGTTGTAGGTCCTCCTCCTCTGTGGGAGAACTGGTTTACTGGCACTCCACTGGGTTACCCTTGCTTGGGGCACGTTGTAGGGAGGGTGGCAGCTGTGTGAGATCCTTTTGGCTTTGCCAGGGTTCTGGCCAGACTGGAGAGATTTCTGATCTGGTTGGGAAGAATTGTTCCACCTGGGGGTGGGAGGCTGATATTAGAAGAGGAGCAGAAAAGTGAATTAATTTTTTTCTTTTTAAAAATTTTTTTTGCTTTTTAATATATTTTTATGGAAGTTCAATTTGCCAACATATAGTATGACACCCAGTGCTCATCCTGTCAAGTGCCCTCATCAGTGCCTGTCATCCAGTCAGGAAAAGTAAATTAAAATAAACTTCATTGTGCCAAGTGAGGCAGAGCTGTGGCTGAGTTTCTTATCTAGTTCAGAACCCAGGACAGTGGGCAAATGCATCTCAGTGACTTTGTTTCTTCACGGTGAAAAAAATTAGTTTGCATATTCTTTGCAGTCAGCACATTCCTCTCTTGGTTATCTAATCTACTAACATCTTTGCTTCCTTAATGCTCATTTTCTTTGCAAACTCAAAGAGTAGCTTTGTAATCACAAACCCCAATATATATATGTCTAAACATGTTTTGACTACTGTTTAACAGCAGGCTGACAGCTGTGTAGCTCCTGCCAACATGCACAGTGCTGCAAAGGGCTGAATCATGTCCAGTTATCAGTGTGAACCAGAATAAGAAAATATCTAGTGCGTGGAGCAAATACTCAAACGCATCTGGTCAGCCTGGCCTTTTGCTGGCTGAAGCCCCTCCTTTTTTTTTATTTTTATTTTTTATTTATTTATTATTTTTTTTATTTTTAAAGATTTATTTATTCATGAGGGACACACAGAGAGAGGCAGAGACAGAAGCAGGCTCCTTGTGGGGAGCCCAGTGCAGGACTCAATCCCAGGACTCCAGGACCACTCCCTGAGCCGAATGAAGCCCCTCCTTATGAGCATGAGGTGAAAGTCACTTCTGCACCCTCAAGTGAATGTCTTGGCTTTAATTGAACATTAAGTCATAGGGGGCCTCTTGAGTTAACACCGGGCATTAAGATCAAGCACTGCAGAGTATTTTCGATGTATAGCTATTACAGTGCACACTCAAACACAAAGAGAGAACATAGATCCTCACAGACACATGGAGGGAAGCCCTGGAGAGTCAGTATAGGAGAGAACCACCCAGAGCTATGAGTCTAACTGCTGAAAACAGACCCAGGGAAAGTAATGTAATTGCCATTAACCAGAGAGAATAGCCCAGCTGATGGATGCCAGTGACGTGTGAAGGCTTGATAATCGCCTGTTCATCCTGGGATGAATGTGATGCTCTCGTTCCTCTGCAAAGTATTTATTTGTACGAGATTAGATTTGACTGGGGAATGTTTCTCCCTTTTTTAAATTATTAACGTCTAATAAAAGGTTATAGCCAAATTCCCTGACAACCTCACATGTGAAAATAAAACCATCACTTTTATGCAGCTGCCATGCATTTTCCCTTCACAATTGAGGGATTCAGAAAAAGGGAAAAAAGAATAGGGGGTATAGTCAGCTCACAGAGGGTGTTTCTCTCTCCATTGGCATCCTCCCCCTTGGGGGTTTGTTCTTTTTGTGGCAGGGGGCTTTCTACTTTCCAGCCTTTCTCCATTTATAAACACAGGATTATGGCTCTTTCCCATCGTGTTCATCTCAGAGCTTGTCCCCACGTTCAGTCAGGGCTGCCATTGTGGTTAATTCTGAAGGAGGGGCCTTTGGATAGAGATGGGTTTGTGGTTTGGAGGCAGTGTGTCAATCAGCCAGTCTGTCAGTCAGTCAACAAGTCTTTATTTATCTCAGTGGGTGCAGAGCTGCCTATTAGGTGGTTGGGACATGTGGTCTCCTTGCCTGCAGTTTCTCCCCCTCACACCATCCTACGCACAACTGTCTCATTAACTCTTTCTCAGACACAGTTCTGATCCTGTTGAACTCTTGCTCAAATACTCATGGTGGCTCCCCGTTTCCTTCAGGGAAAAATAAATCCACGCAGCTTAGCCTACCATTCTGGGGTACCCATTGTCAGAGCTTTTATGTCAATTCTCTGAGTCTCAATTCCTTCATACCTAAAATGGAGAGAATTTTAATACCTATTTTGTGGATAACTGCAAAGATTAAATGGCTTAATTTAGATCAAGTACCTGAAATATGGTCCGGTACATAGTAAGTACCACGGAAATGTTAACTGTCATTATTTGAAAAAAAAAAAACATATATACATGTATATTATTTTGCAATGGCTTGGAATTCAGTAAAATTTATCTACACATGAGGTGAGACTGTTTCTAACTCTAAAAGTCTGTAATAACAAGGCAGACATATAGAATTTAATATTTACACGGTATTCCTTCATCCATGATTCGATTTCACCAATATTCATTGAGAGAACCTTATATAACAAGCAGTGTCTCATTTTAATTCTTGACATAACTATTATGTTCTCTATCTTCAAACATGAAATACTGAAATACAGAGAGGTTCAAGGATATTCTCAGGGAAACTCAGCTTGGATGGACTGGAACCAGAGTCTTCCGACTTCAACCACATCTAGTTTTTACTGCTGCTCTCAGTCTCTGATTCATTAAGAAGACCTATGTTGCTAATTCTGAAACATCTGGATCCCCAAGGAAGGATCCTCTTCCTTGCCACAGTGGTCAGCAAGGGCCTGGTGCATCCTGAGAACCTTAATCACTTTCCATAAACACAGACCCATGATCTCAGATCTTACAGAGTGAAAATTTAGACTTAGACTAAAGTCTGTAAGGAACTATGGTGGGCTGTGTATGGCCAATTCGCTCTTCAACTCATTGCCAGGAACATTGGAGGCCAGATTTTTCTGTTTCTTCCTCCCAGGTGGCAAAAGAATGCATAAACTCCAGGAACACTCTCAGTCTTCTCTAGGAGTCTAATGAAAATTAATTAGGGAGGCATATCTACTGCAGAAATCCCCAAACAAAACAATGATGTATTGTCTAATCATGCATGTCAAAGCCAAATAGAAATGTTTTGGAATCATTAGCAATTTTGAATGATCTGACCCATTCCTCTCCTCCACTTAGTTTGGAAATAGAGCATGTGGTTTTCTAGGTGTTCATCCCTCAACTCCCAAATGCATTTACTTTCGCCTTATAGGATACCCTTCCCCCACCATTGTCTGTCCAGGTGTTGGTTTGGGATGTCTGCCTGATGCATGTACTCCACAGAGTGGCTTATGTCAGTGTGCTTGATGCAACATGGAAGTTCCTGGAAGGCAGAGCCTGTATTCCTGTAATTCTTTCTGTAAGTGGCCCAGCACAGTGCCAACTGAAGTATGGGACTTAAAGCTTTGATGGTGATGACAATTAGCATGTCTTTGTCTGAAGCAAATTAAATTTTCTCAATTGTTCAGGCCTGGACTCCTAAGGTTTTGATGATCTGGGTTCTTGTTCAGATCCCAAACTCATTAGTTGTGTGTCTCAGTCAGGGTCCTGGCAAGAAACAGTAGGCACATTCAAAAATCAATGAACAAGGTTTAAAGAAAGAGTATGTACAGGTTTAAGGTAAAACAACCAGAGAGGATGAAGCACTGCGAGGCCAGCAACAGCAGGGAAACTGCTACCTGCCTCAGAACCTGGAGAGGACTGTAACTATTACTGGGGAGAGGGCTACCGGGTAGCGCCAATGGCTGTAAGACAGAGGAATATAGCCACTGCCAAACCATGAACAGAATATGGTTTGCTCATAAAATCCCAGTTTCTTTCTTCTCCCACCCTCTGTTTTCTTACCATTTCTTCTCATTGGCCCAAACTAATAGAAAGCCAGAGGGCAAGGGAGCCTACTGATGCAGTCCCCAGGTGAAGAGTAGATCTGGGGTGAGTGGGAAAACAAACTGACACTATCCAGCCCACCGTGCAACCTTAGATAAGTCCCTTAAAGATTCTTTGACTCTCAGTTTTTAATTTGTAAAATAAGGATAATTATCTTACCTAGCCATAGGGCTGTTGAATGTAAGAACCATGAGGCATTATACAAATGGTTGGGGTTGTGATCATTTTTTAAACTTGCTTAGCTGGCTTTTATTTCATTGGTATGCATCCATTTGACCAAAGACAGGCCATGGGGGATACACATCCAAAGAAAAGAGAAGGCTCTAGCTGGCACACCCAGCGGGCCAGGGGTCGTGGAAGGACCCAGGCCTTTCCATGCTGTTGTCTCTATAGAGTAGGACAGAAATCTCAAATTTGTTCTTGATTCATAGTGAAGTGATCTTTTTTTCTGACTGCAATTTATTCAGGTTTATGGAGCACATAAAGACCTACAAAGGCAGCCTTTTGATGTAGTTATGCAGCTATAAACTTATACAGCTGTAATAATTGCATTTTAATGATTTCTTTATATTGCCAAAATTGGTAGAGTTAATGATCATGTCAACTGGATGAAGAAAAGAATGCTCTTTGCAGCCAATCCCCTTTTTATCCTCTCAGGCTCTCTTGAGCATATAGAAAGTTAGATGTTTCCTGACTCCCCTCTATCCACAGCTAATGGACCCTCAACTGATAACCACTGAACCTCCCAAGTTCTTCTTGGAAAGGCGTCCATTTGATACATATATTTAGTTTGCCCTTGTTTCGTGAGCAAACTTCTTCACCTCTCTCTCCAAAAGGAGCCAGGCTGGCACATTGTCTATTCCTCTTCCTCTGGCTGCTATAGTTTCTCTGCACAGTAGTTTTCCACTTTAGGCTTCATTACTGGAGAAAGATCTGGGAAATAAAAGGGTTTGGGGCTGCTGTGTGCACGTGTGCCTTTTATTTAATCATGTCCCAAGTGCTGAGAAAAAAGTCCCTCTGAGATCAGAGCTGGATCAAAGATCCTGATTTTAGCTGGAGGGGAAAGGGGGAGCTAAAAATCAGATTCACTGAAAATTCTCATAAAATGTGCAAAATCCTGAAACTGAAAGTTCTGCAGTGCAGAGGCACTCCCATGCAATGTAAACAGGGTCAGTTAGAGCCTCTTGGAGCTGGGCTGAGGTGGGGGCCACTGTCAGTCAAGCTAATGTTGGGCTTGGGATGGGGGTGGAGGGAACTGACCCTCAAAATAGAGATCGCTTTGGGCAAGACTAGAAAATAAATAATCCCCTTCCTCCCACCTTTCCCATCTGCTTCTGGCAAAGAGAGGAAAAGGAAGCCAGTTAACCGCCTCCTTGGTTTGACGTGTAGTGCTGAAATTCTGGACAGCTCCCCTGGGGCGGGTTGTTGGGGGATGGCTGTCAACTTGATTATTCGAGAAAGTGATGGTGGTGGTGGTGGTGGTGGTGGGGTCAGTAAGTGGGGTCACAAAAGAGGCTGTGAGGAGGAAGTGAGGGGTGGGTATTTTGAGCAGATCATAACCAAAGCTGGTTGATGGTCAATAAATAACTATTGATTGACTTGATCATTTAAATTGGTTTTGCAATGAGTCAGTGCCAACAGACTTCCTCATTGCCTTATGTTTTGTTGAGGCTGATCTGAAAAGGAGATTTCATGCCCTGAACACTCACCAACAAATGGTGCAGAGAAGAATCAAGAGAGCAGTCAGTGTGGCAGGGGAGGCCAGCCTGGTATGAAACATTTGCCAGAGCAGTTTTATAAAATGGTAAGTCCTTGAGAATACCTGAGAGTTGGCTGCAAAATGGCTCTGGATAGGGAGAGAATCTCTCCCATTCCAAGAGCTATCCACACAAAGACCTTATTTCTGTATCCTCCCCTCTCCTCCACCTCCTCCTGCAGAGATATGAAGGGATAAAAATCCTCCAGGCAGATTTGCCTCTGGCCTCCAACTTTGAATTGGGCTGTGAGGAAGAAGAATAGAATGAAGGAAAGACTCTTGTCATGAGCATTTTGGCCTTAGTTTGAGTCTGAATAATTTATTCCTAGAAGTATAACTTAGGAAGACTTCTATTTCCACCCTGGAAATAGCTCGTCCTTTATTCCACCTGAAATAACATCTGAAAACAGCAGGGCCAATGTGCAGCTTTAGGAAGTTAGCACTTCATGACTAGAGGCTTACCAGGTGATATTGTACCTTGGTGTGAATTGATCCAATTTTTAAATTCTGACAATAAGGTGAGATCAGCAACATTAGAAGAGGATGAAGCTGATACAGAGAAATGGTAAGGATGGACAAAATTTGGTAGCCTTGGAGCACTTGTTTTTGGAGGAAATCTTAGAGGAGGATTTCTTTTTTTCTTGAGGTTAAGGATAAGAGTGCCAGGAGGTGAAGGAACTAAAGAGATGCTTCATCTATCTACTTTGGCAATTTTCTTTTTTTTTTTTTAAGATTTATTTATTTATTCATTCAGAAAGAGCGAGAGAGAGGCAGAGACACAGGCAGAGGGAGAAGCAGGCCCCATGCAGGAAGCCCGATGTGGGACTCAATCCCGGGTCTCCAGGATCTCACACCCTGAGCCGCAGGTGGTGCTAAACCTCTGTGCCACCAGGGCTGCCCCTACTTTGGCAATTTTCATCATTCCAGGTCAGTGATAGCCCCCTTTCCTCAAGAGAACTCTGGTTACTCTGTTACTCTTCATATGACATATTGCATTCTGATTTGTCAGTAAGCAGGTTCATCCCATATGTTACAGCAATATGACCAAGGTTTAGGGTACAGTTAGAGGGTTTTAGGTTACAGATGTGGACAACTGATTGACCATAAAACAAATAACATTGCGGTATTGAGCTTCATGGTTTTCACAAAAATCTGTGAAGAAGACAGGAGAGGACCAGGAATCTAAGGCTCATGGAAGGGTGCCAACTCTCCTGTGGACACTCAATGCTTAAGTGGTGGAGCCAGGAACTTGGATGCTCAGTACTCTCCTACACCAGAGTGTCAATAGTTGAGATGGAAATACCTCTCTTATTGAGCATCTTTCAGTATAATCTTGCTTATCAGGGGGATGAACAAAGTGGCTTTGGAAGAACTCTGTCTCTGTGTTGTTAATTATTCAAGGCAATATACTCAGAAGGACGCAGGATTCTGAGAATGTAATTGTTGAAAATCCCCAAGAACCCCACACACTATAGTTGTTTGGCCACTCAGGTTCTTTCCAGTTCAGAACTGTAGCCATTAGGCTACTTCTTCAAGTATACATGACTGAGAATCAATGGTGATGAGGTCCCTTCCATTATATTTCCCTCACTTTGCAGAGCCTCAGGCATAATAAATGTGGTGAAAATGCATGCCAGATGAAAATTAGGACTATCTCTACTAATACACCTTCTTCCCTTAACCTCTGCTAATATAGGAAGAGATCTAAAAATAAAGTGAAGGAATGGGTGACTTAATTCGGATATAAACTTGACAAAGTCTCCCTCTCTTTGTGTGCTTTTCTAGCTGCTGGTTCTTTTTTGGCTTGCCTTGTGGCCATACACAGGGCATGATGTGATAGCTATTCTAAACCCCTGGTCATTCTTATGAGTCTCTTGGAAGTAGTTTTCTTGAAATGTACTTCTTGATTTTCACAAAATTAGAAAGTCCTCATTAAGTTATACCAACATTCATCTATCCAGTCAGGCATCTATCCTTCTGTCCATCCAACAAATACTCAGTACTCACTCAGAAAATCAGTGTGTCAGGTGCTGTGGGAGACCCAAAGGCATATAAAATACAGTCTCTGTATTAGTTAGGGTCCAAGCCGAAAAATAGAAAGACCACCTTAAATATTTACAATAGAGAGAGTTTAGTATAAGAAACTGATGACAGTAGAATGGAAAAGCCAAACAGGAGATGGTATGACAACACAGAAATTAGTAACACTTAGAAGATACTACTGGTTCTAGGCTGGAGAGAAAAAGGTGTGTGATATGTTACCAGAGCCCAGGTATTGGGTCACACTAGAAGGAAGCTGGAACCATGGTGAATATGTTCAGTAGGAGCTTGAACCAGGGTGGATGTGTCTAGTGGGAGCTAGAGTCCTGGAAGAGTCACAGTTATGGCAGAGGTACTACTGAAAGCAAAGAGGAGAAGGGAGAGATCCTTTGGCTTCTCCCTTCCTATTGTCCTCCACTCTCAATTGGCTGAACCCAGCCAGAAGCTTAGAAGATGCAACCTGAAGGGGCCAATTTTCCTTTCCTATACAGAATAGAGCAAAAGAAGGGTGAGGAATGAATCTAAGGTGAGGGGAGGAAGGGTGAGGAAGGGTGAGAAATGGGTAAATGGATGTAGTACCAGCACAGCCTCAGGACTGAGGTGTGAGGAAGGAAAGTCCAGGATCTATTTCACTCAGACTCTAGTTAAATGTCTGATTTTAGAATGAATTTAAGAAGGAAACTAGAACTTTGGTAAAATATCCTAGTGATTCTTTTAGGAATCTAGTAAAAGACTGAATAGTTTTCCCAAAATTACTGCTTTGTAGAAGGGCTAACTGTGATTAGGGACATTTAGGTCAAATGTAAATACATCATCCTGGTGCCTCTTTGACCAGCAAATGGTTGTTTATGATGCTAAATCATCAGTTAGTGTTCCAAGCTCCATGCATTCCCCATTCCAGTCAAACCAAATAAGTCATGCTCTTTCACATCATCTTGCCTTGGCTAGAGCTGTTCCCTCTGCCTGAAGAGTTCTTGTCTCTCTTTTCTACTTGGAGAATTCTTACAGCTCCTTTGGTAACCAGCTGAAATGTCACATCTTTTGTGAAGATACCTTGTATCCTACCTCTCCGTTCCCTGCCCCCAGCGTTTTCTTCATATCTCCGTTATTGCACCTGAAATAATAATGTGTATTGGTGGTTAAGTTGTTTGTATGTCTGTCTCTTCCATTAGTCAATAATTCATGGGGTACAGGGGCAAAATCTTAATTATTGCCCATCCACACACAAGTACAGCACAACATCTGGCACAAAATCATCAATAAATATTAGTTGAGAGATTGGGTGTATTATTGCATATGTCCAAAAGCATATAGATAGATAAATAAAACATCTGTTCTCTGAAAGCCTCAACCTCCTGCTCCTTCCCCCAGGGGTGATAGTTATCAATTATTGAAGTGACTGGAATGGTTGACTAACTGTATCTCCAGCTCTGGCTTTCCCCTGCATGAGAACATAGATATCCCTTTGCAAAGAAGTCCCTAGAGGAGTTGAGTCTGAGGACTGTGAGCAGCTATTGGATCTTTTATTTTTTGATGTTTTATAAATGTGTCTTCTCAGCCCAGCCCAGCCCAACACGACAAGGGAGAGCTCTTGTCTGTTTTGAACAACTCAGACAGCTTTTATAGCTTGATCATTTGAGTGAATTTCTAGATATAGAAAACAGGATCTTTTCTCCCTTCCTCCTTCATATTTTATCCTTTATTTTTGTCTGCCAAATGAAAGGCCTCTGCCCTGCACCTAGCCATGTCTAGACCTTTGAGGTCTTGGCCTGGTCTAGGGAAAAAAACACTATCAGGGCACCTGACCCTCTTTCTTAGCTTACTTTCCTTTTTTTTAAATTTTTTTTTTATTTTATTTTTTAGCTTATTGACTGACTCTCAGGCTACTCCATGGCTCCCATGACTGAGGGGGCAGTGGGTCTGGTTAGGAACTTCCTGTTGTTCAGGTAAAATGGTAATATCAACAAGGGCTAATATTTTTCCTCTTATATGTACCAATCTTTTCCTTTTTCATCTTTGATATTTCCCCAGGTATTTCTGTAGAACTAAAAGGTAACCATCAGCTCCTTTATGGTGAATAAAGTGAGGCCAGGACATAGTTGGAGGTAGTGGGCAAAACCCGAAGTTGAGCTGGGGGTCCTGAGTCCCAGCCCTCGATGTCACCTGAGTCTATGGAGAAGATAAAAATATATACAGGGTGGTCTCAGGTACTATCAGGTGAGAAACTGGGTTCTTGACACGAGACTGTTGAGGGCACCTTATGTCAGTTGGTGACAGTGGGGGGCTGGGGTCCCTCTGAGGTTTCTGCTAAACTCCCCCAATCCCCTGTACTTCCTCTTGCCTGCCAGTGAGAGAAGAAGATGAGCAGTGAAGTGAATATTTTCCTTGGGACCAACAGCAGAATTTCAATGAATTTTGGTCTCATTTGTTTTTGTGGCCTCAAGCAAATTACTTAATCTATCTAAAAGTTGGATTTCTTACCTGTAAAGGAAGAAAATTTCTGCCTAAAGGCTGTCTTGAGGATTAAATGAGGTGGGGAGTTTAGCCATGTGCTTGGCACATAGTAGATACGCAACTGAGAGTATTTATGACTACAAAGAATTTTTAAAATATTTTTTATTTATTCATTCATGACAGACACACACACACACAGAGGCAGAGACACAGGCAGAGGGAGAAGCAGGCTCCATACAGGGAGCCTGACGTGGGACTCAATCCCAGGTCTCCAGGATCACACCCTGGGTGGAAGGCGGTGCTAAACTGCTGGGCCACCGGGGCTGCCCTATAAAGATTTTTATTACACAGGCCTACTCTACTCCCTCTTACTTGTCCCTTGCCTGGCCCTCAGCTTTAGGGCTGGGCTGTCCTCTTGGCCATCCTAGGCCTCTCAAGGGAAGGGAAGGCTCTTCTGAGCCCAAATCCACAGATTTCTTCCTGTGTTTTCACTCTCAGCTCCTCTTTTATGTGTTCCCAGTTCCCACATGCAGGGAGATACCCCTCTAAAGAGGTTAGAAGGAGAAGGTCTCAGGGATGAAGAGGGGGGAGGACAGATGAATTCTGTGAACAATGGCAAGTGAGGGGCAAGGGCTGATCTAATCAAAAGGAAGGAGAAGCCCAGGATCCACCCTTTGGAAATTACTGTGTGTATGGGGTAGGGAGTGAGGGGAGCAGTAGTTAGGATGCTACATGGTATTTTCCAGTTAACTTGAATCCAGCAATTGCACTACTAGGTATTTAGTCAAAGAATACAAAAATACTAATTTGAAGGGATGCATGTACCTGATGTTTATAGCCTCATTATCAACATTAGCCAATTATGGAAATAGCCCAAGTGTCCATCAACCAGTGAATGGGTAAAGATGATGTGGTATATATTCAATGGAATATTACTCAGCCATCAAAAAGAATGAAATCTTGCCCTCTGCAGCAACTTGAATGGAACTAGAGAGTATAATGCTAAGTGAAACAAGTTAGTAAAAAGACCAATACCTATTATTTCACTCATGGTGGAATTTAATAAACAAACCAAATGAGTAAAGGGAGAAAAAAATAGAGAGAGGCAAACCAAGAAACAGATTCTTAACTATGGAGAATAAACTGATGGTTTCCAGAGGGGTGGTAGGTGGGGGGTGGGTGAAATGGGTGATGAAGATTAAGGAGGGCACTTACTGTGATGCACACCAGGTGATGTAAAAAAGTACTGAATCACTAAATTGTACACCTGAAGCTGATATTACGCTGTATCTTAACTATACTGGAATTTAAATAAAAACTTGGTCGTATCCTGTCTTTCTGCCCAGCATGAAGCATTGGGCCTGACATCAGAGCCTCTTCTCCCTATGTCACCCTAGCCCCAGCATGTGCCAATCAGTTCTGCTTCTCATGTCACGAATTCGCCTCACTTATGCCTTATTAGAAATCTACCTTACACTCTAATATTTTCAAGAGTACTTGCCCTGCCTAGTGTCTGGCTCGTTGTAGGATCTCAGGCACTGGCTCATTGTTGTTCTCTCACACTGGGGGCTTCAAGGTGGTAGTGGTTGCCCTCCCTTCATGCAATTTCCTGGGCAGGACTCCCAGATTTAGGACTCACTCCTTTGTCCCAATACCCCTCTTTGCTTTTATTCCTGGGGTGGTTGGAGCTGATCTTTGCTTCTGAGTAGGGCCGACTTTCGCCACTGTCTGGGAAGATTGGATATGTTTGCTTACAGACGTTTTCAGGCCATTTAATGAATGGGTCCATGTAAATATGGGTGGCAAATGGCTGGTGGGGAGGTGGGGAGGAGACAGAGGGCCATTTCCTCACCCTCACTGAAAGGCTTGGAGATTCCTGCAGACATGAATTCTCCTTTTTCTATTTTGGTCCTCAACTTCCTTTCTCACAGTCATTTCCTCTTTCCTCCTCTACTTCCTGCAATGACTGGGTGGCTCTCAAAATATCAATTGTCTTCAGGGATGTCTGCAGCTGGAGGATACTTGCTTCTTATGAGCTCTGGACCGTGCTCTTGCAGGTTACTACAGATGTAGTAACCAGGATACCCCTGATCTATTGTTTTGACCCAGGTGCCAGCCAGGGTCAGGGGAAATGGCAGGGTTGCCCCTTGAAGGGCTGGATGGAGCCACATATTTGCAAGCTGAAGGCTCATGTTTCAGGGAGCTGGTGCACTGGTCCTCTGGGAATGACTGAAGACAGAGGTGTCAGGTTTGGGGCTGTATTTATATTGGCAATGGATATGGTTGTGGTAAGTCACAGGCTGACCCATTACATGGCAGTGTCCACAGTCCCCCAATGTCATGCTGCTCAAGATACATTAACATCCTTTGTCTTTTTATAATGCTGCATATTTCACTGCAAGAGATATTCAGCAAGTGATGAGAACTCACCTGTCAGTCCATCCCACTCTAGAAAGATCCAAGTTATCAGTCTATTTCTAAATATATTGGACCCCTCTCTTCATCATGCCCTCAAAATTTGTATTAATCTAACTAGAGCCATGGCCCATAGGAAGCTTCCACTAAAATTTAATTTGAAATTCAACTAAAATCCATCCAGGATTAAAAATCTGAGTCTGTGAGCAAGACCCTGCAATGAACTTGCATCTTGTCTGGGCCCATGAAGGAAGGCAGATTACAATAGAGCAAAATAGTGGATCCCACTGGGCCCAGACACTCTTTGGTCTGGGATACTCTTAATAGTTCAGTCTTGGATAGACCCTGGGTTAGACCTATCCACCAGATAGGGCTGGTCTGAAGGAAAGAGTTGCTGTGACTAAGTACCTGAGTAGTAGGGAGTCATGGCCCAAGGGAGCAGTTAGCATGAGTAAGGGTATGGGACCAGGGAGGAGGCAGGTCTGATGAGGGGCATCCTGACAGGTGAGCTTAGCAGTCAGGCAAGGAATCCAGCTCATGTGATTCTTGGAGGTCAGATAAGCGTGCTGTTGTCATTAAGTACATTTTCTCCATACTGTTTTTTAATGGCATTTATTTATAATATTCTTATCTCAAAGTCGATCTCATATGGCTTTATTGTATGGATGCTACTAAAATAATTCTTGAGCTTTCAATCATTTATGTAAAATGAACAATATAAAGTAAGGCTGCAAAACTCCTGTAAATAGATACGCCGAACCAGAATTCTACGTTTCTGCAATCTTAATTTTGATACAATTTCACACTTACAGAAAAGTTGTTATCTTTTTGCCCCATTTGCTCTATTTTGCAATCAGGTACTTTTGAAAGCAGGAGGCAACACTGTAGCCATCCAGCGTGGGGAAGGGGTGCCAGTCTTAAGAGGACGTGCAACCACAGGTGTGGTGGCCCTGGAGAGATAGGGGACAGACCCAGTCAACAGAGCTCAGAAAATGTGCTCAAGTGGCCCCAGAGGCAATCTTCCAGAGGAACTGGGCTGCATAAAGCCCAGTTTGGCCACTTCTGTTGTGTCATTCTGGGTCAGCTGCTGAGCCTCTAGGAACCACCCTTCCCTCCTTGGCAAATGGGGAAATTCATGTCTACTTCAGATTTCCTGTGAGGATGGAATGAGCTTTTGTGTGGAAAGTATTTTACAGCGTTTGACATATAGTTAGTGCCCCATAAGTGGCAGTTTTTAGTAATCATGATGATGATGATGATGATTACAGTAAGAGGAATATCTCCTGAGGTTGAAGTTTGGAGTCAGAGGCCTAGTCCAGCTGGACTCCACGGGTGAGGCCGGCTGTGGGGCCTGCAGTGGCAGGGATGGAGTGCATGGACCTACATCCCAGGCAGGACTCATGCTTCCCTGGGCATCATCGGGGGACTGCTAGCCTGGAGAGGACCGAGTGAGGGATTCTTCTGCATAAGAAACTGAGTTCCTCTGGTAAAACTCCGGGGGTTGGGCATCTTAGGTAAGGAGAGATGAGAACTGACAGCAGAGGATGCCCCTCCCTTGGCCCGAGGAAGTATGAATGGAATCTTTGAGATGCCGGAAGCCCTCCTACATGGTAAGTTCAAAGAACAGAAAGTGTCTCACTTCTCTGAGGATTCCAAACAGACTTTGCAAAAATGTAATTAAGTTCCAAGTCCCTGGAAATCAATCATGCTCCCAGGAACTAATACCTTGGCTTGTTGATTAGAAGTGAGGGGAGCCAGGGGCAATTACTCTCTGATGAGGGAATTTCTTCACTCAGAAATCCAAGGGCTCAGAAAGCCAAGGCCAGGGAGCTGGGGGCTTGGGAGGGGTAGAAGTGACAGGCAGCTACTGGGTTACACATGACCTGTTTCTTTGGGCTGAAGTTCTCCATTGGCTGTAAAGTCCACCTCCTGATCTGCACTTGAGTCTCAGGAGCTTCTCTTCATACTGGGGGAAGCTGAGCAGAAAACATGACTGGGTCCCAGGGCTCAAGGAGGCCATCAGTCACGGCTTAGGCCATTTTCCTACTGCCAGGCAGAGTGAGGTCAAGTGGGAAGATGGAGCACCTGCTGGTTAGCCACCCTTGCACGGAGGTTCCAAGATTCTCAGCTGTGCTCTGGGCACTGGGCCTGGTGCTTTCTCCCAAGTGTTGATGAGCTTCCTCCTGGAAGGAAGTAACACTGACCAGGATGTCAGGAACCCTGGGGCCCGGCTAGAGTTATACCTCTCACCAGCTCCGTGACTGGAGCAGCAAGCCCTCTGGCCTGAGTTCAGCCCCTGTGGAATCAGACCATGCAATCTATAAGGTCTCCCCAGCTTACACCCCCATCTCCCAGACTCCCTGTTGCAAGAGAGGCAATGAAGTGCAGCCTGGTGGGTGAGAGGCAGGGTGGATACAGGGAGGAAAGGAGGAGAGGGAGCATAGGGAGGTAGTTTAGACACAGAAGGGATGATGGATGGCAGGTGGAGGATGGTGCACAGCTTTGTCTGCTGACAAAGCAACACTGGCTCTGCTCCTGAGAAGTGTGGAGGGCTTCGAGGACCGTGGTGGGGGGCCTGATTCAGCCCAGCTGGGTTTCTCCCAAACTAGATAACCAGGCCCAGTTGGTAGTCCAGTCTCAGTTCTCCAATACCCTGGCCAGCTTAGCGCATGGTCCTGGGCACACATAGGGGCTGAGGATGGAGGAGGCTGGGGGCAGCCAGAAAGTCTTTCAGAAGTACCCGTCTCAGTGTCTTTCCCTCCATGTGTGCTCCAGACTCACAGACTCCCAGCCCAGTGAGTGACAGCAGCCAGGCAGCCCAAGGCAGGGAGGGGCTGAGGGTCGGAGGCGACGCCGGACCCCGGTGTCATTGAAGCCTCTGCCTATGAGCCGAAGGCCTGCTCTCTCTGCCCGGGACCTGGAAGGGAGGGCATGGCCCTGAGCTCCTGTGAGAAAGCAAGACACTTTTGAGTCCTTGTTATAAAAATGTAGAAAGAAAAATAATTCCTTCTACCTTGATGGCTGTCATTTCCAGCTTGGCCTTCATTAGGCAGGATGCAGAGACAGCAGCCCCCATGTCTGATAGTTCTCTTTCAGGGGCTTCCCACAAAGCCATTGGCTAGAAATTCCTCCCCTCACAGGCCAAGTAGCTGGATGTGTCCTGCTGGAATGGCTGGCCCAGAGGAGCAACTTTGGAATAATATGGACTTGGGTGCAAATTCCAGATCATCTCCTTATTAGCAGAGTGACTTAAAGCTGGAGACTCATTTTCTTCCTCTATTAAATGGGGGCCAAAAGAAATCTTCCTCATAAAGCCCGTGAGGATTAAAGGGATCATCCACAGAAGGAGCTTTGCACAGCACCTAGTTCATGCTGCTGTTACTACTACTACTACTACATTGTTATGGTTATTAAAGTTCCTGTCAGAGCCAGGCCTAAAATCCAGTTCACCTTTACTGTAGGACAGGTGTCATCCGGAAACTTCATCTTGACCTGATTGAGTTGCTCCAGATTTCCTGGCCTGGTTGGGGTCCTCCAGAGGCAGGGCATTGGCTAACATGAATGTTG
Organism: Vulpes vulpes; assembly: GCF_048418805.1. Taxonomy (NCBI): domain Eukaryota; kingdom Metazoa; phylum Chordata; class Mammalia; order Carnivora; family Canidae; genus Vulpes; species Vulpes vulpes. The sequence goes on along the minus strand of NC_132787.1, from coordinate 48,570,006 downwards.
CAGTTTCAAGCTCCGGAACAGCTCTGCTGGTGTCTGTCCTCACACCATCTACCAGTAGATGGTAGACAGTGTCTGCCCCCGCTGCTTCCATTTCCCTTCTTCTCAGACCCTTACCTAAGAGGCCTAAAGGTCTTCTGACCGCCTTTGCCTCAAAGGGCAGCTCCAGGAATGGAGTCCCTGGGCCTTGAGCTTCCCTCTCCACACCCAGGGCTTCTCTCCTGCCCTGGTGTTTGGACTGCACCATCAGAGGCTGTTTGCTTTCCCAAACCCAGCTGCTAATGGCTAATTTTCCATGAATCATAATCGCTTTACCCCATTAGGCAGGATAATTAAGATTGGATGGGGGCCTGTTTGCTCAGCATACACAGAGGTGCTGGTGGCTGTCCCGGGCTCTCCCCCAGTGCCACCCACAGCTTCAGCTGCCTCCTTCCCTGACACCTGGGTCATCCAGACTCTGGGATGGGCTGCAACGTCCACAGCCCCTGGGCGGGGCCTTCAGGTAATTCCGCTGGATGTCACGGAGCCCTGGTTGCAGGAGACCAGCTGCCTGTGCACCAGGGTCTGCGCTACACACATGACATTTAGTCCTCCCAACAGCCTGACAGTGTCACTGCTCTTATGAATCCCAATTTGCAGATGAGAAAGCCAAGGCCGTAGGAGGTTAATAGAGCGCTCAAAGTCACACTGAGGAGGAACCAGAGCCAGGATTTGGATTCTGGCAGCCTGCCTCCAGAGCCTAGGTTCTTCCCTGCCTCTCCCTGGTCCGTGTGTGGAAAGGACACACGGTTTTCCTTCTTTCCCACTTTCTTCTCCATTCTCCCGCATTGTATTTTTATTTAGAAAGACCCAGGCAGGGGCAGCCCGGGTGGCTCAGCAGTTTAGCGCCGCCTTGAGCCCAGGGCATGATCCTGGAGACCTGGGATTGAGTCCCATGTCGGGCTCCCTGCATGGAGCCTGCTTCTCCCTCTGCCTGTGTCTCTGCCTCGCTCTCTCTGTATCTCATGAATAAATAAATAAAATCTTAAAAATAAAAAAGAAAGAAACACCCAGGCAGCTCCCGCATTGCAGGCCATGGTGCTGGAATCTTGGTTGGCAATGAGCAGAAGGTTACAGATCCCCTGGCTTTCTGGCTACAGATCCCCTGAAGACAATTAAGTGCAGAGAACTCAAAATGTGGAAGGAAAAAGAATCCTGCATCATGAGACCAAATAGAAATCATTCAAGGTGTCTGTTGTTTTTGGATTATCCAGGAGTGTGGATAATCAAGAGTTGGTTGTATTTTTATGCACAATTTAATCTGCAGCTTCCAAACAACTACTGCAGTACAATTTTGGACAACAAATTAGTTTCAGATGAAGGACTCTTGCTCCTGCTTGAAAAAATTCTTCGTTTCAAATTATTCTAGCTGCCAGCCATGGGGGCTGACAAGAAAGTAGAGAATTAAGCTGTTGATCCAAATCTGGGCTCTCCATTGTCAGTCATTTGCTCATCACAGATCTTCCCCTTCAGAGGACGTCCTGAAGGAGGGGGCGCGGAGAGGAGCTGGCCCAGCATTATGGCGGGCTTCAAAGCTCTGTGAGAGCCTTCCTTGCACCCTGCTGGAGGTCTTTTGCTTCTTTGACAAGCCCTCAGCCAATCCTAGGAATGGGGCCAGCTCCAAGGGGCCTGTGAGCAGCTGGGATGGAGCCATAGCTTGTCCTCAGGGCCAAGCTCCCTGGCAGGAGACCACACTGGGAGGGCACGGCTGCCTGCTGCAGTCTCCTCATCCCCCTTGCAGCCGGCCGCAACCAGTGGAAGGTGTGCAGCTACACTTGTGAACACAGCCTAACATACAGAGATGATTCACTATGCTGCACACCTGGAGATCACGTAACAGTGTTTATCAACCACAATAATAAAAAAGTTAAAACCATGAAACAATTGAAAAAAAGAAAGCGGGAGGTACAGTGGCATACCCTGCAAGGCAGGCTGGGTGCCAGTGTTCTGTGGACCTGGTCTGATTTAAGTATCTCTGTTACATTACCAGAAGACGGTACACCTGTCTTACAGGTGGGGAGACTGAGGTGTGCAGAGGTTGCCACTTTTCTGGGGCCGCATGACTCACAAGTGATCTTCTAGGGATTGGAACTCTGACCCTGTGCCAGAATCTGTGTTCTTTTACTTATTCTGGGCTACCACTTGCTATTTAGACCTGCCATTTGGTCTCCATTTGGAAGGGAAGGGCTTCCTTTAGATCTAGCTCCAGGCAAAATTGGAATTCTTCCTTTCCTGAATTGGACTTCCACATGAAGTCCCACATCACAGGTGCCCCTTAGCTTCCTAGAAGGGAAGGAAATCACATCAGAAATGTTACAGAACCATCTTCAAAAGAAGATGAAATCGGCCATGTGACTTTGAAGTGTGGAGTTATGGTTCTATTGTTTTGCGATAGTACAAAAAAAAAAAATCTCAAAACTTCCATCAAATTAGAAAATCCAAAGAAGAAAGAGTGTTTTGGTGTTAGTTGGCAGATTACCTTCAATACTAGCACATCTACCCAGTTGGCACTCTGCCCTTCTGCCCATGGGGACTTATTCTTTCACAATAGCAAACATCATAAGAGCAAACACATGTAGCACTCACAGTGTGTCAGGAACTCTTCTAGGCGCCTTTGCTTCAGAGCTTACTTGGCCTCTACAAGAAGCATATGAGGTAAGCATATCATCCCCACTTTATAGATGAGGAACGTCAAACACAGAGTGGCCAGGTAGCTTGTTCAAGGACATGCAGGAAGTAAGAAGCAAAAGTGGGATTTGAACTTGGGAGGGCTGGTTCCAGAAATTGCTCTTAATCATGCCCATATAGACTCTTCCACAGTTTTGCATCGCTCAGTGCACACATTCCTTACTCTTCCTTTGGCAGTGTGCTCTGCTGCATGCGATACTTCTGCTGTGATCTCTTGCTTGGTTCTCTGGGCCTCTAGGAGTCATGTGAGGTCTGCCCTCAGTGTCTCTCCCCGGAGACAGCTCATGCATTGATGGAGCTCCATAGCACTGGAGGCCTTGGTTTTTCCTTCTCGCTGCATGGGGCCCAGTGCTGCATTTTGCAAGAATCTTGCATATTTGCTTCTCCACTCAGGAGGAACATTTGCTTATTTGATAAATGCATATTGGCTGTACACTCTGTGCTGGCACCAGCCTAAGTGCTGAGAAGTGTGGGAGCAACAGAAAGCCCACTGGGGAACCCTCCCTCTGTTCCACCCTCCACCCAACTCCATCCTTACCCACGAGGCAAGGACAACTGAAGATTCCAAGAAGCCTTGGATGGAAAAGCCATCACACCAGGGCTGCCAAGAAGGGGTGTGGGAAGGGGAGAGCAGTGGGACAGTCCAGATAATGACCCTCAGGCCTTTTGCTGAAAACAGCCCCAGCTCTGGTCAGATACTGTGCTCCTAGAGGGTGGGCTCCAAATCGAAATCATTTCTGGCTCCCCCCCTTGTGTCTGACACAAAGTAGATCTTGAGGAAATGCATTTTGGTGGTGGTTGTTTTTAGCTTTATTTGGAGTACAATCGACATATAATATTTCATTAGTTTCAGTGCACAACATGGTGATTTGACAATTCTATACGTTATGAAATGCTCGCCCAGATGTGGTTGGCATCTGTCGCCGGGCAGAGTAGTAATTCCAGTTTGGATGGGCAAAGCCGCACCATGGCCATTGTTTGGTGCTGGTTACAGGGAGGGGTCCAGGATTTCTCAGTGAGGCTGGGGCTTGTGTCAGTGAGAGTCCCCAAGAGAAAACAAATTTATTCCAGGTGGCTCTAAAGGGGACATTTTACAGAGGTGTGGGCAGGGCGAAGGGAAGAAACAGAATGGTGCGGCCGCCTAAGGCTGGAGAGACCAGGTGGACGGAGCCGTGCCCCCTGGGAAACTGTGTGAAGGGGACCACCCTGGTGGAGCCACAGTCAGGCCAGGGGTTGGAGCTAGACCCTCGGCCCTCAGGCCAGCAGGGAGCCGGGAGGACACGCCTCCCACATCTCTCAGCTCTCAGTTCCCTCTTTCCTTCCAAAGTCCGCCAGCACCTCCCATGGGCACACCTGCTGGGAGCAGAGAGGGAGCTTGGGCGATGCAGTCCCGGGGCCAGCCTTCTGGGGCCCAGAAGAGCAGAAAACCATGTGGAGCAGAGCATGGTCCTTCCTGTCCCTGCCCACTAGCTTCTTTCTCCCTTGCAGGAGCCAGATGCTTGTGCGGGAGGAACAGCCAAGCACCTGATGAGGCGCAACTGTGCTCTGGCTCCCGCTCGCTCCCCCTCCTTTCCTCCACCTCTCCTATCTCACTCCTTTTCTCTCTTTCTCCATGTAGAGGCCCCACTTGTCCTTGGCTGCTTTTAGGCATCCGGACTGCTTGCCTTCTCCTCCCCGCCCTCCACTCCATCCTTCCTCCCGCTGGAAGAACCTTAGCAGCTGGGTAGCCCCGCCCAGAGCCAGTGGCTGCCCCTGAGCCCAGGTGGGAGGCCGCTGCAGGGAGGCAGTGTAACTGCACGCTCAGGCCCTGCGGCTTCGCTTCCCATTCCCTCATAGCAAGTCCCCAGACCTTCTCTGGGAAGCAGGCAGCCAGCAGTGCAGCCCTGCCCCCTGGATCCTGGCCCTGCCTGTCCCCTGCGAGAAGCAGGGAAACTGACAGTCCTGTGTGTCTACACTTTGCTCCGAGATTTTTTTAAGGATGGAGTCAGGGTAAGGACTGTGGCCCTGAGGCTGGTGTGGCTGGTCCCGGCCCTAACAGCAGACTGGGAGCAGAAGACCCCTGCGCTCCTGCGGCCAGCTCAGCGGGCTCACAAATGCCTTGCTTCTGGCTCATTCAGTGAATGCTCTTCGGGGGCCCTGCTACATGCCTGGCACTGGGCTAGGAGTCAGAGATGGCTAGTGCTCGTGACCATCAGGGTCGCTGGCTGGCACCTATGGTGCAGTCTGCCCACCTGGTTCCAGTCCTGTGCGTTCCAGGCAAGCTCTTCCATTGTCAGGTGAGGGCCGCGTTGGCCACCTGCCACATTTTGTGATGTGGACAAATAGGGGGAGGGGCGTATTTCCTGGAACTCTTGTTACTGTGGACGAGCCACCTCGTGTCTCCCTCAAATTTCTCTATCTGGGTGGAAGGCACACCCAGCAACCTTTCCTCTGAGGGGTCACGGCTTTCACAGCCCACGGGCTCCTAATGCAGCTGGCAGGGGTGATGCCCCGCCTCCCTGCAGGCACGTGACCTTGGTTGACCAATCGGGGCGCCCCATCCGTCCCGCACCGCGATTCGTCTACAGGTGGGCCGGGAACCCCACGATGATCAGTGGGTCCCCCCCAACCTGCCCTCCTTAGTTTTCTCCATTTCAGTGACAATTCCATCCTTCCGGCTGCTCGGAGAAGGGATTTTGGAGTCCTTTTTGACACTCTGTCAGTCCACATACACCAAGGCATTTCCACACACGTCCCACGTCCTACCGGCGCCTCCAGTCTAGCCCAAGCCCCTGTGGTCTTGCCCGGTGTTAACCGCAGTTTCCTCATTGGTAGCTTGTTGCAGCTCTCGCCTCCTGCAGCCAGTCCTCAGCACAGCAGCCAGAATTAGGCTTTTAAGGTGTAAGTCAGAGACTGTCATTTCTCTGTCCCAAGCCTTTCGGTGACAGCCTATTTCTCTCTATAAAGCCATACATTAAGTGTCCCTCCAACCCTTCAGTGACAACTGATTTCTCTCTCTCCGAGGCCATCCATGAAATGTCCCTTCCTCTTGTTATTTATTGGACCCAGGCCTCACTACTGTCCCCTTTGTCACTCTGCCCTAGTGATTCTGGCCCCTTTCCTGTTTCTCCACTGTGCCATGCACCCCTCTTCTCTGGACCTCAGCTGACATGCTCTCCCTTCAGGCACTTGCCTTGCTCACTGTCCTGCCTCCTTCAGATCAAGGGCCACATTCTCAGTGAGGCCATCTCTGGCCCTCCTCCCAGCTTGATGACATACCACCCGGTGCTCCTAGTGTCCTCCCATTTCCTCTGCAATTATCACCCTATAACAACGATATACTTCACCTACTTATCTTGTCATTTTTTTTTCTCCCCACCCTCCTTCCAAAAGAGTATCTATTCCAAAGGGCATGAGATTTACATTTGTTTTGTTTGTGGCCATGCCCCTGAGCCTGATGGTAATAGGCATTGACAAAATCCCTGTTAAATGAGTACATAGACTTGATATATTTGTCCTGGGAGGAGGGTGTCTCCCCCTCTGCATGGTTGGCCCTTAGAATGCAGGCTTGGTGCTGTTCCCTCTCCCACCACGTGGAGAGAACCTCCCTGGGAGTGTGGCCCACATGCACAAAGGGCAGAGGTGAAGACACCAAGTCCTGAAGACACTATTTGAGTCCTTGGATGCAGCCATGTCTCCACCAGATGCAGCCCACTCCTGCCTGGGCTTCCCAGTTCCCTGGAACCTCCTCTTTGGCTTGGCTAGTTTGAGAGAGGGTTGATCATTTGCAACAGAACAAACCCTGAACAAGAAAGTCTGGCTCCTGGGGACTGTGCTGACTTGGCCAAGTGGAATAGCGAGCTGGTCATAGAGGTGAATACTGGTGTTTGTTCTACTGAGTTCCCTCCGCCAGATAGGCAAGGCACAGTATTCCAACTAGGAGAGAAATCTGAGCATAGGAGTTGTGTTTCCCCTGCTCTGCCCCTTGCAGACCTACTGAAGCAGACCTTGTCTTCCTGGGACTCAGGGCCATATGGGAAAGATGATTCAGACTGGTAGTCCCCACCTGATTCCAGACCTCCTCAGATCACTGTAAGTGGCATCAGGAAAGGGGTGACTTAGGCACTTGAAATGGCTTTGACCATGGTATCTGAAACCCTAGGCCAGAATCTTGGCTCTGCCATTTACCTTGGGCAAGTCTCCATGTCCCTGTGGCCTCCATTTCCATCTGTAAAGTGAGAAGGTTGAAATAAATTCCTCTTAAATTTCTTTTCAGCATGACCCTCAGTGGGAGCAGTAGAACATTATGGTTAAGTATGCAGATTCTGGGGTCAGACTGCCTGAGGTCAGTAGAGCTGAGTTCTACTTATTAGTTCTATTTACTAGTAGAACTCAGTTCTACTTACTGTAATGCCTCACCTCTGAGCCTCACATTAAAATGGGAATAGGGATACCTGGGTGGACTCTTGATTTTGGCTTAAGTCATGGTGTCAAGGGCATGGGATCAAGCCCTGTGTCAGGTTCCATACTCAGCTTGGAGTCTGCTTGAGATTCTCTTTCCTTCTATCTCTACCACGCCCCCCCTCCCCGCCCTGCTTGTATGTGCAGGTGTGCACTCTCTCTCTCTCCCTCTCTCTCTAAATAAATAAATAAAATCTTAATAAAAATAAAAACAAAAATGGGAATCATCATAGTACCTACCTCATGGGGTGAAGAACTAAATGAGTAGAACATATAGTTCTAGGTACATACTAAGTCTTCAGAAATATTAGCTGCTATATTATTATTATTTAGCATTTTGCTATTCTTGGAAAGATTTTGCCTGAATCCTGGAGTGATTTCTCCTCTCATCTTTAAGGTTGACCCCCTCCAAAGGCAGGGCCCTCCCCCCAGGCTTGTAGCTGCCATGCTTGTACGTGAGCAAGGACCATTCTCTCTCTTCTTCTGCAGAGACCAGAGGCAGCAAAAGTGCCTCAAGGGCCAGGAGTCAGCTTCCCCTTCTAACTAGAGGGTGGGGCTGACATCACTCACTTAATTTGGAGAATTTCCACAGCACTTTTAGCATATTTTGCTTGGGCTAGCTTATTTACGCCAACCGTATATCTTATCATTGTCATAAATTTTTATTCCTATGGACGTGTCTAAACTTATGGGCTGAAATAACATAATTTACATGCTGCTTAGTATGCAGATTAGGTTAATATGTTTCTGTAAATTCACCACCAGGCCTGTGCCTCACCCTCTCCCTCCAGGACTTCAACCTGATTTGAATATTGCACTTGATTGTGAGGGGGGTAGTGGGGTGACACACCTGGGTCACAAGCCACCCCTAGACAGCTTAGCACCTCACTGCCTGTGCCCACAGCTCGCATGGCATATAGCTTCTCCCAGCAGAGGCCTCCCTCCTTGTGTATTGCTCCTGCAGACCCTCCATGTGAAAGTTTAGGAGCCACCAGGAACCAGGTGCACTCTTTTCTAACTTAGGCTGCATCCTGAGACAAGAATGTCAGTGCCAGTGAGACTAAGGGGTGCTGAGCCTGGGAAGCACAGGCAGGTACAGAGGAAAGAAACTGATGCCAGGTGTTATTGGGCAGGTTACCACTGTAGGCAAGCAGGCTCAGTCCGCTGAGACTGTTGGAGATGGTTTTGAACATGTCTCAGACTTGTCCCACCAAAGGGAGAGGGAGCAGCGGTACTGGCCTTGGCTGACAGCTGTTCCCAGAGGCAATGATTCCAGTGCAGCTGGCCTGCTCTATGTGCAGGTTAAGAGAAGCTTTCAGGGAGAGTGGTAGGTACCCACCGAAGAACACTATTGGCTTTTACCTGAATAATGAGGGTCAGTGAGGGGTACAGTTTTGTTCAGTTTTGTGCTCAATAAGTGCCTGTTGAGTGGATGACTGCAAGACTGATCAAGTTTCTCCCATGAGCCTCTAATAGCCTTCTGGATCTCACTACTTTCCATGGTCTAGAGAGACCATCCCCAGCAGGTGACATCAGAGTCTCTGCTTTAGAACAAGGACCCATCAAGCTGTTTGCCGTGATGCTTTGGCTACTTCTCTGACTTAGTAGAATCTGTGATTCTCTCTGGCTTTGCTATTGTCTGGAGACCTTTTAAGACATTCTGTTACTCTACTCCCAGATTCTGATTCAATTGGTGTAGGGTGTGCCTATGACATGGGTAGTTTTGAAAGATCATTGGAGGATTCTAAAGCATACCTGGAGGTTAAGAACTATAATTCTATGCTCCTACTTTAACTAACTCTTGTTTACTGGGACTTAAAGTCAGCTCTTTTGTCAAACCCCAAAGAAAATTCTTTTTTTTTTTCCAAAGAAAATTCTTAAGTCATATGCAGATGTTTGAAAAATACCACCAATTAGAAGAGAATATTTGGCATAGTATTATATTTAATAGAAGCAACCAAATGGAATATCATGCAGCCAGAATAAATGATTTTGTAGCTAGTATAGTAACCCAGAAAAAGGCCTCTGAGAGACAATTCGGTTAAAAAAAGCAGAATGCCAACTTGTGTCTACATTATAAGTGGAACTATGTAGAATTATGCATGCATATAAATAAAGCACCATAGGGCACCAAAGAAAAATGAGAGCACTTGCTGTATTAGTTTAATAGGATAGTAGATGATGCTTCTTTTTGAATCTTTTCTTGTAGTAAGCGACAGAAACAAAAAAAATTGGCAATGTTGCTCCAAGCACACAGCCAGATGCCCTGACTCTCTGGGAGGGTTCCTTAGGCTTTTTTTTTTTTTTTTTTTTTTACCATCTCTGTGATGCTGGAATCAACCTCTGGACTCGTTGGAGAACCTCTTCTTTGCCTATTAAGTGCTTACCATATGCCTGAACGATGCTACTGCAGGCTGGGGGATATATAAATCAGCCATTGCTCTGCAGGCACTCACTGTAAAGAGGGAGAAACTGACATAAGAACAAACATTCCAACAATTGTAAGACAATGTCAAGAGTATGATAATAGCGGTATGAACAAAGTTCTGCATAAGCTCAGATAAATTTTCTTCAAAGCAACCTAGGAAGGTAGAAAAGAGGGAATGACATTTGATCTTGGTCTTGAAGTATAATTAGGAGTTTGCCAGGTAGACAATAGATGGGTGTAGGGTGGGGTGGGGAGGAACAGGAATTCCAAACAATGTATAGGGAGGGGCAAAGACTTACAAAAGCATGGAATGTTTAGCAAATGCAAATAGCTAGGTTTAAGGTGGAACCTATTCATTTATCAATTTATTCAACAAGTAATAATTGAATATTTTTTGTTTCAAACACTGGGCCAGGTAGACATTGGGGGCACCAAGATTATCAGTGTTAGCTTTGCCTCAAATACTGATCATAATAACAGCAGATATTTTTTGAATGCTTATTATGCATTAACTTACATATTCCTCCTAACAGTTGTGTGAGTGGGCACCACTCTTATTTCCTTTACAAATGATGAAATTGAAACTGAGAGAGTTTCAAGGACTTGTCCATGGCCACACATTTATCACACAGTGGAGCTCCTGGCACTTACAGTCCAGCAGAAGAAACAAAGAGGCATGATTACAAAGCAGGATGAGTCTAGGATGGAAACAGAGGGGGGCCTGGAAGAGGTCAAGGAAGACTTTTCAGAGAAGGGAACTGCTGAGCCCTGGAGGATGTGGCAGACGTGGAATGTGGAGGTGTGGGGAAGAAAGAAATGGGCTTTATGACAACAGATGTTAGAGCTTGTAAGGTTGGTTGGGGTCACTTTATGAAAAGTGCATGAACACCCTGCTAGGGAGCTGAGACTTCATTCTATAAGCAAGGGCGACCTAACAAGCTTCTTTGTTCTCTTGTTAATCAGGAGGCTGAGTCACTTCGGGAATGATTCAGCCACACCAACCATGAACTCTCAATGACTTGGGCTAATGAGGAGAAAAATGGCATGGATGATCTAAAAATAATGGACAACAGCATGAACCTCAGCCTGCTATGGAGGGCGCCAGGTCACGATTTGCTGCCCTGGGGGAAGCAGCTGATTTGCTTCATTCCTTAAAGCCCTTATGATGGCTTATGTTAAATCTGCTCATTCTGGAGAGCACCTGTGGCCATTATGCCAGTCTCAGTATCACAGGGGGCTGAGAGAAGAAACTCCCTCTAGCTAACAGTAGATAGAGCCCTGCGTATGCTGGTGTTCACCACTACCTCATTGCTAGGACCTCCATGGGGATCTGGAAGGGTGGAAGTGAGTTCACTGTCCCTCCAGGGGTTGAGATTGCTGGGATGGCTGGATCAGAGAGAAGCTTAGAAAAGCTCTGGCTTTGGAAGGGACGGTGCTAAGTGATTAATGCTGCAAGCTGCCTGGAACAGCCAATTGAAAAAGCTATAAAAGTCAGAGCAGCACAGGAAGCATTGACCTTGAGACCACATACCTGGAGGGGAGATTTTTTCCACACTTTGTATTGTGATAATGCAGAGGTATTCTGTGAGTAGAATTCAGGGGGCCATCAAGTCTATGTTCAGGTGGCTGTAAAGGAAGGGGTTTTGATCCTGCCCTGAGAAAGCTGCCTTGGGGCCCAGGCAGAGAGCACATTACTGCATTAGAACCTTCAGTAGTTAAGAGAAAGTTCTTGGTTGAATTGAGAAAGGGACCTATAAATAATTGTAACATCCTGACTAGCTGTGCTTCCTTTTGTGCTAGATACAAGCCTGGAGGCATAGGCCCAGACCACGTGAGGTGGAGACCTAGCTCTGCTGCTAACTTAGGGAGTCACATCATCTCTGCACCGTTTCCTTCACTGTGAAGTGAGAGGGTCACGTTGAATGACATCTCAGCCTCCCCCACTCTCAATGGTCTCTCCCTTGAGGATGCCATTTTATGGATAGAGAAATGAGAGACTATTAATATAGGCCACAAAAGTGCAAATTTGCTCACAACAGAGAGTTTCAGAGAGCTGGGGTGCCCAGGAAGGTTGGAATGGTCTTCCCTGGGTGGGAGGAATAAGGAGCTACATTGTCTACAGAGGATTTTAAGGCAATTAACGAGACCAAGGAGAAGTTAATCTGAGTTTTGTGGTTGCCATGCACTGACAATTCCAAGTAATGTCAGTGATAAAGTACTCCTCCTCACTGGGGTGGACCAGTCCCACCACATACCCCTCTTTGGTATGCCACTGGTTAGCTGTAGAGTTCTCTGTGTTCTTTCAATTTCTCTGACCGCAGAGGGAGAGAATCTTGCCAAGGTGTTAACTCTTCTGTTCCTACCTAGTAGCACTGATCTGTGTCTGGTAAAGAAAAGTGATGAGTTACTCTGGCTCACCCTTTTAGCAAGGCGGGTGTGCTCCATACAGCAGTGGCATTTGTCTACAGGGCTGGCATGGTACCAAGGAAGCAGGGACAATGAAAATGGAGAGACCGGAACACGGAGTGAGGTGTGGAATGGGCTGGGTGCATGGCTTAGGAAGACAAGTCCTGAATATGTGGGCTGTGGACAGTGTGGGGACAGCTCCTTGAAGGACAGGTCAGGCTGGACTTGTGGTGCCTGAGAACAGAGCCCAGGTGCATCTCCATTTTGGTCTCTTAGATCCTTGGCACTTAGGCCCTTTCCTGGAGATTTTTCTTTGGTACGTTTCAGATGGATTTCCTAGAAATGACCTGTTCTGCATTCCGCAGGTCACACCACCCACCATCTTTCTTTGGATTGGATTTCCTCCCCACCCCATCCTGATGTCTGGAACATGAAAGGACTCTGCCCAAGGTGGGGACTTGCATGTCGTGCATGATGCCCACCCTTCTGCAGGTGTGTTCCTCATGGTGCTCGACCTTTTGCATGATGGCCTTGCTTCGGGATGTGTCCACACTTTACAAGGAGACCTTCTTGAGAGCAGTAGAATGATCTGTGTATATTCTCTGGGAGCTGAATGGTCTTCTCTGGAGAGGACCAGAGGGGTCCCCAGAAAACTCTCAGTGTGGTAGGGAGTGGAGGCTGGAGAAGGGATGTGGAACCTAAAGGGAGAGATCTTTGCCACATGAAATAAGAAGTTGTTGCTTTGTTTTTGTTTTGTTTGTTTGCAAAGGGAGAGCCCAGTTAGAAGCAACTACATTTACAACCAACCCAAACCAATCCAAACCAATCCATGAGCATCAAGTTCTGGTTTCTCACAGATTTGCAATTTTCTAAATTTTGTCTTTTACCTACCTACTGGACATGTGTTCCCACTTGCTAATTGTTATCCCAAGATGGTTCCTTTATTCTGGCAGGAACAGAAAAAGGAAGGGACAGCTTCCACTGTCCCTTTGTTTTATTTCTTTGGCCCTTTCTTTCCTGGTGATGAAAGCCACATGTGCTTACTATAGACAGTTTAGGAAATGAATATTCCAGATAGAAATAACTGCTTCCGAGGTGGGACAAGATGGCGGAAGAGTAGGGTCCCCAAGTCACCTGTCCCCACCAACTTACCTAGATAACTTTCAAATCATCCTGAAAACCTACGAATTCGGCCTGAGATTTAAAGAGAGAACAGCTGGAATGCTACGGTGAGAAGAGTTCGCGCTTCTATCAAGGTAGGAAGACAGAAAAAAATAAAGAAATAAAAAAGCATCCAGTGGGGAGGGGCCCCCGCGAGGAGCTGGGCTAAGGGGAGGGGGGCGGCGAGAGCCCCCAGGACAGGAAAGCCCAGGCCCGGAGAAGCAGGAGCTTCACCAACCTTCCCGGAGGCGCTCGCAGGGAGCTCGGGCAGGATCCCAGGAGGGGCGGGGATGCCCTCAGGCTCTCAGGGGCACTAACAGAGGGAGGTGCGCCCCGGGGGAGAGCGCTCCACACCCCGCAGCCCAGCTCCCTAAAGGGCTTCAGCGGATGGCCTGCAGGGCCTGGGAGCAGCTCCGCGGCAGCTCCGCGCGGAGGGGGCTGCGCGGCCCGAGAGTGGGATTCCAGAGGCGCATGCCCCGGAGCCCAGGGCGCTGGGGGACACAGCCAAGGATTCGGCGCTCCCCCCGGGACAGGCGGAGGCCGGGAGGACAAAGGGCAGCGAGGACGCTCCTGCCTCCGGGCAGCCCCAAGCTGTGCAGATCTGCACCTCCCTCCCCGGAGGGAGGCCCCTGCAGACTGGGAGCTGCGGTAGTTACTGCGGGAGCTGACTCCAGGGCTGGAGAGCTGGCTGCCGCCACTGTTGTTCCTCCTTGTGTCACCATGTACCTGGGAATGAACAGGGGCCTCACAGGATAAACAACTCCCACTGAGCCCTGCACCTGGCAGGGGGTTGGGCAGCTCCACCAGGTGCACACACCTGAGAATCAGCACAGTAAGTCCCTACCCCAGAAGACCAGCTAGAAGGACAGGGGAAAAGGAAGTTATTGACCAAGCAGCACTGGAAAGTTCCAGGGGAAGTCGAGGGATTTACAGTATATAGATTCAGAGGATGCTCCCCCTTGTTTTTTGTTTTCTGTTTGTTCCCCGACCTCTTCCCCCCCCCCCCTTTTTTTCTCTCTTTTATTCCTTTTTGCAGTACAACTTGTTTTTGGCCACTCTGCGCTGAGCAAAATGACTAGAAGGAAAACTCACCACAAAAGAAAGAATCAGAAACAGTCCTCTCTCCCACAGAGTTACAAAAGTTTGATTACAATTCAATGTCAGAAAGCCAATTCAGAAGAACAATTATAAAGCTACTGGTGGCTCTAGAAAAAAGCATAAAGGATTCAAGAGACTTCATGACTGCAGAATTTAGATCTAATCAGGCTGAAATTAAAAATCAATTAAATGAGATGCAATCCAAACTGGATGTCCTAATGACAGGGGTTAACGAGGTGGAAGAATGAGTGAGTGACATGGAAGACAAGTTGATGGCAAGGAAGGAAACTGAGAAAAAAGAGAAAAACAATGAAAAGATCATGAGGATAGGTTAAGGTAAATAAATGACAGCCTCAGAAGGAAAAATCTACGTTTAATTGGGGTTCCCGAGGGCGTCGAAAGGGACAGAGGTCCAGAAAGTGTATTTAAACAAATCATAGCTGAGAACTTCCCTAACTTGGGGAGGGAAACAGACATTCAGATCCAGGATATAGAGAGATCTCCCCCTAAAATCAATAAAAACCACTAAACACCTCGACATTTAATAGTGAAACTTGCAAATTCCAAAGATAAAGAGAAGATCCTTAAAGCAGCATGAGACAAGAAATCCATAACCTTTATGGGAAGAAGGATAACAGCAGACCTCTCCACAGAGACCTGGCAGGCCAGAAAGGGCTGGAAAGATATATTCAGGGTCCTAAATGAGAAGAGCTTGCAGCCAAGAATACTTTATCCAGCAAGGCTCTCATTCAAAATAGAAAGAGAGATAAAGAGCTTCCAAGATAGTCAGAAACTGAAAGAATATGTGACCACCAAACAGGCTCTGCAAGAAATATTAGGGGGGACCCTGTAAAAGAAAGAAGAAGTCCAAGGAAACAATCCACAAAACAGGGACTGAATAGGTATTATGATGACACTAAATTCATCTTTCAATAGTAACTCTGAACGTGAATGGGCTTAATGACCCCATCAAAAGGCACAGGGTTTCAGACTGGATAAAAAGCAAGACCCATCTATTTGCTGTTTACAAGAGACTCATTTTAGACATAAGGACACCTACAGACTGAAAATAAAAGGTTGGAGAACCATTTACCATTCAAATGGCCCTCAAAAGAAAGCAGGGGTAGCCATCCTTATATCAGATAAATTAAAGTTTATCCCAAAGACTGTAGTAAGAGGGACACTATATCATACTTAAAGGATCTATCCAACAAGAGGACCTAACAATAATGAATATTTATGCCCTGAATGTGGGAGCTGCCAAGTGTATCGAACAATTAATAACCAAAGTTAAGACATACTTAGATAATAATACACTTATACTTAGTGACCTGAATATAGCACTTTCTACAATTGACAGGTCTTCTAAGCACAATATCTCCAAAGAAACAAGAGCTTTAAATGATACACTGGACCGGATGGATTTCACAGGTACTTACAGAGCTTTATGTCCAAACACAACTGAATACACATTCTTCTCAAGTGCACATGGAACTTTCTGCAGAATAGACCACATACTGGGTCACAAATCAGGTCTTAACTGATACCAAA
This sequence comes from Vulpes vulpes, assembly GCF_048418805.1. Lineage (NCBI taxonomy): Eukaryota > Metazoa > Chordata > Mammalia > Carnivora > Canidae > Vulpes > Vulpes vulpes. Next base: position 48,554,198 of record NC_132787.1, on the reverse strand, counting down.
AGATTGGGATCGTCCCCTGCATATTTTCAGACCATAATGCTTTGAAACTAGAACTAAATCACAACAAGAAGTTTGGAAGGATTTCAAACATGTGGAGGTTAAGGACCGTCCTGCTAAAAGATGAAAGGGTCAACCAGGAAATTAAGGAAGAATTAAAAAGATTCATGGCAACTAATGAGAATGAAGATACAACCGTTCAAAATCTTTGGGATACAGCAAAAGCAGTCCTGAGGGGGGAATACATCACAATACAAGCATCCATCCAAACACTGGAAAGAACTCAAATACAAAAGCTAACCTTGCACCTAAAGGAGCTGGAGAAAAAACAGCATGTAGATCCTACACCCAGCAGAAGAAAAGAATTAATAAAGATTCTAGCAGAACTCAATGAAATAGAGACCAGAAGAACTGTGGAACAGATTAACAAAACCAGGAGTTGGTTTTTTGAAAGATTTAATAAGATAGATAAACCATTAGCCAGCATTATTAAAAAGAAGAGACAAAAGACTCAAATTAATAAAATCATGAATGAGAAAGGAGAGATCACCACCAATACCATGGAAATACAAATGATTTTTAAAACTTATTATGAGAAGCTATACGCCAATAAATTAGGCAATCTATAAGAAATGGCCGCATTTCTGGAAAACCACAAACTATCAAAACTGGAACAGGAAGAAATAGAAAACCTGAACAGGCCAATAACCAGGGAGGAAACTGAAGCAGTCATCAAAAACCTCCCAAAACACAAAAGTCCAGGGCCAGATGGCTTCCCAGGGGAATTCTATCAAACGTTTAAATAAGAAACCATACCTATTCTACTAAAGCTGTTCGGAAAGATAGAAAGAGATGGAGTACTTCCAAACTCGTTCTATGAGGCCAGCATCACCTTAATTCCCAAACCAGACAAAGACCCCATCAAAAAGGAGAATTCTAGACCAATATCCCTGATGAACATGGATGCAAAAATTCTCAACAAGCTACTAGCCAATAGGATCCAACAATACATTAAGATTATTCACCATGACCAAGTGGGATTTATCCCCAGGATGCAAGGCTGATTCAACACTCGTAAAGCAATCAATGTGATTGATCATATCAGCAAGAGAAAAACCAAGAACCATATGATCCTCTCAATAGATGCCAGAAAGCATTTGACAAAATACAGCATCCATTCCTGATCAAAACTCTTCAGAGTGTAGGGATAGAGGGAACATTCCACAGCATCTTAAAAGCCATCTACAAAAAGCCCACAGCAAATATCATTCTCAATGGGGAAACCCTGGGAGCCTTTCCCCTAAGATCAGGAACAAGACAGGGATGTCCACTCTCACTACTGCTATTCCAACATAGTACTAGAAGTCTTAGCCTCAGCAGTCAGGCAACAAAAAGAAATAAAAGGGGGATCCCTGGGTGGCGCAGAGGTTTGGCGCCTGCCTTTGGCCCAGGGCGCGATCTTGGAGACCTGGGATCGAATCCCACGTCGGGCTCCCGGTGCATGGAGCCTGCTTCTCCCTCTGCCTGTGTCTCTGCCTCTCTCTCTTTCTCTGTGACTATCATAAATAAATAAAAATTAAAAAAAAAAGAAATAAAAGGCATTCAAATTGGCAAAGAAGAAATCAAACTCTCCCTCTGCAGATGACATGATACTGTACCTAGAAAACCCAAAGGACTCCATCCCAAGATTGCTAGAACTCATACAGCCATTCGCAATGTGGCAGGATATAAAATCAATGCCCCCAAATCAGTGGCATTTTATACACTAACAACGAGACTGAAGAAAGAGAAATTAAGGAGTCAATCCCACTTACAACTGCACCCAAAAGCATAAGATATCTAGGAATAAACCTAACCAAAGAGGTAAAGGATCTATACCCTAAAAACTATAGAACACTTCTGAAAGAAATTGAGGAAGACACAAAGAGATGGAAAAATATTCCATGCTCATGGATTCGCAGAATTAATATTGTGAAAATGTCAATATTACCCAGGGCAATTTACACATTTAATGCAATCCCTATCAAAATACCATGGACTTTCTTCAGAGAGTTGGAACAAATCATCTTAAGATTTGTGTGGAATCAGAAAAGACCCTGAATAGCTAGGGGAATATTAAAAAAGAAAACCATAGCTGCGGGCATCACAATGCCAGATTTCAGGTTGTACTACAAAGCTGTGGTCATCAAGACAGTGTGGTACTGGCACAAAAACAGACACATAGATCAATGGAACAGAATAGAGAATCCAGAAGTGGACCCTCAACTTTATGGTCAACTAATATTCGACAAAGCAGGAAAGACTATCCACTGGAAGAAAGACAGTCTTTTCAATAAATGATGCTGGGGAAATTGGACATCCACATGCAGAAGAATGAAACTAGACCACTCCCTTGCACCATACACAAAGATATACTCAAAATGGATGAAAGATCTAAATGGGAGACAAGATTCCATCAAAATCCTAGAGGAGAACACAGGCAACACCCTTTTTGAACTTGGCCACAGTAACTTCTTGCAAGATACATCCACGGAGGCAAGAGAAACAAAAGCAAAAATGAATTATTGGGACTTACTCAAGAAGCTTCTGCACAGCAAAAGAAACAGTCAACAAAACTCAAAGACAACCTACAGAATGGGAGAAGATATTTGCAAATGACGTATCAGATAAAGGGCTAGTATCCAAGATCTAGAAAGAACTTATTAAACTCAACACCAAAGAAACAAACAATCCAATCATGAAATGGGCAAAAGACATGAACAGAAATCTCACAGAGGAAGACATAGACATGGCCAACAAGCACATGAGAAAATGCTCCACATCACTGGCCATTAGGGAAATACAAATCAAAACCACAATGAGATACCACCTCACACCAGTGAGAATGGGGAAAATCAACAAGGCAGGAAACCACAAATGTTGAAGAGGATGTGGAGAAAGGGGAACCCTCTTGCACGTTGGTGGGAATGTGAACTGGTGCAGCTACTCTGGAAAACTGTGTGGAGGTTCCTCAAAGAGTTAAAAATAGACCTGCCCTACGACCCAGCAATTGCACTTCTGGGGATTTACCCCAAAGATACAGATGCAATGAAACGCCGGGATACCTGCACCCCGATGTTTCTATCAGCAATGGCCACAATAGCCAAACTGTGGAAGGAGCCTCGGTGTCCATCGAAAGATGAATGGATAAAGAAGATGTGGTCTATGTATACAATGGAATATTCCTCAGCCATTAGAAATGACAAATACCCACCATTTGCTTCCATGTGGAGGGACCCGGAGGGTTATGCTGAGTGAAATAAGTCAATCGGAAAATGATTAAATGATTATATGGTTTCATTCATTTGGGGAATATAAAAATTAGTGAAAGGGAATAAAGGGAAAGGAGAGAATGAGTGAAAATATCAGTGAGGGTGACAAAACATGAAAGACTCCTAACTCTGGGCAATGAACAAGCAGTAGTGGAAAGGGAGGTGGGCAGGGGTTGGGGTGACTGGGTGATGGGCACTGAGGTGGGCACTTGGCAGGATGAGCATTGGGTGTTATGTGATATGTTGGCAAATTGAACTCTAATAATAAAAAAAAAATAAAATAAATGCAATGGAAACTAAAAAAATAAAATAAAATAAAATAACCACTTCTTGTGAATCCCATCACCAGAGATGACATTGTCAGCCTGCTGCTGTAGTTTCAAAAGTTCTGTTTGTGGGGGCTTGCTTGCTCTGTCAAATTCAGGCTTTTACTGGAGGCCCCTGTGGCTCTGGCCGTCTCTGGACCTGTTGGAAGGGAGGTTTACCATTCTGGTCCAAGCTCTGCCCCAGCCCAGAAGAAGCTGGTGTCTCTTCCTCAGCTGATTCCCTGAGGGTCTGTGATGTTGTGCTTGTTCTGCTTCTCTGGCCTCTGTACTTTAGCCTCCTTCCATTTCCTGAAATGCTTTTCCTGGCTTACAGTTGGCAATCTTCACATACATACAAAATTTCTTCATTTCATGCTCATTTTATCCACAGATATAGATTTAAAACAGCACACAGTATTATCATGTTGTGGTGGATATTTACAATTTCTTTGGGCTGCTTAGCAAGCAATACTCACATTTCAGTTTTAGAGCCCACACCCCCACCCCACTGGCAGACCACTTTCTCTGGTCAGACCACTCAGTGGCTCTGACCACTGTCTCCTTCCCAGCCTAAGGATGAGCAGGGAGCCAGACTATGATGTTGCTTCAGTGGCTCAGCTATGTACTACTGTCTTTCATGTTTACTCTTGAGGGAGCCATGCTAAGGATCTAGGAACAGTTCAGACCTTAGTTATAGTGTTGGCAGAGACTTTGAGATTTGGCACTTAGCCATGTTGGTTTTGAGCATCCCTAGGTTTCAGTGGCCTGTGGTGGCAGAGATGCTGTTCTGCCCGGAGAGGTCTACAGAGTGACCTGGGTCATTTCTGCTGGCCATCCTGGGTTCTGGACATCTGACGGAGCCTGGTTCCCCAGTCTTTTGTTGCTTCTGTGAGTAATGATATTCTTTTAAAATAATTCATTTTCTCTTAACATTAGCCAGACTGCTTATAACAAAGAACCATAACTTACACCATTGGATTTTTATCTTAAAGACTTAAATGCTACTTAGTACCTCGCAACATACTAATTTGAATTTCTGTTATTTGTTACCTCTGCTTCCCCAGGCCACATAAGTGGGGGAGAGAGAGGGGAAGAGGGTTGGAGGGCATGAAAATAAAATTGTACCAGTGTTTCCCTGGTTCTACCCTTAGGTGCAGTAGTAGGAGAACTCCAATCATTCCTTCCAAGAAGGTCCTCCACAATGTATGCTAGGCTCCTCACTGCCTGGCACTCAGCCCTGCATCTCCTCTGTGTCTATCCTGGAGGCCTCTGGGGGCTCTTGCAATTCTTTTTCCTTCCATTCCCATCTGTCTTTGAGCTGCCTGACTTCCTCAAACCACGTTCCCTAAGCAGCTATTCAGACTGGTTCTTCTCTTTGAGGAAATTTAGCTATTTCTGCTACTGTCCTGAGCTATAATTTGGACCTCAGGAATGGCCATGCCCTCAGGGGTGACCTCATGGGCAAGTGCCATTGACAATCTCATTCTGGAGCCTAGGTTTTTCTTCTTTTCCCTCCAGGTCTGCTCATCTCCAGGGAAATTATTTTTGAGTGTCATGATCTTCTCTCAGGTCACACCATATGATCTGGCCCAGTGCCATGGAGAGAGAAGGCTAAGAGAGGTGTGATGAGGAACCACATCTGTGTGCTGCATTGGAGCTAAGGAGACAGCAGGAGATAAGCAGACAGGCCCACATAGATGCTGCAGAAAAGCCAGTCCATGTTAAGGATGATGGCCCAGAAAGATCCTGCTTCAGGCCAGAGTGGGAGCAACAATATATTTTCTTCAAAGCTTGTGGGTCTTATAAGATCTCTAGGAACTCAGAAACCGGCAGACAGAGAAGCAGTGTCCTCAACACTTAGTGAAGGTTTGAGCCAAGAGTGCAGAAATGAATAGCTCTGGGTTGGGGGTGCGGGTGGGAGGTGTGACATGGAACTAGGACAGATAGATTTTTTTTTCTCAAACCGTATCTGTATTCTAGGTATTCCAAGTCTAAATAGTCCATGGTTAAGAAAGTTTGGGAATTATGGAATTCTAAATCTCTGTTTTGGAGATTTATGATTCATTTTACCATATTAAAGGTTCTGAGCTGAGTGGCCAAAGGGTGTCTCTCCTTCCATGGTTGCGCCCCACCCCATCCTAGCACCCTATGATCTGAAATTTTCTGAAATGGTACAAATCTAACCATTTCACTTTTAGTACATTATACGATGTGCCATATCATTTTATAGACCTTAGCAAATTAAATAACATTATTTTTGCTCTGCTCAAAAAAAAAAAGAGGTTCTGAGTCCTATAATTACAAACAAAACAAAAATCTGTTTAGCAGGAAAATAAATAAGATAATCTATGTAGAAGACATTTTCTTTTCTCTTTTTAATTACCTGTTTCAATTTGATGAGTATTTAGAAGCAGCCAGCTAAGTCATAAAATTGTTTTTTTAAAATTCTGATTATCTTATAATTCTAAAAGAGTGCATATAATGCATACAGGTGGCTTTAAAATAGTGGTAAAATACCCTACAAAACAGAATATTACCAATCCTTCTAAAGCATGGCCGTGTCCCCCTCCTGGTTCATATTTCCTCTCCTTTATCCAGAAGTAACTCCAACCAGAATTTGATCACTTTTGTATGTATTCACAAATAATATATCCTTTAGTCTCACCTGTTTTAAATATCACACCAATTTGGAATTATTCTTTTTATAATCTTCTGTAATCTATGCTGATGTGTTCTATAATTAATTCATTTTCATAGTCCTGCAATATTTCACAAGCTATGTATCCATTTCCATAGAACATTTGGGGGTATTTCCATTTTTTTTTCTTTTTTGTTACTAAAAACAACACTGTTGTGACCTTTGTCTTACTTTCCCCTGTGGGTATGAGCAAGTTTCTCTACCATATGTCCCTCAGGGTGGGTATTACTAGGTCACAGGAGGAATGTGTGCCATTGACTTTCCTAGAAACTCTTTTCCAGAGTGGTTGTACCCATTTACACTCTGCTATTTACATATTAAGTAGCATTTGTATTTCAGAAGTTTTATTTGTTTACAATCTGGTGGGTGTAAAACACCTTATTTTAGTTTTATTTGCATTTCCTGTATTTGCCACTCAAAAGCCCCCTATTCCAATCTTCTCACATGCATGCGTGACCTGGGAGACAGGTACCATCACGGTTAAAGTCCATGTGTTGTGAGTTATTACATAGCCTTTGTAACTGAAAGGTAAAGATACACATTATATAATTCACAGTTCTTCATTATAGACATTCCACTTAGTGGAAAAGGAGTTTGGGGGTGGACTATTAAAGCAAACATAGTTCATACAGGAAGCCTGGAGGACCAAGCTCAGGGAAAGGGCCAGAAGCCAGGAAAGACCAGTAGGAAGCACGGAATGATTCACCCCCACAGGACCTGTCTGGTTATGAATCACTGCTGTTTACACAGGCCACTGCTGCCCAGGGATGTGCAAAGCTAATGCTGTCCCTGGAGTTCCAACAACTCAATTTCTTCTCTATTTTATGTCAGCAAATTTTGACATATCAAATTCATTTATTATAAACTGTCGTTGAGTTCAGATTTCAGTCAATCAAGCAAATTGTTAGAGACATTCCTACCTACTAAAGCAAATGTATTAAACACAGATTCTCGGCTAAGCGTGCTTGTGTTGATAAATTCTGTCTTATTTAAAGTCATATACTGTCCTCAGAATACACACTCATACATTATTTCCTCGGCTTCCTGTAAATGAGCAAAACATGCAAGTCTCTGGTGTGTATAAGCTATGACCTCTTGCACGAAATTTTTATTGAGATCTACTCCTAGTTATGAATCTGGAAATAAGAAGTATGTGTGGGGTAAGTTCTAAGGAGCACAAGAACCCCTTGAAAGGCAACTGTCTCAGGTGAGGTTATTGCAAGGTTGTCTGGTCTCCTTGGGCAAGAAATAAGCAAGCAAGGGAGGCTCAGGGGATGTAAGTGGTTTAATTTCTTAGATTCTTCCAAGCCCACCAAAATGTTTCTGTTCAGAATCTCAGGTTTTACTCCTTTGTATAGTCAAGTCCTGATTTTTACATAGGAGAACTGGTAAAGCTATGAATTAAACTTGTATTGTAATTCTGCAACAGGCACAATGACATTTAGAATCTTATTTTCAGCCGTATCTGCTCTGTGGCTATAAGGATTAGGAGATAATTTTAGATCCGCCATAGACACTCTCTAGTTCTCTGACCATGGCTTATGCTGAAAATTTAAATCTTTATCATTTTCTTTGTGTAAGCTCTCCAGTGTCATCAGAAATAGCTAGCTTTCTGGTGGTTCTTTCCCTGGCTTTAGATAGCTTCCTCACCGTGTATACTGATGCTCTTTTGAATGCTGGAGAGAGGGAGGCCTGTAGATCTCTGGAGTTCTCTGTGTAGCATTCTCTTCTTTGGTCCCTGTCCCACTAATTCCATCTACATTGACCTGCTTGGCCTTCCAGCTTTACCTTCTGACCTCAGGGCTAATCCTTTGGGTTGGCCTGGATGCTCTTTCCCTGTGCTATATACAGCATGGAAACTCGAGTCAGTGAGCGTAGGTGATTGTAGACTTCGTCTCCTTTATTTCCCTTGTCTCAGGTCCCTGTCCTTTGTTATATGATGTGCAGTCTCTTGGCAACATTGTTTTTCTTGCAGTTTGTCATTTTGGGGTTGTTTTTGGTAAGATGGTAAATCTAGTCCCTGTTACTCCATCTTGATCGGGAGAGGAAAGCGGCCAGCTTTATTTTGGTTGTCGTTTTCATCACTTTCCATCTCTCTGTATGCTCATATTAGATTTTATTTCTTCATCTAGTCCAATAGTCTTTATATTTCTCTTTTTACTGGACAATATAGTTTATTTACACTTAATGTTATTACTGACATATGTTAATTCAAACTTACCATTTATTTTATGCTTCCTATTTTCCTCCAATATTGTTTTTTTCTCTCTCCATTTTTTACTTTCTTTTGGATTGGGTTTTTAAAAACTTTATATTTTCAATCTCCACAAATTTGGACATTATACATTCTACTTCTATTATCTGAATGATCATTCTTAAAATTATAATGTGTGTCCTTACTTTGTCAAGGTACAATGTTAGTAACTTCATGCTTTCTTTTTCTTTTTCATTTTTGATAAACAGTTATTTTATATTCTGTCCAATATCTGAATTCTTTATAGGTTTAATTTATGTAGTTAGATTGTGAGATCATGCTCATTGGAGCTTAATTGTGAAAGTTCTCTGAGCCTAGGTTTAATGCATATTACTCTGGAGAGAATTTACATTTGGTATACTCAATATGGGATTATGATTGATCAGAGACCTCTTTAAATTTTTGGATTTTTAAAAGACTTTTCAGATAGAGTGAATTCCACTTATTCTCCATGAGTTGGTGTGTCAAGGGAGACCTTTTTAAAAGAATTTCTTTCTTTAGTCAGTCTCAAGATTCTGACAGGCAAACTTCCTTTTGTCTTCCTTTGTGGGGTTATTTTTCCTGGTTTAACTTTTCAAGGAGGGGATCAGTTTGTCAGGGTCTCCAATTAATCCAAGGGTCTCAGATTTACCTTCACACTTTATGCAGGCCCAGATCTTTCTCCAGGGAAGCTTCATTATAAAGGAAGCTCCAGGTAGCTGGGATAACCAGGCGTCCTCAGAGCAGGTGGCTCCTTAACACTCACCTCTCTGAGTTGGTGTTTTTGTCTCCTTTGTGGTTTATGAGGATTTTTTTTTGTATTGTCATGCTACTTCTGCTATGCATTATACATTTAAAAAGATATTTAGAAATATTTCATACAGTCTTCTTGGTTTCTTTGTAGCTGATGGTTCCTTAAGTTATCTCATCTGAAATATTGCCATAAATAGAAAACAGAGTCTTCATTTTATTTCCTACTCAACTTCTAATATCCCCCAGAATACTTTCCTGTTGACAGATGCTGTGCTCTGGCAAGCTAGATTTTAGTTCAGTTTAAGGAGGAACTTTTTGAATGTCAATAAGATGGAGTATGCCAAGGAGGTGATAAGTTCCCTGGAGGTTTTAAAGTACAGACATGATCCTTTAATTGGTCATTTTGGAGAGCAATTTATGTACCATGGACAGAAGAATGGAGAGATAAAAAATGTTAAAACTCACAATTCTTTCATACTGGTAGTAGTCCTGATGGTGGTAGGTAACAGATAATGGTGGTGGTAATAGTGGTAGAAACATACTAACTAATGAGTATCTATTGGATATGTGGCATACATTATGCTGGAAACTTATATGAATTGTTGTCTCCTTTTTACCTTATAACAATCTTATTGTGGTAGGTATTATTATCCCTAATGTACAGAAGGGGAAAGTGAGGTCGTAAAAAAATTAATTTCCTAAGGTCATATGTTAAATGATTCAGCCAGGGATAAATTTTGAGTCAGTTGGCTTCAAAGCCAAGGTGTTTTCCTCAATATCATGCTGTGGATGGTCCCTGCAATAGGACAGTAGAAAGGGATAAGGCTGTCATAACCACCTCCCAGGGGTAGTTGTGCAAATTCTTTCCTGCTCTAGCTTTAAGCTTGTCCATATTTTTCGGCTTAATTCCCCACCATTCAGATTTTCAATTGCTGTTTGAAAGGGAGAATTATATACAACCCCCAAATCAATTTTCGCTAAAAAAGAAGAGCTTCCAAGTACATGCCACTAGGGGATCACATAATGGCATCACTTTGATTTTTACTGCAAATGCTTAGGGATAAACACGGTAGTAAATATGCTATCCTGTTTAGCAATTTAAATATTCTCAGCAAGCTCATTAGGTCCTGTCACATCCACACATACAGCTGCTCCTTGTGTGGGAGTGATACTCCCAACCGACAACCTGTTCTTCCCAAAGACAGATGTTACTGGATAAGGGCTTGGTGGATGCTCCTCACCCTGGAGCAGAATGTTGAGAGGCAACCCTTTGAAGAATTATGGATAGTGCCATCGCAGTAAAGAGTCTGACTTTATTTCTGATACTTGACTGCTGACAACTTCTTAAAGCCTGCTTCCCTTTCTCTTTCTGTCCTATATCTGGACAAGCTTATGAGAAAACCCCTCAGGCCGGGGCCCTCACCCCAGTCCCATCTCATAATCACCATAAAACCCCAACCCGCTTGTCCTTGTCCTTCATTTTTCTCTTTCAATCATTTTGGCCTTTTAGAAGGCTATCTTGGTCTTCCCAGAGAGTCTCACTATGTAAGCAATGAAACTTTTTATATTCTTTTTGCCTGTGTGTATATAGCATCATCCATCTTGACACCTAGAACTGAATTTTGTGTAAGGATATTTATTCTCTGTGGGGTGATCACAGTACTTGGGAAGGGGAATATTGAACAAAAAATGACAAGGACCTGGGTCTTGGATGCTTGACCATCTGTACCAGCCACTGATAACTCTGCAGTGTTCCTGAAAGCAAGATATAGAGAGGGCAAAATTAAGCAAATACCCCGGTTTTATCACTACAAGGCTTTGGTACCAAACCCCTGTATGGTCCTCTGGTCACATGGACAACTCCTTTTGCCTAGACTGGAGGTAGCTTAGTACCAAGAATAAAGGCAGATTGATCTTCTGAGACTCTTCCTCCAGAAATCATACTCAAATATCCCCATCAATTTATTGAGAGCATATTGGCCAGCAAAAAGTAGCTTGATATGATATTCATCTCATGCTTACAGCTTTTCTTCTCCTCTGCCCTTTCAGGATGTGGGAACTCTTAGGCCCAAGTATATTCTGAGACCATGTATTAATCTGGGATTATTGGAAATGAGAGAAGTGTGGAAAAAGGGGAGAAATGGATGAGCATTTTCAATCAAGAGCTTGGCACTGACTTCCTTAACTATCTGGTCTCCTGGGAAGAGAGAGTGGTGGTGATGGAGGAAGGGTTGGGGTGGGGGGTGGAGAGAGAGAGAAAAGGAGCAGGAGGAAGAGGAGGAAAAGAGAACAGAAGAGAGAAGAGAAGAGAGAGAAGGTTGAACAGAACCCTAGACTATGACATCAGAATGAAAGTCCTTGACTGTGTACAGTCCCAAGCAGTCCTCCTTCTGGTGTTAAAAAGATGGATGGTAGACATAGGGACAGGATGCATTACCTAGTACACAGTAAATGAGTGGGACTTTTCCAAATTCCATCATGCCAGAATGATAAGCTTATGAAATTAGAGAAAGTAAATTTTAGGATAGTTTTATTTATTCCTTTCTAGTCTGGATGCCTTTTTGTTTATTTTTCCTTTTTTAAAAAATGATTTTATTTATTCATGAGAGACACACACAGAGAGGCAGAGACACAGGCAGAGGGAGAAGCAGGCTCCTTGAGGGGAGCCCGATGTGGGACTCGATCCTGGGACTCTGGGGCTATGCCTTGGGCCGAAGGCAGATGCTCAACCACTGAGCCACTCAGGCGTCCCTTATTTATTTTTCCTAGTTGCACCTTGATACTAGCTTCAGTACAATGTTGAATAGGAGTAAGGAGAGCAGACATTCTGGCCTTGTTCCTGATCTTAGGAGAAAAGCATTCAGTTTTTCAATGTTTAATATTATGTTAGCTCTTGGCTTCCCATATATTCCCATTCTTTATGAGGCTGAGAAAGTTCCCTTCTATTCTAATTTTACATAAATTTTGTATCATGAAGGGGTATTTTAAATTTTGGCGAATGATGTTTCTATAACTTTTGAGATAATTCTATGATTTTTTAAATAGACTGTTGGTGTGATTATACTGATTGATTTTTTTATTTCTTTTATTTTTTCAAGATTTTGTTTATTTATTCATGAGAGACACAATCACACGCTAAACTGCTAGCCAACCAGGGATCCCCTACTGATTGATTGTTTTTCTTTTTCTTAACTGATTAATTTTTAATGCTAAACTGATCTTACAATTCTGGGGATAAACTCCACTTGGTTATGATGTATTGGTCTTTTTATGTATTGCTGGATTCAATTTGCTTAAATTTTGTTAAGGATTTTTGCATTTATGTTCATGTTGGAAAGTAGTTTGTACTTTAGTTTTCTTTGGATAACTAATTGGTTTTGGGATGAGGGTAATGCTGGAGTCAGAATGAGTTGAGAGTGTCCCCTCAACTTTTATTTTGTGCAAGAGTTTATGCAAAATAGGTATTATAAGTTTTTAAAAATTTTTTGTAAGATTTCATCAGTAAAATTATTCATGCCCAGAGTTTTCTTTATGGAGAGGGTTTTACAAACAAATTTCTTTCATATAGGCAGAACTATTCAAGCTATTTATTCCTGAACAAGTTTTGATAACCTGTATCTTTAAAGGAATTTACCCATTTTATCTAAGTTGTAGTCATTGGCATAATTTTTCATAATATTTTCTTTTTAATGTCTGTAAGATCTGTAGTTATGTCCCTTCTCTCATTCCTGATATGGGCAATTTGTTCTCTCTTTCCCTTCCCCCCATCAGTCTGCCTGGGTTATCACTTTTATTGATATTTTAAAAAATGTTTATCCTTAAAAAATATTTTATTTATTTATTTGAGAGAGAGGAAGAGTATGAGTGGGGGGAGGGCAGAGGGAGAGGGAGAAGCAGACTCCTTGCTGAGCAGAGAGCATGATACGGGGCTAAATTCCAGGATCTTGGGATCATGACCTGAACTGAAGGCAGATGCTTAGCTGACTGAGCCACCCAGGCACCCACTTTTATTAATATTTTAAAATAAACCTTTAGTTTTGTTGTTTTTCTCCATTTTTTTGAAGATTTATTTATTTGAGGCAGGGAGGGGCAGAGGGAGAGGGAGAGAGAGTCTTAAGCAGACTCTGTGCTGACTGCAGAGTCCATCATAGGGCTCAATCTTATGACCCCAAGATCATGACCTGAGGCAGAACCAAGAGTTGGACACTTAACTAACTGCACCAACCCAAGTGCCCCTTTCTCTCATATTTTTCTGTTTTGCATTTCATTGATTTCTGTTATCTTTATTATTTATTTCTTAATGCTTACTTTAGATTTTATTTTTCTAGTTTCTTAAAGTGGAAGCTTAGGTCATTGATTTTAAACCATCCTATTCTTTAATACAAGGTTTTCTATGCTAAGAATTACCCTTCATGCCCTGTTTTGGTTTCAAAAAAAGAAATTTTGATATATTGTGTTTTCATTTTTCTCAGGGAAAGTATTTTCTGATTTCCCTTGTGATTTATTCTTTGGCTAATAGGTTGTTTAGAAGTGAGTTGTTTAGTTTCCAAATATTTGGTTATTTTCCACATATCTTTCTGTTGTTGATGTCTACTTTAATTCTCATTGTGGTCAGAGAACGTTCTTCACCCTGCCCAAGAAGTGAACTAGCCAACAGTCTCTGTGCGTGGGCAGGAGGCACTAAGGAACTCATCATTGTGTTCAGAGAAGCAAAGCCCCACAGGGAAAAGTTGTTGGCCCTAGCCTGTCTTGAGGTGAAGGCATGAAGCAATAGGGAGATGCTATAATCTATAGGCAAATCTCTAACATTTTCCTCCCCTTGCTTCCAATGAAACAAAAAGTTTTCCTTAAAGGTAAGAGACTAAGTCAACTTTTCCCACAGCACCTGGCAAATTGTGTTTAGCTGAGAGTGTGGCATTCAGCCAGAACCTCTGAATATAAATATGCCAGTCATTTTCTCCCCATGCCATATTATTGTCAGAAAACCTGCCCATCCACAGCCTGGAAAGGGTGGCTCTAATTATCATGTATCTCTCTATATATAATAATCTGGTTGTGCTAATGTAGTCACCTGGCCCTAGCTGAGCTAATAAATAGCTCTTTGCAGGGAATATGGAATGGACTACAGAGATGGAACCATTAATATAAGGGAGCCGAGCTGCAAGATTTCTCTTAGTGGTGGTGGTGGGACAAGGCCACCATTTCAGGGCATTCAGGACAGACCATGCAAAAGGGGTGAAGGAGTACAGAAACTGGTCTGGATAGAGAGAAAGATGGAGAAAATAACATGGAAGATTTGGGAGACATGAGGTTTGGGGTGGAGAAAGGATAGAAGGAGAATGAGAACACATCAACTCCCCATTTCCTATAAGGCCCATTGTCATTTTTTAAAAACAATTCTATTGTGTGATATTCCCCTGGGTCCTTAAAATAAATTCCAATATATTCAAGTTAGCTAAAATGAATGTCTCTTTCTTGCAACCAAAATGCCCCTAACACATCTGGTTTACTTAGCTTCTTTAACTCCAGTATGATGGCTGGAATAATTAGCCTGAACTACCGGCCCCTTCTTCAGAAACTGGCTGGGAAGAGTCCCTTGTGAGACAAAGACCAGCTTCTACTCGGACTCGTGTCTGGTTGATAATAATTCATGGTGTCAATTAGGAAATGTGACTGTGGCTGTTGCTGCTTACGTTCTGGTCTCCTCATGTTTGTCTGGTCTCACAAGGCAGCTGGCATCAGGAATTGCCCATGGCTTTGAGGACTGCAGCAATGTCTCCCTGCTCCCTGGTTATAGTTCTGGAAGGGCCATTAATTTCCTCTAGGGTAATGCCTGAATCTCACACTGCAGTGCTTAAAGAGTCAGAGAGTAGTCACCTAACATGAGGATAAAAATGTAGAAAATATGCTCAGCATCCCTTGAGTCAGATTTAACTTTAATGCTCTTTATCCCAGGTGGTTCCCATTAATTTGCATGTATTTATTGAGCATCTACTGTGCATCAATTATCTCATCTCTCTGTTCCCTATTTGCTCCTCTTCTGACTGTTATTTCTTAATTTACATTCCAAGAACCTTTTCTTCTCCAATACTCCCTTGGGTTACTGACTCATTTCTCTGTTTTATTGCTGAACTTTCTCAAAGAGCCATCCAGTTGCTATCTCTACTTCCTTAACCTTTTCACTAACTCCATATCTCTGTGCCATCTATCTTCTCCTTTCCCCAAGATACAATTTGGTTCTCTGAATTTCCCTGTATCATCACAACAAATGCTTTTCTTAAGTTAGCTGAAGTGACTTTCAGTTCCTTATATATAAATAGTTTCTAAAACATTCTCACTTCCTCAGTTTAACTCTCTGACCTCTATATGACAGCTGGTGTAATCTGATTCAGGGTATCTTCTCTTCAAGCATCCAAAGGACTGGAGATATCTCTGGCAAAGACCCAGGAGACCTAGGAAAATCCAAATCTTCCTAGCCTTAGCCACATCTCTGTTGATGTTCATGAAGTGGCTGTGCACACACAGCAAATGGAAAACCATGAGCCCCTGTGTTATTGGTTGGGCTAAGGCTTAATACCTTACCATAGGAAATTTTTGGTAAAATCAATTGGAACCTGAAGCTTAAGCTCCAGCTCAAGGAGAATCTATCTGCAACCTGTCTTCAAGCTTGAGTAGGCAGTGGTTCAGTTACTACTCCTGAAACTGGAAGCAGAAGAGAGGATCAGCCAGAGGCTTAAAATCTGACAGTGAGATCAGCATTTAATTGATTTTCTGCTGGCAGACCTTACTTCCCATAGAATGATTAGAGTGAATTACTTATAAAAATTATTTTTCTTTAGGATGTGGAGACATACTCGTAGGTAATGTGGAGGAACATAATCCCTTAATAAAATTTGATGCTCACTACCTATTAACCTGAGCCCATTTGTAGTATGCACATAGCTGTATCAAACCCTTTATTTGCATTTCACTTACTGTTGCCCCAATCAAATAATTATTCTCAAAGTAATTTGGTATATAATTGTTATGCCATTAATTCACAAAACTGTTATATTGTTCATTCATTCAGCAAATATTTATTAAGCCAGGCAGTAGAGATAAAAAGTGAATCCGTAAGGCAACATCCCTAGTCTAAGGAGCTCACAATTTATGAGTTAGAGGAGAAGGTGGGAAACAACAGATTTAGAAGCAGGTAAGCACCATGAGGTGTTTGTGAAAGAAGTCTCAACAAGTAGACAAGGAGAGAACAAAGGAGAGAGGCTCAGAGAGGCTGGGTCCACTTCCTGGTTCCCCCTTTCTTGTTCATCTGCAGCCCAGGTAAAGTCTCTTTTGACTTTGTCAGTCAAAAGCAGGGCCGTTTTGGCTAGGCTCCCCAGCCTTTTATGTTTGTTTGTTTATGTTT
The DNA here is from genome assembly GCF_048418805.1 of Vulpes vulpes. Taxonomy (NCBI): domain Eukaryota; kingdom Metazoa; phylum Chordata; class Mammalia; order Carnivora; family Canidae; genus Vulpes; species Vulpes vulpes. The sequence continues at coordinate 48,537,499 of NC_132787.1, read as the reverse complement.
AACAAACAGCCCCTGATAACAGGTCATTAGTGCTGGAAAGGTCCAAGAAGACATTTGGTTAATCTCCCAATTTTAGGAGTTGGAGGCCCAGAGGGAGAAAGGCATTTGTTCAGTGTGACCAGCTAGCCAGTATCACAGCAGGCCTAAAACAGAGCATTGACCAAATCCTGCACTGTCTGTTTTGAATACTGCACTGTCTGTATTGATCTTAAAGATCTCCTAGTTCAACCCCCTCAGCTAGGGGGAAACAGTACCACCCAAGGAACAACTAGATCAAAGTCACAGAGTTGGTCAAAGACAGGACCTAGATCCCTGGCCTCCCAGCCCAGTCACCTTCTCACTGATGCACCTGCCCCAGGCATCCTCACATCCAGCTTGAGAATCTCCAGTTGCTTTCTGGAAGACATGTCCCATAGTCTCCAGCTAAAGATAGGCCCTTCACTGGCTGTATTAGTATTTCCTGGCATTTTATTTCCAGACTTCTCTCTCTACTCTCCTCTGGGTGTCAAGTCCCCTGGTCAGCTCCTGGAGCTCTTGTTCTTCTCTGCTCTCCAACTAGTAAGCTTTCTATAGCTTCCTGCTTCTCTTGATCTTGACCATGTCCTCCTTAGTTTGATCTAGTTAGATTCTCTAGTCAGCTTCCCTCACCCCGTGGCTGCTTCCCCTCCAATCCCCATTTCTCAGACAGTCAGTCCCTGCCTTTCCAGTAGGAACTTCTTTCCTAGACATGGTCATTAGCCCCTTCCAGGTCCTCTGAACTTGTTCTGTGATACAGAGTCTCTGGTGGGCTGGTCAAGCCTATGTATCCTTTCTCACAGTAATGCTACTTTATTTTATTTTATTCACTTTTTAAATTTTTGCTATGATTCATAATTTAATGGCCATGCTTGTCTTGGTCTCTTATTCCTGCTGCTTATAGGATCACTGCTCTGGGGTCAGGGTTTTCTGCTCAAAGGCATGGATATGCAGGAGCCTTTCTGCTGAGCACATGTTCACCAGCCCATGGTTCTGAAGCAGTGTCTTCACCTTGAACTTGGCTGAACCATCAGAACTTGGAGTGGGGCATGCAACAGTTGAGAGTAGTGTCCTCTGCTTCCATGGATACTGCCTCCAGGTCCCACTGAAGTTTCTCCTGAAGGTACTTGATGCTGTTCCATTCCATCAGCCCAGCTAGATGGAACCCCAGCTCTAGCCCCAGTGATTTTAAATGTATTAACCAAAATACATAGAACAAGAAAGGAAATCCATTATTTTGAAAAACATTTAAACATTTATCAAAACATAAAAGACCCAAATTTGTGATGTAGGAATATATGTACTTTTTTGGCCAGTGTGTTAAATGATAAGATCTGATGGTGAGTCCAATGACTTCCATAACGTTGAAGTAGTGTTAAGCACAAATTATATAGCAAGATGTCTCTAACAGTTGTAATGTGGTATGAAATCATCTGTACTCTTCATTATGGACAAATTCACAGGTATATACTGCTGTAGTTTGTTGCCTACATTCATAATTGAATGCTAAATTTGTTAGAATTTAGTAAAAAATGAAGACATAATATTTTTCTCATACAAGTTCATGGATCCCCTGAGTATTTATGCACAAACCCATTGGCCATTGTGGACTTTAGGTCAAGAAATCCTGTCCTAGATGATCCCATGGCTTCAAATGCTATGTAGATATTGCCTAAATTTCTATCCCCAGACTGCAATATCACTTTGGATGTCTCATAGAAACCCATAAAACTTCACATGTCAAAAAATAAATTTTTGATCTTATCTCCCCCCAAACAGCTTCTCATTTTTTTCTCCTTTCAATAAATATCATCTCTGTCCTCCTGGAATTCATTCTCTACACTTTATTTTTCACTTTACTTCTATTTATAAATCATTCCATTTTACGTTTACTCACCAAATATTTAGTCAGCACTTACTATATGTCAACCAGTGTTATGGGCATTGGGATTCAGCAATGTTTAAGATGACTTGTTGCTCTCATGGACTTATAAGACATTGTTGCGAGGCATGGTCAATAAATAAGAGAATATAGTGGGTATGGTATATGACATATTAGGTATCAATAAGTGACTTAAGATATTATACTTCCAAAATGTTTCTTTGGTTCTGCTGCTTCTTTCCATATCCACTACCATCCCTTCAGCCTGAGCCACTTTAGATTCTTGCTTGCAATAGTTTCCTAACTATAGTCTGTTAGGACTATAGTCTGCCAGGCCTGTTCTGGTCCATTCTTTTTTACTGTATAGCAGCCAAAGTGAGGAAAGGCCATGTCCTTCCATTGCTGAAACCCTTCAGTGACTTTCCACCACACTTAGAGTAAATCAGACTCCTCACCTGGAGGGTCCTGTGTTATCAGGCCCTCAGCTACCCATTTTCTTCCTCTCTTACCAATTCCCCACCAGTTCTGTTTGACCCTCCTCACCTTGCAGTTCATTCCAGGCATCAGTTTTCTGCCTCAGGACCTTTGTCTGGCTTTAAGCCCGGCTGGCTCCAAATCACCCTTCAGATCTTAAACTAGTTCATCTTTATCCAAGATGCTACCTCCTTAGAGAGCCCTTTCCTAGCCCCTCAATCTCAATTAGGTTTCTCTCTCATTCTTCCTTAGAGAAACTTTTTTTCCTTTATATACCAAGCCACTAGTTATATTATTTCATATATATTCAAGTGTTTATTTGATATCTCTTTCTTCCACTACATCAGAAGTTTCAAGAAAGCAAGAATCTTGTCTATTTTGCTCAACAGCTGCATAATAGTTCCTGGCATATCGTTAGTGCTTAACAAATGTGTAGCTGTTGAATGAGTTATGAATTACTATACATTCATCTCTGACATCTGCCCCTAACCTCATCACATATTCCAGGTTCATGCTTCCTCTTTTATCTATGGGCATATTAAAAGCTCTATTTATACTTAAATAATCCCCAACCTAATCAGATACAGTTATTCTCAAATTCATATATCCATCCATCCATTCATACACTTAACCATTATTTATTGAGCACCTTCTAATTGCAAGGCATCATGCCAGGCAGTATATAAGATTGAAAGATGAATAAGACATGGTCCTTATCCTCAAGACATTTGCCACCTAGAAGAGGATTTAAGAAGTTGCCCAATAGTCATAGTGGAAATATAGGTGCTTTGTCACATGGTCAGCATAGTCAGTCACCACTGAGAAAGGTGTAAAAAAGGTAGATAATTCTTCCAACTAAAGATTTCCGGAAATCTCTCATGGAGAAAGTGGCATATGAGCTGGATCTTGAAAGATGGGCAGGATTAGATAACCAAAGGTGATAGAGGAGGCATCCCAGATGAAGTAAACTTACTGTACATATAGTAAATAACATGCAGAAGTAGAAAAACACAAGTGTGTCATGAGATCCATGAGTGGTCTATAGCCTACCTTACCTGCAGGGAAGCTATGGAAGGCAAGGATGGGGTGTGTGACCTTTTTTTCATTTTGTTCTTTATTTGATACCTAATGGGGAGTCAGCAAAGATTATTGGACAGAATAATAAAATATGCATTAGGAGGGAGCACTGGAAAGACCTAACTGGCTGTGTGATTTTAAGTTAGGTTGATTTTCCTTATTCAACTAAAAGATAAACAAAACACGGGGGCAGGAAGAGTGCAGGGAAGAAAGATACCTGTGTGGTTAGAGTGGATGGGGAAATCCTTGTGGAGCAAGTAGGACATCCCTTTGCTTTCCACCTGGGACAGTAATTCATTGACATTAAAGGAACCAAACTCAAAGTTCAATAGCCACACTTGTCCTTAGACTGAGGACAAGTCTCCACAGCTGTATTAGTCTGCTTAGGCTCCACAGCTGTATTAGTCTGCTTAGGCTGCCATAACAAAATACCACCAACTGGGTGGCTTAAACAACAGAAACTTACTTTCTCCCAATTCTGGAGGCTGGGAAGTTCAAGATCAAGGTGCTGAATGATTGCTTCCTGGTGATCATCCTGGCTTGCAGACAGCAACTTCTTGCTGTGTCTTCATACTGTCTTTCCTTGGTGCATGTACATGGAGGGAGAAAGACCTCTGTCTCTCTTAGAGTCTGCCAATCCTAGGACCCTAAGTTTATAACCTAATCTAAGTTTAAGTACTTTCTAAAAGTTCAAATTCCAAGTACAGTCATACTGGGAATTTAGGGCTTCAAAATATGAATTTTAGGGGTACATAATTCAGTCCATAGTATGGAGCAAATCAGCCCTCACATCCTTTAGAATCAAAGACCATGCAGTCTTCTAATTCAGTGATTTTCAAGTTATATTTCAAGGAGAACTAGACATTTCAAATAGCACCTTCTGGGGACCCCTCTACAGGGACAAAATATAAGTAGATTCTACCCATTTTATATATTGGGCCTCCACATAGGATTTCCTCTAAAGGAAGAGTTATGCTGCTAAAAGAATATTAAAAACATTTGATCTAGTTTGATGACTTCATTTTACCAGAGGAAGAGAGGATCCTGAGATTCAGAAAAATAAAGAGACTTGCTCACAGTCACGTGACAAGGTAGAGACAAATTCTATAGCCAATAAGCACAACTAGAACTCTGAACATGGACTCCTTGTCCAGTGTTTTGTCCATGTCCCTTATAGATTCCTCCAGGTTCAAGAGGAGAAGCCATGGATGTCCTCATTGTAGGCATGACTAATGGTATAGAATGGTTGCTTACTGAAGATCCTGTCCAGAAAACTACAGAGGTCACTGATCTTTTATCTCTTCTTCCCTCCCTACTTGGTCTGCATGCCCAGGTTTGTATAATGACAGGAATTATAGACTATTAAATAATTTAGATGTTTTTCCTAAACAAGTGTGCCCAGAAAATTTTTGCCATAGATGTCTAAGTGTTGCTCTAATTTAGATCAGTCAGCCACACACAGAAGAATCAGAAGAGGTAAATGGTTTCCTCTCTGGAGATGGGAGAGACAAATCCTTGCCATATAGGGAGAGATTGATGTACTGAAGTTTGTCAGATCAGCTCTAATCCTTCAAGGAGCCAAAGACACATAATGAAGACAAAGATCAAAGCTGTTGAGGCAAAGGAAGAACTTATCCGGGCTCCTTCTGAGCTCAGAATGCCCAGACTTGGGATGCAAAAGTCATTTTTGTAGAAAAAAGAATTGATTTTAAAAAATCTATTTCTCTTGTGGCTAAAGAAGAGTGTGAGAGGGTGGCAGAGAGCTCCATGCATGAGTCCTCTTGGTCCCTGGAGTAAAGGCCCCTCACTTTGCCTTATCCACAAAGATGTATTAACCAAAGCTGCTTGCTGCCACTTTAAGATACAGGCCATCCAGATGGCCAAATGCTTTCCCTTGGACCATATCCCTTTTATTATTCACACATCATCCTTCAGGTTATAGCTTAAATGTTTTTATCTTCTCAGAAAGACATTTCCTGACCACCCTGCCTCCCCCATTATTATTCTCAACATGAAGCTTTTCCTCTCCTTCAGAGCACTTAACCCAGGGTATAATTATATATTTATATGTTTGGCATTTGCCTTTCCCAGACTCTAAGCTCCACTTGGGCTGTGATAAACATCAGTGTATTATGGGTGCTTGATCAGTGTCTGGCACATCATAAGCACTCAGTGAATATTTATTGAATGAACAAGTGGTTTATTTCTACTAATGTGGAAGTTTTGTTGTTTTGTTTTGTTGAGGACCAACTGCCTGTATCTTTATGTTACATTCAATAATCTTGGTAACTGTGGATTTTCAGCCTAGAGTCAAGAAAATGAAGGAGTGTGAGAAATGATTTTAGTCTGTCATTGTTCAATGAAAGATCAGATCTTGAATGGAACTTTCTGTGACAATTTCATTCGTTT